>NC_136769.1:6667499-7267499 GCF_947034865.1 Barbatula barbatula
AGTGTTCCAGCATCCAGTCTGGTACGGCTGATTTTATGCTCACCTGAGATGAAGACAAGAAAAGTGATGCTAAAGATTCTCATGTTGATCTGTTCTTTAGCTATAATTTTTTTTATAGCCTGTGAGTGCTCTTTCCTTTCACTATAATGTCTCACCGCATGACTACAAATGTTCTCACGAGCATGGAGGTCTTGTGTTTAACTGAGGAATTAAAACAGAAACGGCATGTGAAAATGGGAAGTAAGCTACATAGTTCCTCTTTGCTCTTTCTTCTTTTCTAACTTTAAGAATCATTAATATCCATCCAAAACACAATACAACAACGTATGCAGTATTTAAAGTAGTATTCGTGTTTACCAAATGCATTTAGGCCATTAGTAGTTTAAGAATCAAGTTTCAGAATGTCCGTCAATCTGTTTAACTACATTTCCCATCGTTCATTGCGGTCTCACTGTCGGCCACGTCACGTCCACCGGCCACGTCGCCTCTCCTTCGCCATATTTCGTAGAGGAATGCGCTGGAGGAGAGCGGCACTGAGCCGGTTTACATCTACACTAACCACCCTGTGCTATCTATAACTTCACGAAAAACAGCCAGAGAGGGAAAACATCATGAATATCTTTAGACTAACTGGGGATCTGTCTCATTTAGCTGCCATCATTATCCTGCTGCTCAAGATATGGAAGACCAGGTCTTGCGCAGGTGAGCTAAACTTACACAAAACCTGCATTTGTTATATTTTGTCATATGTGTTGTGTGCTGTTTCTGCATGCTAAGGACACAGTGTTGGAACTTTAGACGTGGAAAAGCCTCGAGAAACGTCTCTTGGGATTATTTTCATACATTACTTGGAATAACGGATTGCAATTTGTTTAGCTGTCATGCTAACCGACGTTAGCTTGTCTTGAAATCTACTGAACTGCACACTTTGTTTATTAAAAGCGGTAGTTTAGTGATTATTTTCAAGGCTTTGACAGCTAAATGTGGGAAATATGTATGTTTAAGGCTTTTCAAGCGTATTATAATAGAGCAATGTATGTAGGTTTGTTGCTCTTATTGAAATATAAAATAGATAAAGAATACAGGCCCAGCGATTTACTTTACTATGGTTTACTATGCAGTTGACTTGTAGTTAGTTAGTAGTTTGCTAAAACAATAGAATAATCAATAACCAGGTTTGTATTGTGATCTATGGCATGAGTTTTTTTCTGATAAGCATTATCTTGCCATCAAATCTGCTACAAAGTCTTCTTGATGGTATGTGTCGCCATGCATTTATAAACAGAATTGCATGCTTGACGTGGCAATGCAGTTTGGCCTTTGCATTGTTGTCTTTTTCAGACATTGACTTTAGTTTTAGCCTTTTTAAGTTTATCACGGTATTTAAACAACACTGGCGCTATCTAACCTCATCTTGCAGTTTAAGAAATGGTCCAAAGGGCTAAATTCAAACTCATTTTGCCTTCAGGTATCTCTGGGAAGAGCCAGATACTCTTCGCCTTGGTTTTCACCACACGATACTTGGACCTCCTAACGTCCTTTATCTCTCTATACAACACGGGCATGAAGGTAAGCTTGTGGAATCTGCATATTTTCTCAATTGTTTTATCCTGATATGTTTGGGAATTTTTGTGGTTAAACATTTCTGTTCCCTCCAAACAGATTATCTACATTGGATGTGCCTATGCCACAGTCTACCTGATCTATGCGAAGTTCAGGGCAACCTATGACGGAAACCATGATACTTTCCGAGTTGAGTTTCTGGTGGTTCCTGTGGGTGGCCTCTCCTTTCTGGTCAACCATGACTTCTCGCCGTTGGAGGTAAGAAACAAGATGCATACAAACCTCCACTTTTGTCCGTTATGGATGTATTTAGACCAAAACAAGAATTGAAAATGTGATTAATCTTTTTTTATTGTCCATAATAGATCCTGTGGACCTTTTCCATCTACCTTGAGTCGGTGGCTATCCTGCCTCAACTCTTTATGATTAGTAAGACCGGCGAGGCTGAGACCATCACAACCCACTATCTGTTCTGTCTGGGGGTCTACCGTGCTCTCTACCTTTTCAACTGGATCTGGAGATTCTACTTTGAGGGATTCTTCGACATGATTGCCATCGTGGCTGGTGTCGTCCAGACTATTCTTTATTGTGACTTCTTCTACCTTTACGTCACAAAAGGTACTTTACCACAAATAAAAATTAATGCATGTTTTAGGTCTTTAAGTTAAATATCCATTAGTACACATGTGACTTGCTGTAGAGGATAATTATAAAAAAGACTAGAATGACATGTTCTGTCTGGCCCACAGTGCTAAAAGGAAAGAAGCTGAGTCTACCAGCATAAGTGCCAAAGAGAAGAGAGCTGTGTCTTCATCAGACTTATAGAGGGAGCACAAACCAATGATGCCACAGCAAGATGCCCAAGACAGAACACTTCATGCCAGATCACCATTAATTTTCTCTCCACCAGGACACAATTAACCATCCCCTTACAGAGATGAGGACGTTTTTGCAAACTGTTCTTCTGTCTTTAGCATTTTGCAGTACTTTTTTATTGCTATTAAAAAAGAAAAACTCGAAAAAAAATTCTATATGCAAGGTGTATTGAAAGAATGAACGGTGCATTGTACACACTAACTCCAGTTACGTGCATCGTTGTAAATTTGTCAACGATTAGAAATGGTTCCCGAAGTGCGGAGTAAGTCTGTGGTTCATCACTATTTATAAAGTACATGTGGCCAAATGGCTTTCGCTTTCAGCCACTAGTGAGATTCCCAAAAGAAAATCATCTTTCAGAAATTCACATTTTTAGTTTCAGTCTGGTCACGTAAATGCCTTATGTTTATGTGCATAACCATTTTGTTGATGACCCCACAGAAAGAAGTCAACTGTAAATAATAAAATGTTCAAGATTCAGCACAAATTTCTGTGTGTGCCCCATATCAGTTTGTTTAGGATGTTGACATTTATCAACAGTACAAAATTGGCTACTTTAATCCCTGCGAACAGATCAGTTTGTTGAAATGCAGTTGTTAATGGTAAGACCATGAAATTTAGTGGTGTGAATACTGTTAAAGCACATTTGGTGTGTGAATATGTCATGAGTTTTGTAGTAATTTCATTTTTTTGTAATCCTTGTTTTGTTTAGGTTTAGTGTCTCTGATGTTTTCCCCACCCAAGTCATTCCTGTAGGGTTTACAGTTATTTTTCGAGTTTCTATGTGTTAAGGACTCCAATAAATATTTTAAGGGACACTATTTTGTATTAAATGAAGTTTCTTTGTGTGGATATGTGTTGGTACTTTGGACCATCATTTGGAGGGAATGGGGTAAGTATGGCAATGCGATTAAAGTCCTATGTTCTTTATATGGAACTACTTTTTATATTTTTGTGCATTTGACAGACACTTTTATAATACGTGGTATGTAAGGAATATTTTGTCTGTATGTGTTTGCTAGGGATTGACCCGATGACCTCTTTGCTGCTAGTCTTAATATTTTAACTTAGTTTTATCCCTAAAGCTTTGCCCCCTGGGGTATTACATCATAACGAGGGAACAGAATAGACACAGCTGGTGAGCCATTTTAAAACAGTCACGTTATTTCAATTTTATTAAGAAAAGTCATACATTCATGATCTGTAAAAATCTAGTTGATCCGTCCTCAAAAACCGCATTGTTTTTTTAAGACTACTTTACCAGTTTAAACTGAACACTATTGGCAAAAATGTGAGAAGTGCTCATTTTAATTAGATTAATGTCCATGTTTCTCAGCTAGGGGACTCCCTAGGGGTCCTCAAGATAAAATTATATAAAATAAGACATCACCATCATTTATATATACTTACATGGATCAATCTCCTAGTGAAATTGATTATTAGAAATAACCAAACACAGTTCCAGTTATGTCAAAGCTTTACTGGGAGAAATTTTGTTATTTTATTTTTGATTTGTAGTAAAACCACAATAATCACAATTTGACTATGACCTCATCTAAACAAGCCAAGTCAGCTTTATTTATATAGCGCTTTTCACAATTTTCATTCATTAATACCACAGCATTTGTCAGCTCTACCTTGGAAGACAAGACTGGCTAAGAGTAGAGTTCTGTTCTGCATGGTAAAACAATAGTTTAATCATGACATTTGGGTATAAAACTATCAAAATAAAATTAGCCTAAACTACGTTTACTATTAACAAACAATTAAAAATTTTCCTAATGGTCGACATAAGTTTTTTTTTAAATTCAGACAAATCTTAAACGATTCCTGCGATTCGACGTTCACATCAAAGCTGGCTGAGTCCGTGACGTCACCGCGAGATTGTCTGCCCCGCGGCTCAGCTGTTGTGCTTCCACCGCGGGAAAATACTCACGTAACAAGTCGGTCCAGTTCCAGGGAGGAACCGCGGACCTACATGGACCGTCGCGATCACAGTCCATAAAATATAACGGAAATAATTTAGCGTTCGTTTGTTTTAGCTAGCACACCGGACGCGTCGGCTCGGGATAGCGGAGAACAAATCTAGGACGAGAGGAAGGAAAATGGAGTTGGATGACGGAGTTGTGTACCAGGACGACCCGGGGACGTCGGCGATAATGTCCGAGAGGGTCTCGGGCCTGGCCAACTCCATCTACCGCGAATTCGAGAGACTCATCCGCAAATACGACGAGGACGTGGTGAAGGAGCTCATGCCGCTCGTCGTGGCGGTCCTGGAGAACCTCGACACGGTGTTCGCCGAGAACCAGGAGCACGAAGTGGAGTTGGAGCTCCTGAAAGAGGACAACGAGCAGCTGATCACTCAGTATGAACGAGAGAAAGCGTTGAGAAAACACGCCGAGGAGGTGAGCCGAGTAGCACGACAGCATCATTTCACATCAACAACATCAGCATCATTGTTTTGTTGCCGCATCAGAGCCACGTATCATTCCGCACGTGAAACGGCACAGCCCGGGCTGCTCTTTAACAGCTGGTCAGTGTTGGGCCTCCAAAACATACAATAAAATCAAGGGTAGAGTGGTTAACGTTTATTTCTGTGCACCTGGTACATCACAATGCCATCTGATGGTGTCTTTCCCTTGCTGATGTTTACAACTGGGTACGAATCAGCTTGCCAGGCTGTCAACACAGTATTGTCTGCTACCTTAAAATAAAATAAAAGAAATCAAGACGATAGACGAAAACCGACATATTAAACAACCAACAGCAGTTGTTTTCTAGTCTTGCCATTAGGTCTGCTGACAGATGCTCGCATCAGGACCACATCTGTGGCTGGATTTTTGAAAGTCATAGACAGAGCTGATGCAACAGTCCACACACCAGGCCACGCAGTCTCACTTCACGGGAGCGATGCAAGCTATTTAAATGCATACAAGTGTACAGTTTTGTTCACCTTTTCTCAGAGAAGTTGCTGATGAAGTTGTTTTTTGTGTCACTTGAAGGCATTTATATGTAAAGTCTCTTAAAACATAAGTTACAATTGTTGGCCTTAGTTACTACTTACGTGGTCGCTTATCATCGTTCGTTTTATTTCCATATTTGCATTTTTAAAATAAAAAGTTGCTATTTTGTAACATTAGTTAATGTCAGCTAACATTGAATAACAGTTATATGAATATGTTGCTTATTGTTCATTCATGTTAACTTATGCAACTAAGTGTTGCGGAACATTAAACTCCAACATCAGCATTATGAATAGTCATATGATTGAAATGTCATCATGGATGGATGTTTTAGATGACTTTTTAAAGTCGATGTGCATGAGTAAATGTGCCAATGTGACTTAAATCTGTTTTGGAAATAAGATTACACCATATTGTACAGTTCTTATAGTTTAAAGCTGACTTTGAATAGATTAAGCTGCCTAAAAGCTTTGTGTGACTCTGACACGGCGACAGTTAACTGGGATTATGTGCGCATTCAACAATCAAAACACAAGTCAGCCATGAGCTGCATTAATGTGCTGATCTGTGATGTGGGTTATGTCCTATTATAAAACCTAATATAAAACAGTGACATAAGGCTGTGATCATCAATATTGAATAGTGAGCATTGATCTTTCACTCATCTTACATGCCATTGATGTACTGGAGAAAAGGTTGATCGAGTTTCCGTGCATTAACCTTTTATGTTACAATGCACTCTACAAACTCTTTAAAATGCCTTTTTTGATTCACGTTCTGAATTTTAGCAACAAATACAACACTAAGGTTTTTCCAATTGCATCTCTAGATATGTGAACTGAAATTGAAACTGTTTATTCATTATTCAAGAGCATTAAAGGTTTAGTTCGCCCAAGAATTACATTTATTTCATCCTTTAGTCACACTCATGTTAGTCCAAAGTTTCACTTTCTTTCTATGCAGAACACAAAAGAAGATATTCTGAAGAATGTCTCTAACTAAACAACATCGGCCCCAGAATTTACATTTCGGGCGTACTGTCGCATGGTAAACTTAAAGTTTCAGCTGAGAACTGTGTTTTCAAGGCCGTTGCACTGAAAATGAACGAGAATTGAATGCGACACATGCCTTATGTTTATTTATCTCTGTGCTCTGGGGAGAGGATGAATTTTGCGTCTGAGTGTGATGGGAAACTAAAGTGACACTCACACCGCACCAGGCTCTCCATGAGACCCCTGTACTCCAGACATGAAACACATGTGTACAGTGTGTATGAAAGAGCCTCAAAGTAGAGACGCTACGTCAGAGTGATATTCCTTCCAGGTCATGCGGTCTTGTGCTTTAGGGAGACTGAAAGAATCTGGCTAACTTGAGTATGTCTTCCGGCACAGGAATACTGTAAGTTTGTGTAAGAGGGCTTTCAATACAGTATATGATAAGCATTCTAAACAGTGTCTATATCATGTACCCAAATTGATGATCAATGAGCCAATTATTGTCCAGACCATTTAATGCTAACATATTTAGCATTGGTGGTATCTATGAATGAAATTGAATGAATTGTCTCGTTGATTCATTTCCTAGTTTTTAAAGTGATATTTCCCCGTTATCATTTAAAGTGATAGTTCACCCAAAAATACAAATTCTGTCATCATTTACTCACCTAGAGTTGTTCCAAATCTGTATACATTTCTTTGTTCTGATAAACACAGAGAAAGATTTTTGGAACAACACTTCTGACCAAACAGTTATTGGACCCTATTGACTATACAATAATAAAAATTACTTGATTATATTTTTTTATTCTGTTGAACACAAAAGAAGATATTTTCAAGAATGTAGGACAGCAAACAGTTCTGGGGCACTTTTGACTATCATTGTCATTTTTCCTAATATGGTAGTCAAAATGGTCCAAGAACTGTGGTTACAAGCATTCATCCAAATATCTTTTTCAGTGTTCAACCAAACAAAGACATTTTTACAGATTTGGAACATCTAGAGAGTACAGATTTTTCATTTTTGGGTGAACGATCCGTTTAATTTACACTCTTTTATCCTGAGCAACTTACAAATATGGAAACATAACAGAAATCTGTTATAAAAGTCAGTAAACGTAATGTGCAAAGCTAATGTTTTTATTCAAGCAAGTCAACAGCTTTCTCAGCGGATAACACGCATCGTTTGTTTTTAGCTTTTACTGCATATTTAAGTTTTATGGAATGTTTGGTCGTGATTTTGCTGCGTTGGCAAATGCAAAATGTTTTCTTGGCTATTGTAACAAAATACCGTGCGCTTCTTATGCCTGCTTTTGTGGTCCAGGGTCACAAATGTTAAATTGTAGCAATTATGTGTACTATCAGCAATGTTCATGTATATTGCCACACATCCTGAAAACACTGTTTGCCTGCTATGAGTCATTTTTAAGATTTTACATTTAATCTCTCTCCTCATTCACATTATTGCTTTTGCATTTCAGCATTCCAATTAATATCAATCAAACTGCAGTATGTTGTTACTGTAAACTAACACAGTAAAACACACGATGACATAATAAAAAACATGATTTTTAAACATTTCTATCATATTTTGGAAACACTCTTCATGTGAACAGTCTGTTTGAATGTGCTTGTTTATTTCTGTGAGCAGAGGTTCATCGAGTTTGAGGACTCTCAGGAACAAGAGAAAAAAGATTTGCAGAACCATCTGGAAGGTCTGGAATCACATTCCCGTCAGCTGGAGCTGAAGATCAAGAATTATGCTGACCAGAGTAAGAATAACCTGCTTTTACCATGTTCTTTTACATTGACCAAGAAACTGGACAGTATTCATTGACAGTTTAGTGACTACTGAAAGTCCAAACAGTGAACCTTACAGTGTATAATCCATAGGCTACTTTATTTTCGTCTTTTAATTGCAATATTGTAATTTGCTGTTATCCTCAGTCATATATTTTGTACAAACTAATATTCTATCTGCCGTCTCTTCCTGATAATGAACAATGACACCGTAGGTTCACGGGATGATTCAGACATTTGTGAACTGCGAGTCGCTAACAGGCTAATGCGTTAAAAATTGAGGTCATGAGATGCAGGCTATCTCACACTTACGAACAGTCAATGATTCTCAAACTCTGTTTGCTTTAGTATGGCCGCAGTACAGCGTTTTCTAGATTAACTTAGATCATAGTCCATCTATTGCCATTAACACAAAGTCCTTCTTCCCAGCATTCAGTGTGCAAGAAAATAAAGGAGTGGTCAACGTTTAGTCATACTGCGATACATGTGATCATACTGTATATCAAATCAGAAGAATATTACTTATCAACAACAGCCAAAATATATGTATAACATCACTCTATTCCAATGGAGTAAATTCTGTGTGTTTATTTCAAACGTGAGTCACTCTGTAGCCCACAAGATGCCCGTGGGTGATAATGTTATTAGTCAAGCACCAATACATGCTAATAATGGATGTCTAGTGTTTGTTCTTGCACTAATGATTTAATTTGGCCATTCATTCGTGGTTGAGTGGCATGAGACCACTTCCTGTGTCTGTTCTACTAGAAGGGTCGATGAACATCATTGTTGTGAAACTATTTAGACAGACGGTATATACGATTCTGTGATATTCTGAAAGAAAAGCAGATCTTCATTGGTCGTGCGGGATATTGTAATCCGCTTTGCTTGAGATAATTAGCCTCATTTTGTTCTCGGCCTTTTATAAGAGCGTTTGCATTACATGTCATTCTGGCTGGTTGTTGGGGCATTGCCATGCAGTTGATAAAGTGTTCTGGGTAGTTCCTAGATTCCAAGATGAGTATTTGGGATTTTAGAGATGATGTGTGGGCGCTTTATCCATGAAGCAATATAAAGACAAAACATGCTACATTCTAACCAAAGTTTTCTTGGATTTTGATTTTAGTAAGTCGATTAGAGGAACGCGAAGCCGAACTTAAGCGTGAATATAACTCCCTTCACATGCGGCACACAGAGGTAAGAACAATTCAACCTCTTGGGCTGTCAAACGACAAATTGCAACTTATTAAATGCAAAATAAAAGTTTTTTTTACACAATATACTGTGTGTGAGAGTGTACTGTGTATAATAATTATGAATATATAATACAAACACATGCATAAATATAAAAAAAACATATTTATACTTATACATCATATCATTTATATATAAATATACAACAGTATATATACATGTAAATATTTATTTGAAATGCATGTATTTATTTTTACATACTTATTATACCGTGCACACAAATATACTATGTATACAAAAACTTGTATTTTGCATACTATTAGTAGGGACTGTGTATAATATTGTTAATACACGCATTTGCCTGTATAATAATGTTTAATGTCCTCGATGTAACTGGCATGTTGAGGCATCACTTTATTTCATCTGGCTCCTTGACTAAATTATAAGCCCTCCAATGACAGCCGTGCTTATATATACCAGTCATACTTACTGTAAAGGCCATGCAAATATGGTTGTTTTGTTGTCAGATGATTCATAACTACATGGAACACGTGGAACGAATCAGACTGCAGCAAACAGGAGAGACGTCTGACACAGGAACATTGGGCAGAGTTCGGTAAGACTGATACTTCAAATCAGAGCCGTCAGTCCATGCATGTATTAGATTGCAACTGAGAAATTATATGCAAATTGACAGATAAATTGTTGCCTCATTTCTCTGGATTAGAACCGAGATAAAATACAGTAAAGGAAAAAATGCAGATTATATCCCAGATGGGACTGACATATTAAGAAGAAATGATGGAAGTAATAATGCAAATCCTGTTTTTGTTGTTAAATAGAAAAGAGCGCCCCCTGTCTTTGGGTATCTTCCCCACGTCTGGAGGGGGCAGTTCACTCACGACTGATGTTCAGGGCAGAGCCGAGACTCCTGGGATGGAGACGTGGAGATTTAATCATCTCAGTCAACAACGCTCCAATACCAGTCTCAAGGTAACATAAACAACCTATGTCACCCATATAACATCATAACAATAACCCACACACAGTGTTTTTATTTACTATTTATGTTGTATTGATATCTGATGTGTGTTTTGAATGATGGATGTTAGAGGGGAATAGAAAATGCAAGCAGCGGTTTGGGTGGCAGATGTCGCATTAGCTCTTCTCTTGTAAAGTTATCAACGGTAACCTTTTTTTACACATTTACTGCCAAAATAAAGGTTTAAATAACACTTGAAACATTTAAATGCATTGAAGAAAGGTCGTGTTCAAGATTTCAGGAAGTTCTGAAAATGTGAATTCTTTCAAAATGTGTTCACCCATAATATTAGTTTTTTGCATAACCCAATGTATTAAGGTTGATCCAGTGAAGTTAAACAATATTTTGACTTTTATTAGGAAGCTTCCACTGGAAACACAATTTGTTATGTGTAGATAGAGGATCGAATAAGGTCAAAGTGTATTCGATTTTTCTTTTATAATTAGACGCTTGTCGTGTAGAAATGCATCATTCAGCGCTATCATTTGCCATCAAAGCTGTTGCTCATATGAATGCATTTGATGCTTCACTGCTCACGTTCACTTCCACGCACACTCTTAAAAATAAAGGTTTCGAATGGTCCTTTATGTAACTTTATGTTTAATAAATGGTTCAAAAAGGTAAGAAAAGAATAGTTATTGTACCCCTTTATAGCGCCTATATTTTTGAGAGTGCATAGGATGCTGTTTGTACATTTTCAGGTTGGGCCACATTCATAATTTTGAACAGACTGAGATGAGCAATGCTGCATTCCAACTCAAAGCAAAAAGACATTTGAGCGCTTTTGTTTCGCGTTGTGCCAGAAACCAAGAACCAAAGAAATAAAAATACCACGTCCCAATTTTCTCGTCCAAGCAGTTGGAGGCGGACGACACTCCAAAGCAAAGGGAGGGTAAGGATGTTCTGGAAGCTTGGGAATCGCTGGCAAACGACCGCAAGGTAGTTGGGCTCTGTGTCGGCAGAGAGCGTTCAAATCAGTGTTCCACCTAACAATCAACCACATTTCATATCCACATTCACAAATGTGTCAATCTTAGCTGGATGCAACTTAAGACCTTTTTTATTGATTTGTCAAAAGTCATTTTGTATAAAACACTTTTGAAACAATCCGATATTTAGATATTTTAGGATTTAGTGGCATACAGCTAATCTGCTTTCTCCATTTTCCATTTCTATACATTGTGCTTTTATCACAACGGTAGCTCATAGTATCACTGGTGTTGAAACAATGGTGTTTGGTAAAGTCATAATATTGTTTTTACCAGTGTTGGGAAATGTTGCTTCTAAAGTATACGAGTTGCGTTTTTGCATTGCCGTATAATATAAATAATCCACTACATGTCACTGTTACATTTATAGAATGTGCGACATGGTTTAAATTTTTATTTACAGTTTTAATTAAAAAAGTTAAAATCTGTTACATCTGGTTGCATAACATAACATAACACAAGATTGTTTTGCAACAAATAGCCCCAACACTTGGTTTAATATTGGCTTTTTTAATCACTCCATTTTAATAAATTCTTAATTTTCTTTATTTAAGAAAACGTCATTTTGACTGATTTGTTTCAGTGCTAAGTTATCTTTTCTTATGGTTTGGGGTGTGCAAATGATTTTTTTGTTGCGGTGTGTTTTCGTGGTCGTTTTTGATGCCCATATGCTCTTTGAGTCTAATATGTTTGTGTTTCTCTTGTAGTTTATTTTCATACCTTTAGCCTGCTGTCACGTTATATTTGTCTGACATCATTTTAAGTCCTGTTTAATTTCAGATATGATTGATGTCTGTAGTCATTCCAATTTCAGTGTTCGTCTTGTGTGTGTTTGTGTTTAAAGTACATCTGGTGTTTGTTGGTCTTCAGTTCGGCTTGTCGTATACGCAGAGTTGCAGTTATTCCCACATGACTCCAAATTTGTCTCTGAATTGATTCTCGGTTATTGAATGATTTCAGGACGAGCTTTCTGACCACAGCCAGGGAGGGTCAAAGTCCGTCACACCCACGTCCACCACGGCCTCTGACCTGGCCCTGGACTCTCATCGAGAGGACGGGGACGGATCCTGGAAAAATACAGAAGTTCAAGCAGTTCCGGGTACCAAGACGGTCTCTGCGGGTTAGTCCCTGACTCTTAATTTCAGAATGTTTAAACAAATGCAAAGTACAATGCAAAAAGACAAAGATAGTCTTTGATTTCAAAACGGATGTCAGTGGAAGAATAATTGGAGAAATGGGCAAGTCCAGACTGAATGTGCCAAATGGATTTTAAAGAGCTAAAATGCTTTTTACGCAGATCTGTGAGCATTGCACTTTTATTTTAAGCTAAAGGTGAAATCTCATTCGCCTAAATATTGAACATGAGAGCATGCAAGGGTATAGCGATGAGCTGAAATTGTTTAATGACAAACTCACAAGCATTTGGCAAAAATGTGTGAATCTTTCTGAAGGTTCAGTTTTGGTCTTGATATGTATTATAATGTGTACTCCCAAATGAAAAACGTTTATATCATTTTATCATTGTCATATATCATTTTTGTGTCACATTTATATATGAAGTTTAACAGATAAGTAGGCAATGGTAATATTTTGATGATTAAGGTCTGGCTGATGCAGAAGAGAAGTCAGATGTTCAGGCTATCATCGAATCCACCCCTGAGCTGGACATGGACCTCACCGGAAACAAAGGTTCAAGGTAACAAATCAACCATGAAGTGAACAAAATCAAATGAAACGCTCACAAGATCCTAGGTTCACAGCTGAAGCATGTTGGGATGATGCGAGGTGTTTGTGATGTGTTGAAGCACTCCGACCCGAGGCATTGAGAACATGGCGTTTGATCGGAACACAGACTCTCTGTTTGAAGAGGTGTCGTCTGCAGGCACAGGTTTGATCGGAGACGTGGATGAAGGAGCGGATCTGTTGGGTATGTGTGCTGATATGTTATTAGAGATTTCCGTCACATAGTGTAAATGACATGTGTTCACCTATCACAACTGATCGAGGAAACCTTTCATTCAAGAGAAAAGGCTGTTTTCAGAAATCATCTTTTTGAAGAGTATATTAAAGTAAATATGTATATATTTGTTAACTAAAGAATGAAATCGATTCATTTTGGAAGTAAAGGAACTCATTTAAAGCACTTGTACAATATAAATGTTTTTATTTTTGTATACTTTTATACATAAAGTTGAACAAATCTTTATGCTTTCGGTTATTCTTGTAAAAAAACCATCTCCAATATATACAGTATACTTGTTATGTATATGTTCTTTTAATAAAACTTCAAGATTGCGATTGATTTAATAAATGGAGACATTACAGGAATTTAAGGGAATAAAGCGTGTAGAAATGAAACATGATTTGACACTAAAATAATCTTATATAAACCTCTCAAATAACCCACAATTTTCATTGAATATTTTCATATTTATAGATTTATTTGATCTGAAAGCAGTTACCTGGTCTAAAGAAGCATCACTAAAACTGAGCGCCATTATTTTATAACTGTCAAATGTGTTACGTGTCATTGTTATCCTCATGAGATGATACTGTTGGCACAATCCCATGATGCTCTGTTTTGCATGTAAAAGTGACCCATATTTTCTCTCTGCCCCGTTCTGCTGTACCTCCCTCTAACCCCAGTGGAGTACTCTGGTGTGTATGATGTCTATCTTACCTTCTGTCCTCAACATCAGAGAATAAGCATCTTCTTATGTTTTCATACACAAGTCTTTCATTCATTCTTCATACTTTTTCACACTTGTCCCCTCTAACTGAAACACATTATAGCATCAATTACAAGTGTTTGGTCTAAGGCAGTAACGTGAGAGTTTTGGAATATATATATATATATATATATATATATATATATATATGTATATGTATACGTATAAGTAGTTTCCAGTCTTCCCAGCATATCTTAGCCTTTTCTGTGACTTGTTAACTTTCACCTCACAGCTGTCCATTCCTGTTTCACTCTTCATGTGTCTGTCTCTCTGTCGAACACCTGCAGTGCATGCGCTTTCACAACTGAGTCTGCCTGGTAAGACCAATCGGCTGGCTTTTCCATTTCTACCTGTCTAACCGAAAAACCCAGCTAATTCTCGTCTGAATGTTTCATCTATGCGGGATCGCATGATTTTGGTGTAATGACCTGTTGTGTTTAACAGGCATGGGTCGAGAAGTGGAGAACCTAATTCAGGAAAACGTGCAGCTTTTAGAGACAAAGTAAGTGTAAAAGCTTGACATATTTGTGCTCTTTGCTATAAGTTTGAGGGGTGATTCTTGGGGTTTGTTTGTGAAGAAACGCCTTGAACGTGGTAAAGAACGATCTGATCGCCCGTGTGGATGAGCTCTCCTGCGAGAAGGAGGTTCTTCAGGGAGAACTCGAAGCGCTTGTGCAGGCCAAAACCAAACTAGAAGAGAAGAACAAAGAGATTGAGGAGGAACTGAAAAGGTCAGTCGATGTTTCTTTAGGCTTTCTCTTACTTACATCTGAACAAAAGGGTCTATTCAAAGTGTCTGGTCAAACAATATTTCAATAAACTAACTATCACATTGAGTTTTTTCCATTTTTAAAGCATCTCATGAGAGATTTTCTTAGACTTTATTATTAATCCTGTGTTATTTTAATGCCTATTGTGTAGTTTGACTAAATAGACGCTTACATATTGTTTTTAATACAGAGTGAAGGCGGAGTCCGAAGAGGCCAAGCAAAATAATAACAATAAGGATGAAGATGAGGTGAGTATTTTGCAAGACAAAATGCACTGTTCACATATATCAATTATGTCAATTTCTCTGTTTTCTGGGTATGAAACCCATGACCTCAACTGTGTAATCGCTACACTTTCCCGGACAAACAGACCACAAAGCTTAAACTTCTGAGTCTTTTGCTTTGATGTAACTCTATATTATATTCATATTAAAAATGAATGTTATAAAGTTATGACTATAAAGTGATTTGTGTACGCAGAGTGACGTGCCCACAGCGCAGAGGAGGAGATTCACACGGGTGGAGATGGCTCGGGTCCTGATGGAGCGCAACCAGTACAAGGAGAGACTGATGGAGCTGCAGGAGGCCGTGAGGTGGACGGAGATGATCCGGTAAATGTCACCTCCCATTATCGAAAAACGCACAAAATCTCTGCTAAAAAGGTACACGAGAATCTGCAGGCATTTCTTTTTCTGGAAGTGTCTTTGTAGTGAATATTCGGACAGCGCTTGGTCTGTGTCTGCTGTTTAACAAGGTTTTGAGGTTGAAGAGTTCAACTATATTATTTACACAGCAGCCAGGCGGACAAATGAATCGTTTCGTTTGTTTTAGCCGTCCTCGTCCTTTTTACGCTCGGCTTGGGATCTATTGTGTTACTAATCGTCGGCCAGACTCTGTGACTTCGTGTTTGCTCACGGCGCTCCTGCAGTGACGTGTCTTGTTTGTCCACAGAGCTTCAAGGGAGAACTCTGAAGTTGCAGAGAAGAAGAGGTCCAGCATCAGGCAGTTGTAAGCACTTGATCTTAACTCATCGGTGTAGGGCATTTGTGAAAAAATGAGAAATCAACTGACCTTCTGTGCGTCCCACCCGCAGCTTCAGTCGCCTCTTCAGTTCTTCCAGTTCCTCCACGTCCAGCAACACGACGAGAGCCCTGCCGTCCAACGTCAAGTACAACCCGCCCAGTATCATGAAGAAGAGTAACACTTTCTCCCAGTTCCCCCGCGAAAAGTCCAAGGCCTTTGATTTCCTCAAAGAGGAGTAAGCAGGAAACGTTTGTTTGTTTTTCCTACACAAGCCTCTCGATATTAAAAGCCCTTTAAATTTGAATGGATTTCGATTGGAAATTGTAATGAACATTCTTATTTATAGCAAAACGTTTGCCTCTTAACTTTGTTTCAACATCTCTCTTTCTCTTTATCTATCTCTCGCTCTTTCTCTCAGTGTTGACTCGTGTGGTTCACTGTCCCGTCGGGAACAAAAGCGAGTCCAGTATCAGCATGTAAAAGCTCACATGCAGAAAGAAGACGGACGGGTGACGGCTCACGGCTGGAGTCTGCCTGGGAAATACAAGGCGAGAAAAACGAAACATTGATTCATTTCGAAACATATCTTTTGTAAATATCTAATATTGTATTCTTCTGCTGTTCTTCACAGATTGCCAATGGTGGTTATGCAGAGAACAAGATGAACTTGCCCGTTCCTGTGTGTTTAAAGCCACTGGAGCAGAAAGATGCTTCTATGAAGGTGAGAACATGACCGTGATTTAAAGAGAAAAGTTCTTTTGAGGATTTACAAGATGTTACTTGACCACGGTAAACCTGCGTGGACCAATATCAAAATGAGTATTCTCATCCGAGCTGGATTTAGGTTTGCATTGTTCAGGTTGACCAGACAAGATCTTTTTGGGTCAAATAAATAAAAAGGGTTGAGTTTTACTTTTCACGTTCTCTGTGCAGTTGCTGTGTGCAGCCGGTGTGAATGTCTCAGGTGGTCGGTCGTGTGCCGGAAGCTCTGGTGAGGAACCTGCGGTTGAGACCGAGTCCTCCAAACGGAGGAAAGGATCTCAAAGCAGCCTGGATCAGCTGGAACAGCAGCAGAAGGTTAGATCTTCTTCGTTTTTTTACTGTACTCGAACACAGCCCTTTCTGAACCAGTGAGTTTTCTCCGTACGCGGGTGACGGTGTCTGTGTTTTGACAGGAACAGGATCGGGAACAGACAGTTCAGGTGGAGATGTCCAGTCGGGTTTGGATCTGTACGAGCACTCACTCCTCCACTAAAGTGATGATCATGGATGTGACGCAGCCCTCTGACCTCATCGATAGTTTCTACGTCTGTAACTCGTGTGTACTTTGTATCGCCAGTGTACCAGGTCAGTCAGACAACCCCGTTAGCGTACTACATTTACATATCAATAGAAATCTATAAGTTTATACCGTATGTACACTACGATTCAAACGTTTGATGTCACTTGACTCCAATCTTAAACTGAAGCTTGTTCAAAACCATAAATTTATTATAAAAATGTTTTGTAAAATGATAAAAAAATTTAGATATATAGCACTGCTGTATCGGCCAATAATGGTATCAGAAAATCAGTTTAAAAACAGCCGTTGATCGCATCACCAGAAAATAACTAACATCACGAGTTTGATGTTCAATATTAAAGAGTAACTATCACAATGTCCTTAAAATGACATTTCATGCGATGCGTGTAATGTTGCTGTGTGTGAATGCAAGCAGTCTGCCAAATTGTAAAGCCGAAAGCGAACGAATAGCAAAGTTATTGGCCTGGGAAATATGGAGTCGACTCTGAATCAAGCGAACGAGTCGTCTGTCGTTCTAATTTCAGTTGCGGGTCAGATTTGCGTCACTCGGTGTGATGCCCGCCTACGTTACATTTGCGACACTGTGATGCTGTACGCGGTAGACCAATCACAGCAGACTAGACCATCTGACCAATCAGATCAGAGTGGGCTGACAGAAAGGAGGGGATTTAGACAGATGAATCGCCGAACGAATCGTTTGAGAGTCAGTCAAGTAAGCCTATTTTTTGAAAATGAAAGTGTTTTTACACCATGTATGTACGTAGACTTGTAAGTAGGACCTTAAAAATCCCTAAATATTTCCTCTTTAATAGTCATTATATGAATTATTAACACTCAGAAAGTTAAGAAATACTAATTTAAGCTTTAGAATTGGTATCGACAGATATCACTCTGAATAATCGGCTAAAGGTGGAAAAATGTTGTATCGGTGCATCTCGTACCCCCCAAAAAATCCCCACCAGAATTGATGGGAACTCCTTCAATATTGTATAAAAAGCTGCTTAGGGTGAGGCCTCAAGAAACTACTTTATAAACATTTTTATATATATAAATTCTGGACAAACGGTGACCACACTGAAGATGCTAAAATCACATAGATTTATTTTTCATAATTTATTGCATAATTTCTATTTACATTTGTATATCATAGTTTAAATGAGCTTACTACTGTTCTAAAATGAAGATAAAGTATTAATAAAGAATGAATAAATAAATGTTTGAATGCTCCTGTGTCATGTCATTTTCTACCAGGAGTCTTGGAGACAGACTATCCTGCCGGGGAGGAGATTCCTCAGGACCTGGAGGCGGGGCCAGACGTCTTATTGGCCAGTACCAGCTCTCAGGGTAGCGAGGGTGTGTTGAGTGATGTGTCAGCGGTCGGCTGCAGCGCTGAGGAGTCAGGATCTCAGACAGGCAGCACGGGAGCCAATGAGCAGTCAGCAGAAGACAGTCCTATCAAAGGCAGCGGTGAGAAATATGTGTTGCTTTTTGCTTTTGGACTTGAAATAATTGTATCTAAAGGGCAGGTTTTGGGCAGGATTATTATTGTTCATTCAATGCAAATATGGCAGCGCAGATTTCAGTAAATGCATTTATCCAAAATGACTTAAGCAAAAAGAAAATAAATCCTGCATGCTTGCAAAAAAAAAACCCATTTAATTAGCATTACAGCGTTTTGGTTTCATGACCTTCATCAGGGATATACAAAACGACTTTTAATGACTTAAAATGCATTCAAGGTATACGTTATATCAACACTTTCCTCTTCTTTGTAATTCCTTGTAGTTGACCTCTCCCGAGCTTCCAGCGAAGATGGTGTTCCTGCAGCGGAGGAAGCCATGGAGGCCACTGAAGAAGACCAGGAGAGCCCGGGTCAGGACAGCAGTCAGCCAGGAATCTACACGGAGCACGTCTTCACAGATCCACTGGGAACAGAATCCGCGTCTACGGGTGCTGATAACCAGAGGTACACGTCTGATGGGGGTTGCTTTCCAGAACAGACACCAGTGTCTTATCCTTTAAATCCAGATGTGAGTGGAAGCTGATTGAATTCACTCTACAGGGAATCTGATCAAGACAAGGGGGAGGCATCTGCAGGTGGACAGACGGGTGCGGCGATGGAGGAAACCCAGCGGATGAGCAGCGCACTGCCCACTATGTGGCTGGGGGCTCAGAACGGCTGGTGAGATGATTTTGAGATGCCTACAAGCTTTCTGAAAGTATCTTCAGGGAGCCCTACTGTACATCACACTAGTGTTGTAGGACTCAAGACCGGTCTTGGTCTCGATCTCGACTGCATTTGGTCTTTGCGTTTGTTTCGATAAAACATTTTTTCAAGAATTTAAGGAGTGCTGGTCTTGGTCTTGTCTTCATCTCAGCCCTGGTCTTGAAACACTCTGGTTTTAGTAGTCTCCACTACCACTGAGATCTGTTGTATTACAGCATTGCAGTACATAATACTGTATATATATATTTATGTTTTTGTTGTCCATTATGTCTAGTCTGTATGTGCACTCGTCTGTTGCTCGCTGGAGGAAATGTCTTCATGCTGTCAAACTGAAGGACTCCATCTTGAATATTGTGTAAGTGGAAAGTCATAGTTATTTGGAATATAGTTTTTTTTTATGGTATGATATGATCTCATTCAGTCAAAAGCTTGAAAACATCTGAAATTACTTTTGTAGAAATAAACTAGTCGTGCCAACATAACAATTTATTTTATTAGAAATAAACAATTATTTTCATTTAGACACAATAATAAAGAGACACCAGTCAGGAAGAGCCTGACTAGATCAGTCGTGAGGTAAAGGAAAAGAAAGACTGTAGTAAACGATTATGTATTGTTTTGATATATTGTTTCTTTGCACAGACATGTGAAGGGTCGTGTTTTGGTGGCTCTTGCCGATGGTACGCTGGCCATCTTCCACAGAGGTCTCGGTAAGTCTGTCAGAAATCTATCAGAATACAAATCTCACTTTCAGTTTTGTGAAGCCGTCTTTCTTCTGTATCACAGACAGCCAATGGGATTTAACCAACTATCACCTGTTGGACCTCGGCCGGCCGCATCACTCCATCCGCTGCATGACTGTTGTTCATAATAAAGTGTGGTGCGGATACAGGAACAAGATCTATGTGATTCAACCCAGAGCCATGAAGATCGAGGTGTGTCAGTATGCGTTTATCCTCACCGTATATGAAAATCTCAGTAGGACGCTGTTGTCAAATGTTTTTAGCTGATGTTTAAGATGTGGTTCAGTAACTTATTGTGTACGTGTGCTGCAGAAGTCTTTCGGCGCTCACCCTCGGAAGGAGAGCCAGGTGCGTCAGCTAGCCTGGGTGGGTGACGGTATTTGGGTGTCTATCCGGCTCGACTCCACCCTCCGCCTGTTTCACGCCCATACCTTCCAACATCTCCAGGATGTTGACATAGAGCCCTACGTCAGCAAAATGTTGGGTGAGGATAATGTTGGGATCTTTGTATAGAATTTACATAGTTTACAAATGAACAAGTCAATGTTTTTTTAAACAACGTTTTTGCTAGATAGAAATAAACATTAAAATATGTATATGTAAAATATATGTTGATACAATTTATTGTAAATTTAACAATTATTGTAAATAATGTACATTTATTTACATGATGTATTGCTTTTTTTTATTAAGCCTGTAAATAGATAGACACCATCTGTATAACCACAGTATACAGCATACTTAGCATTACATTCCACGTTTCTTGCAAGCTAATTCCTTACAATGACATAAAGTTGTGAAAGTTCAATGTGAACATGATTGGTGGTCTCCATACGCCTCTGGATGTTGAAAACGACATGTCCCATAATTCCACTCTCCTACATAACATCATTAGCTTCGCTTTTTAGTGTTGTTTTGAAAGTGCGCCATCTAGCGGTCCAAATTAACATATTGTGGCTCTAAAGGTCCATTGTGTCATTTTTGGGATGGTCTATTGATAAAAATGCAATATAATATACATAGCTATGCCTTCAGAGGTGTATAAAGAGCTTACAGCATGAAGCGTAATGTTTTTATTACCTTAGAAAGAGCTATTTCTATCTACATACACTGCCGGTCCCCTTACATGTAATTCGCCGTGTTCTGTCAGCCGTCGTAAAGGGAGGCTTTAAAGTGAGCGGTTGGTTGCAATTCGCAACCTTGCCACTAGATTTCACTGACTGAACCTTTAACAAAGACGTAATTTAAATGTGTATTATATAAAACAATGTATGCATGTAAAATCAATTGGCAGTGTCAATTATATAGAATTTACTGCTATATGATATATGCTATATGACAATTGCTATTGTCATAGACAAGTTCATGTGAACGTCCTGTATTTCTATGACACATTAAAGAAAATTGAAATAATGTTAACAATGTTTACTACTGTCTAGTACTGAGCTCAACACACATTTAAAAAAATTTGCTGGAAATAGAAATGAAGGCAAACTTGAAGGAATTCTCTTCTGTACAGGAACAGGAAAACTGGGCTTTTCCTTCGTGAGGATCACGGCACTGATGGTTTCCTGTAGCCGGCTGTGGGTGGGAACAGGAAATGGTGTCATCATTTCTATTCCACTATCAGACTGTAAGTTGACATCAAACTCATTCATTCAAATACTGTACTTGTGTTGGTCAGGAAATGGGAAAGATGACATCACCATGGACTCTTCAGTCTCTCTCTCTCTCTCTCTCTCTCTCCTCTTTTGACTTTTTTTATCTCTGTCTTCACAGCTGTGGGTCAGTGTGGATTTCTAGGTCAAAGGGGTGAGTGGGAAACAGGATGTCGACGGCGGGATGATTCTGAGATGAATCAGTCTCGCTGTGTTTGTTTGCCTCTTCATTTCGCTAAGCTATGTTTAATATTGAATGCGCAAGTTCCTTGTTCTCAGTTTGTCTTTGTTTCATTTACTTCTCTCCTTCTTTAAATATTTCTTGGCTGACTGACAGCGATTCTGTGACTGTCCCGAATTGCCTTTAATGTTAGCAGTGTTCTCGCATCCTTGAAAGACTTTCCTGCTTTAAATTTGCTACCTGTTTAATTTTGAGGCACAAATCCGCTTTGTTTAGGTGCTTTGGTCAGGATTCCCACAGTAATGGAAATTCACAAAGTTAGAAAAGTGAGGGCGTTCTCTATGTGATGGAAATACATTTATAATCTCTATGAAATTAAATTTACTTTGCATTTGGGTGACACTTTTATCCGAAGCATTTTATCATGAATATTTGTCTTGGCTGGGATTTGAAGGCTTTCTCTTTTAACAACTGAGCTGCAGGAACGCTTTTATCTTGTGATCACGAATGACAATGAAAAAAAACGGGAATTAACTGGTCAGAAGTTTACACATGTTTCTTTTTGATCTGCAGCTCATAAAACCGTGGGAGCGATCGCATGTCGACCAGGTGGGGCGATTCGGGTGTTTGGTGATGAATCCGCGGATACCGGAGTGACAGGATCATACGTACCATATTGTTCCATGGCACACGCTCAACTCTGTTTCCACGGCCACAGAGATGCTGTTAAATTCTTCGTCACAGTACCAGGTATGAAACGTTCACAGTTAATGTGATGAACTACACATGTGGTTACTCAACTAGGAAAACTGTGACAACCCCAGCTAATACCAACCTCACCGCTGGATGAAAATCTCCACGTTGGTCCTTTAAGCATTAAGATATATTAAAGCGGCCATAACTTTTTGCAAATCTCATGTCAATCTTGAGTACTTGCAGAATAGTATCGCACCCTTCAAAATATAAGTAGAGTCATTAGTTTGATCACATTTATAAAGACATATACAACTGTACCATTATTTCCGAAAACGTGACGCGTGTGGGGGGCGTATATATAACATTCATCACCCAAATGCAGCAAACAAACAACACAGCTGATCTTCGCGAACGTAGTTCTCTCTCTCTCCGGCACACAAGTGAAAGTGACTTGTGCACATGCTCCTTATTCCCGCTTCTCCCAATAAAGGACTAATAGTTGTAACGTACAATTTTTCATGTTTGAAAAAAACTTTCCAAACCTGTACGAGCACTGGGGGAGTGTTCAGAAATACTACGTCTTAA
Organism: Barbatula barbatula; assembly: GCF_947034865.1. Taxonomy (NCBI): domain Eukaryota; kingdom Metazoa; phylum Chordata; class Actinopteri; order Cypriniformes; family Nemacheilidae; genus Barbatula; species Barbatula barbatula. The sequence continues at coordinate 6,690,837 of NC_136769.1, forward strand.
ATCCAACTTGTTTTCTGACAAGTTGACCATGTCAAGCATGAGAAGACAACACGTTTAACATTGTAAAGAAGTCAGAATGCATGAAACACCGTTGCACCACCCCTTTAAAGCAGCACTTTTGCTCACAGGTTCCCCCATGTGGCTGATAAGTGCAAGTGCCTGTTACCAGTGGTCGCTCTGTAAGCTTCACCATGGGCAGCGCAAAGCACTTGACTTTGTTTACTAAGCTGTTTGGAAACCATATGTGGGGTTGTAGCTGCTTGCTATGAGGCTGCTAAAGAATTCGTCCGGTTAAGAGTTGTACTACCACTGAAATCATTTTTGAAACATTATTTTAAGGTAAAAAGTGTTGCTTTAATGCTGAAGGTACTCATATAATGACTGAAATGAACAACTGGTATATTCATACTATCTGCTTCAGGTCAAGTTATTGTACCAGGAGCTGAAGGTGTTCAAGACAGCTCTACAGAAACATCAGATGGCAAGAACATGCTGATCATGAGCGGAGGAGAAGGATACATCGATTTCAGAATCGGTAAGACCTCCTCAAGAGCTTTCCATAGCAGCAGGAAATTTGACAACGTACAGATCATTCTGTATTTGTACAAGTTCTTTAAGACAAGACAAACTTTGAAGAAACTTAGCTTAACTCTCTCTCTCAGGTGATGAAGATGGCGGTATGGGGCGAGATGAAGAGGAGGAGTCGGTGGAACCCACTTTAAAACTCCAGTCTGCTCCTGCCAAACCCGAGCGCAGTTATGTCATAGTTTGGCAGGTAGGCAGCGAGTGACTGACCAATCACAGCGGCTGTTTTAATAGAGAACTGTGCACTTGATCAACGCCACATGGGCTTCACAAAACACTTTTCTTATCACCATTATTATTATTATTATTATTATTATTATTATTACAGACAGTATTAACAGTTTTATTCTAAGTACATACATTATAATGTGCTTTATTAATATTTGTGTTAAAATGTTTATTTAATTGTTTCGTCTGCATTTATGCATAAGAGGGAACAGAAATCTGTGTTGAAATGAAGGAACAAACTAAATGAAACTCCGCCCACAAAAGTATTACAAATAATGACAGTTTCTGTCTTAAAGTCCTGGGAATCGTGTAATGTCCTAACAGTCTGAACAGTTTACAGCGTGTCCAAGTGAATCATTACTTCATGGAAACGCTTTTTTAGCTTCTTTTGTATTTTCTTGGCTAAGGGTAATAAGGGATGAAGCTTTGTGTTGGCGCACTATAGCTGTGGTAGCATTGTGTAGTTCATGTACATAGAAACCCAGAGAGCTATTTTTGCTATCTGTAAGGCGTTCGTCTTGTGTTCTCAGCGTATATTCTCGCATGCACGAGTCCTGGATCGACCGGGCTTGCCTTATGCTAGAGCTTGCTGGCACTTTAAAGACAGTAACCAACATAGACACACAATACAACGAACAGCAGATATAACAGTGTTGAATTGAGATCGTCTGCCCTTTTACCAAAGGATGAAACGTAGAAAAGATTGGCCTGATGGACACTAAAGCCAAGGTTTATAACATTTCACAACGATGAGGCTTTTGATGTTACAGTATGTTATTCTCTTAAATGAATGAACGATGGACAAAATAATACTAATAAAAAATGACAGGGATTGTATGATAGATTCATTATATTTTTGTGTTAAATATTTGTTTTGCTTCAGCATTTAGCATCCCAGCTGTTGGTTTTGTATGTTTCGTATATTGTTTATACATATTTTGTTTGTTTACCTGGGATCCACGACTCTGGGTTCACGATTGTATGTGGTTTTAGTTTATTCTAATGAGTTCCTTCTAATCAGAGGTTTGTTTCTCTTTTCTATCTGGTCTGCGAGACACTTTTATCTGTACCTTGATGTCTGTTAAAACAAATGCAACATTTTGATTTTTATGTGAAGTTGAAGAAAATAGTTGGATTTCTTCCTTTTATTTCATTCTGACACAAAAGGGAATTTTATATCGTTGCCATTCCAGTATTTATTTTTTTAAATGAACTTTGTGGTTCAGAATGTAACTTTTTACATGCCGGTTAACACGGACAATATTGTTTCTTATTAATCCGACACTTTTTAGTTTCGGTTTTCATTTTGAAGGATTTGACTAATATTGTTAACAGTAACAGAAACTTTGGATCACGGAAATCAAACATTCATTGTTTAAGCTATGCATGTATTTTTTAATACCCTGCTGTTTATTTGTCCAGATTTGTTTATCCCCATGTTTTGGGGTGTTTGTGTGTGCATATGAGGGTGTGTTTGATTAAGTATTGTAGACATTTTACTGCATTTGTGTGCATGGATGAATGTGTGTGTGTGTTAAGTCACTGTATTCCTTAAATCTTACTTGACTGGCTGTGTGTATCACAGCTTGTAATAACCGTGTTTTCTTGTTTAAAATGTTTGCTAAAACTGCATCATAGCCTTATTTTTAAACTATTAAAACTCAATTTCATGGGGAATAAACTTTCTTTGTTTTATTTCTGCTTTAGATATTTGTGCACTTGTCATGGTGTTTTGAGGCTGTATATTCAAAGCAAAGGTAAAGCTTTTGTTTAATTTCTAGTCTTAAAAAATCTATTCACCCTAAATATTTTTCATTTTCCCCACAAACGATTTCAGTCTGCTTCATTCAAAAAAGAGAAAATTAAATGAGAAAAAATAAATAAACGTGATCCAGAATGTTTTCTAAAGCAAAACAACGGGCCACTGCGAGGGACAGACATATGCGACGATTCGCTTAAAATCTTCTTCCTCACTTTGTCTCTCACAACTTAACGCAAGACTTTTTGCCAATTTTGACATTTGTGTCATAACCACCAGCAACCCAGCAGGTCTGAATATGCTCAAGAAAGAAAAAACAAAGTTCACAAAGTAATTAATTGAACATTATTGATTTAAATGAAGTGTGTAGAGCAAATACATTTGCATGTGTGATTATTTTATTTATGTTTGTAGTAATTTGCAATTGAATAGAGATCAGTGGACAAAGCGTCATGTTGTCATAAGGAGTATCGCCGGCAGGTGGCAGCACGGCATTGCGGCAGACATTACACATAATGCTCTACGTAAAAAAGCTTGTTTTTAATTATGTATGGTTTATTTATTCATTGTATTAACTGAAAATCCGATTTTCCCTTTCATAATATGTAAAAGCAAGAATATCAGAGATCTTGATCGACACAAAATAAGCAGCAGCCCTTACGTAACAGCTCACTTTACGAGTCGCGCGTGCGCCCTCCTACGCTCTTATCACGTAGGTGGCGCGACGTCAAAATGAACAATAGGTTTACTACAGGAACCATACAATTATATTTTTATTTCTTTGTAGTAAAACTATGGTCATACCAATGCTTATGCATCCGCCAAAACACCGGTTGGTTCACCTTAACTATTCTAAAATCATGGTATAGTTTACGTAATGGTGTGTTGGATCTCGCGTATGCTACAGAAACATCGCTAATTCCTAACCAGGTTGAAGTTAAGTTAAAAGTGAAGTTAAATGCGGGTTTTGTAATGAATCTTGTCATGTGATCGATCTTCGTTAAACCCCGCATCTTTGCAGCGTAAACACGATGGACTGCGTGCGGCACTGCGCCGACCTATCCGAGGCCAAGCGTGACATCACAAGATCACGAGAAGCGTACGGAGCAGTTTGTTATCGCGATACATATGTCATTCTCGAAACGGTCTGCGCAGCTTCGCCCAGCATCTCTATTCACACACCACAACTCCAGTCTTCATTATCATGTGCTGTCATTGGCACGATTCTGTATTTACTCTAAAATGTTTTAATCGGAAAACCATCTTATCTTTGTAGGGATTTAAAAGCAAGCTGTAGTATTTAATAGGTTACATAAACCAATACAATGCCCATTATAACCGTTACAGTTTCAGTGATGATTATTTGTTGCATCTATTTTTGAAGGAGAAACACCAGAGATAAAGTACTTGAGTCTCCTGAGCTCTGAAAGGGAACAGGAGCGATAATAACGAGGTTTTTGCTGTACTTTCCGTGGATTGTTAACGCAGTAAGAATTCGTAGTGTTTGTCTGCTGTGTGTCTCATTACTGTCCGTCTGTTGACCTTTTTGCCTATTGATGTGTTGTAATTCATCAGGACTCTGATGGATGTAATGATTCAGGGTTTTTAATATCCGTGCAGTGCACGACAGTCCTTCAAAGTTAGAGGTAGCTTGTGTGCGTGTGTGTGTGTACTCAGCATGTTTTTTTGCTCAGCTCACAAAGGCGCCCCTAAATTTATCCTGACAGTCTCTGGGGAAAAGCACAGAGAACAGCGCTAATAACCACAGAGGGGTTCGCGGAACACAAAACTGGAACAAGAACAGCCCTGGAAGGCTCTATAACAAAATCTGCCAGGGGACGTTAGACTCCGAGCAGATACGGTGAATGATTTTAATAGGTGAAAAGTACAAGAAAGTTACCTAACAAGTATCTGAGCCACAAATATAAAGCGGCTGTTTGTTGAAACTAGAACTGTTTGATGTTGTTATATATTTGCATTAGGGTTAGATGCTAAGATAATGGCTTAAAGTGATACCTCACCCAAAAATGAAAATTCTGTCCTCATTTACTCACCCTCAAACCTTTCGTTCTTCTGCAGAACTCAAAAGAAGATATTTTGAAGATTGTTGGTAACCGAGCAGCGTCGCTTTGATAATATTATAGTATGCACAAAACCAATGCAAGTGAATGGGTGACGATTACCAACATTCTTTAAAATATCTTCTTTTCTGCAGAGGGAAGGAATGCCCAATGGTTAGAGAGTAGGACTTGTGACCAGAATGTTGCCGGTTCGATTTTCAGGGCCGGCGGGTAACGACTGGTGGCCTTGAGCAAGCCACCTTACCCCTACTTGGTCCCCGGGCGCTGCAGTGATAGCTTCCCACTGCTCCGGGTGTACGTGTGTTCACGACTTGCTGTGCATGTGTTCACCACTGTCTGATGGGTTAAATGCAGAGGTCACATTTCGGTTAAATCTGACAAATAGGTCACATTTCATTTTTAAGTTAAGTTAAAAGACCAAACGCTGCAAAGTTTCTTGATGTTTGTCGAGTCTCTTACACGGCAGGAGAATATAACCATCGTGTGTGAAACCTGTTCCAACATACCATGTGATTCTAAACGACCCCAAGACACATTGTACATTGCACACAGGTCTTGACCCTCTCAGGGGAAAACCTCAGAGCTGCATGCGAGTAACAACCCGCGGCATGCGTGATTTTCTCCCCATCGGAATGCCATGTGAGAGCTCTTCTATATTCTAAGTACAAGGGACGCCATCTGCTGTAAATGGCATTTGAGGTCAAGCAATGCTTGTCCACTCACACAGGTGAAACATATTCACAACTAACAGAGCTGTCAGGACTGGACCAATCACACTATCACAGCTTACTCCTTACACAACAATGACCGGACTTTTGAGGAAAAACAATAGAAGAGATAGAGAAAAAGAAGGAATTGTAATCCCTCCTCAACTAAATGTTACATGACATAATGTAGAGTTGGAAAGTTTGTGAGGGTTGAACCTTCGTAGGCCTTGATGCAAGACATTCTGTATGCATTTTTGTCTTTAGAATAACGTGCACAGAAAAAGCATGCGTCCTATAAGTAACGTAAACAGGACGGTTTTGATTTCAAACTTTGGTATTGTTCGTGGGGAACAGGTGTGCACACTGCATGTTTGCATTTCATTGATCGCTCGCGCTCTACGGATCCTGTTTCATGGATCACTGTTTTTGGTTTTCTCTCTATTCCCATTTGTCTCCTCCTCCTTTCATCAGCACAATCCTGCTCCCTCACTCTCTCGCTCGCTCTGATGTGCGTCACAAGCTGGGTAAACAAGTTTAGCGTGGGCTCTGCTGCTCACCTGCTTTGAATTTTACATAGCGGGGAGGCTGGAGGCAGCGTGCTTGTGTTAGAATAGCTGCTCTGATCTTCTCTCAGAGGCATGCAGACACATGGGTCATTTGTTGGGGTCAGAGGCAGTCCTTTAGAACTAGCTAATGCTAAAGACAACTGTTTGTGCATTGCGCACAGTGTGATAATGAGACAAGTGATAAAAGTTATGGCGCGATTATGTGTAAATCTGAAGCCATGTTAATACCGGTGGTGATATAATGGACAGTTTGTAATCAATGCCGTAGCCTAGAGGAAGAGGTTAGCTGTTGGAAGTCTGCTTATTTTCATCATCATCAGTCATAATATAGGTAACATTTAAACTCAAACTAGGTTATGTGGAGTTGTAGGTTAAGTTCTTTTTAACCCTTTCAGCCAGGGTTATTTGAGTACTATTATGTGTCGGCGCAATCTTTCCATGTATACGTCAGCGTTGTTCTGGCTTTCAACGTTTGTGATTTCAGCACCCTGGACAGCAGCCAAACACAACCACGCAGTTGAGGAAGTGTGAGAGATTCTCCTATGGCCGTGATTGGTCAGGGTTTAAAAAGCTCTGTGACTCATCAGCTGTGCCAGAAGGCAACGACAAAAACTGTATTGGGTCTCCCGGCAGCTGCAGCAGCACATGTAATCCACGTGACAGTCGGAGATAAATTGAAGACTGGATTTGCCAAACCTCTTTCAGTCTGCAATGAATTTTGTTAAAGGAAAGTTCCAGATTTAAAGTTATTGATAAGTTCATGTGGCATATTGTCGATTACCAGATCTTTTTTGTGTGTTTTTTCAAAAATGATGTTGTTAAACATAATACAAATAAAACAATATAAAAACAAAGCAAAAATGGATGAATAAATTAAAGAAAATTTACGTTTTTCAAAAGATGATGCTGTCAAACACAGTATGAACAAAACAAAATAACATATATAAAATGAATGGAAATAAATAAATACAATATATTTTTTTCAAAAATGTTTTGTCGAAATATAGCAACGTAAAGAAAAGGTTAATTAAGGTAGGCTTTTATTAAACAATTATGTGGTTAAACAAAATAAAACTAGACAAAATAAATAAAGTAAAATTAAGTGAATGAATCAAAAAATAAGTTGTTGTCATACAAAATAAAGTAAATAAAATAACATGCAATTAAACTTAAAAAAGATCAATAAAATACAAATAATGCACTTTACGCATAGGAATAAACGTTAAAACACACAAAGAAAGTTTATAGTTCAAATCAGACGAATTATAGAAATGCTTTAACAACAATTCAAGCTTTACCATTCTGCTTTCAAACCCTCTAGAATGTATTGCCCCATATAGCCATCTATTCTAAATGTAATACAGTTTTGTCTGTTTGTTTGTGCAGCTTGTGCGATGAATATTAATTTCTGTTTCATAAACCCAGAATGCTCTTTTAAGAAAATGGGTCTCAACAGGAAAACATCAAGTTTGTTTGTCCTCATTACAGATCAAGTCAATTTACATAATAAAGCCTTGGTATTGGCCTCATTGTGATTCAATTCATAATTACACACGCAATTGTTCAGAGCTATCCACTTATTAGTTCCTATTAACAGATTTTCCGTGTTTTGTAATTGGCTGAAATAGGAAATGAAATTGCTCTATTATAATGCAGCCTTTTTAAGATGACTCATAAGGCAGGCATACGAGTGTGGATTTGTGTTTGGCGTTTCTTTTTATTTGATTTACAGCTGTTATTTTGCTCAAGGTTACACGTTATAAAGAGAAAGAAACACTGTAATGATCGTGCATAAAAGCGTTTTTATACTGCTGTGTGATTGCAAAGTATCAGATTAGTGTTGTTCATCGCTTTGTTTTAGAGACAACAAAATAATATACTTGCATTTGACATCTGGGTGGAAATCAGACACCTTCGGACACAGAGGAAAGCAAGCTTTGAATTTCAGCATGATTCAGACGTGGGTGTGTGTTGGTATAAGAGTATGCGTTATGTTTCTAAAAGCTTTAGAGTTATCAGCAGACTGTGGTGGGTATTATTTAAGGTAGCTCTGAATTAAATATGAGAAGTCTTTTGGAATAGTTTTTGCTGGACAAGCAGTTGTCAGGAAGTATCTCGGCTTGTACAACTTGAAATGTACTTCCACCTGTTTTGAGTTTAATGGATTCTGTTTGTGATGGTTGCAGGAAAGTTTCAAATGATACAGAAAAACATTTGAACGTGTGTAATAATGCCAACATTATCCAACATATATTCTGTGTGCCCATTACAAATACCTGCCAGCTTCATATTTGCTAACTGGGAGATGCTAGCATGTAAAAGACCAAAGATGCATATGCATTGTTAACTATTTATTCATGGTGCAATGCTAATATTTAACCAGGCCTATTTTATGGCTCACAGGTTGCTTTTTCATAACCTTTGATGCTGTTCTCAGTTGTGTTTCATTTGAGTCTCATATATTTGTCAATGTATAGTACAATGCTACGTGAGATGCTTTGGATAAAAGTGTCTGCTAAATGTAAATGTTTTATTGTTTACTCATCTGAAATAGCTCTCGGAGACGTTTTAATGTTCATAGTAAACAAGATCTATATTACTACATGTGCTTTACTACTGCATCTGTGTTTTAAAATCTGTTGTAAAGAATAAAAGTCTACCTTTTTAAAGAGTTCTAGACTAGAGGGAACTTTATTATTGCCTCTTGTGTTGAAGGTTTAATGAACTCATGGGGGACTCTCTCCGCACAATAAGTGTCCAAGACTCTCTCACCCTCCTCTCCTTTCGTCGTCTGCGCTCAGAGATATTGACTTTCAGCTTCCCCGTGCGCGCAGCGCTCCTGAGGGCTCTGTCGTTCTGGATCTCCTCATGTTCTCCAGCCTGTGCTTTTACTCTCTGCTAATGAACTCCCATGACATGAAAATATACAACAAAATAACAGCTGAGGCAGGAAGAACATTGTCTTGCTTTTAAAGCGGAGAGACAGACACTGGCTTGACGGTTCCGCCTCGCGTGTTTGGAACTGCGGGTGGCTCAACTTGAATGTTGATTTTTATAATGTAAAATCAGGATGGGAGTGTCTGTGATGAATAATATTTGGAGAGTTGATTGAGCCAGTTCTTTTGTCCCTGTGGGTGGTTTGACAACTTTCTGTAGCTCCTGCGTTTATTAGCTTTATTAAACTATACTTTATATTAAATTAATTTATATGTATCATATTAATTTATAATTTACATTTACATTTACATTTATTCATTTGGCAGACGCTTTTATCCAAAGCGACTTACAAGTTTATGGATAATATTATAAATACTTATCAAATAATTACAGTTAACTTATGTTGGCAATCTGTGTTTTCCTCTATAACTAGAGACTAGTTTGGACTAGACTGTACGCGGGTGGGGGTAGTTTATGGATTTGGACATATATGAATAGCAGCACTAATTGAGACAAAGCCATGCAGTCAGAACAGGTGTATAGAAGACACCTGAAAAGAAGATTGTCCATTTTGACCCACAGACATAATACAGTAAGAGATTGGGGTCACGACACAATCTATTTATGGTAACCAGTACTCATGTGGTCTGTTTTAAGATTAACACCTACTAGTGTCAATTTAGGGTTTATATAACATCTCTACATTTCCCTTCATCCTCTGCATCTCTATTTTGTTGCATCGGAGATCAAAAGTTTACAGTCTCCATTGAAAAGTTTTTTTTCATTCAAGTGATGAAATCTGACGATATTGCTTAGTTTAACACTTATACTATTGGTTAATCTCCATCCTCGATGCAATTGCAACTGAATATTTTCAGCTGTTGTTTACAGTGTTGACAGGGAAATAACACAAGACATTGTGAGCAATGTGTAATTCATTATCTAAATATCATTAAAGCCTAAAATAATGGCTTCATTTCGACTGTGCGTAAATTCCTGAAACAAACAACATAAGCATTATGTTTTCTAGTTTGTTGTATTCTAGTTTGTCAACATATATTACACTTGTTACGTTTGCTTTGTATGCATAAACAACAAGATCCAAGTGGCCTTTGTTGCAAAGTTTACTTAAAGGTCCAGTCAGTGGACTTTAGCGGCATCAAGTGGTGTGATTGCAAATTGCAGCCATCCCCCCTCCCTTTTGAAGCACTATGGTGGCTGACACAAGTTTAAGATGTCGTCTCATTTTTGCTTCTTTGCCGAAGGAGACAACGTAATAACGAAATGTGTTCTGTAAAGCATTTTGTCCATTTAGGGCTACAGTAGAAACAACATGGCGAATTACGTGTAAGGGGACCCACGGTGTTTGTAGATAGAAATAACTCAATCTAAGGTAATAAATACATAATGCTTCATTATGTAAGGTCTTTAAACACATCTGAAGACATAGTTATGTGTATAATATTGCATTTCTGTCAATAAATCCTCCTTAATCTTAACACTGGCCCTTTAATGCAAATGCTGGTGATGATAGTCAAAATTATACAAATTGCAAAACACAGCTCAAATACTTGATTACATTTACACCTGCCATGACAACATACCGTCAGAGTGCCAAAAATTCCACTTTTGACTAAGGAAGAAATGTAAATATAGATTTTATTTGAAAGTTAACTGTATGTTTTCAAGATACACCCAAACAGCAAACAACAGCACTGTTGAAAAAACTCTGTCCTTTGAAAAGTGCTGCATCATTTTTTGTGGAGCGTTATACACAATGTCTTTTTGGTCCTCTGGATTTGCTGGCAGCTCCAGACACTTGTGACTCTCACTGCAATATCAGCACAGACTCTCAAACACTGCAGTGCATCCAAGTTCTCCTGTCTCAACTCTTTTCATCGAAACTACATTAAATAAGCATTTCTATAGAAAATGCTCAGAGACACCGTTTACCTGAATTCATGTGCTTAAACACGGCCAATAGGGGTGCTGTGGCCTCTGTGTGTCACTAAGAAAAACCAAAGCGTTTTTTTACACTTGGCCAGTATTTTTTAAAACACACATTATTTTAATATAGTACATATTGTATAATGTTAGAGCATCCAAGGTACTTTACAAAATAATATAATATTTGATCAATAATATAATTTCTATTGTTGTTATTTTGACATTGTCTTGATTGTTTTATTTAATATTGCATAACATTGCATTTTCTGTATTGAAGAGGCTTTAGGAGTTTAAAGTTATTTTGAACTTTGTGTAGTTTGAGCGAATGCGAGTACAGGTTTTTCAGTTTATTCTTCGACAAGTCTTAGCAGCAGACGGGTTGAAAATATGAACTGTGCATAGCCTGGCTGTAAAAGCCCCATTGTTGTTTGTTGTTGTTCCTCCAATTTTGAACAACCAAGTATGCCTCAAATATTTAATAAGTCATGGAGCTATTTACGAAGTCTGTCTGTTAATTATCATTCCATCTCTTAAGCTCTCCTCAGCTCGCTATTGTTTCTTATGGTAAAAAAAGCTTGTGCCACCAAATATGCAAATTGGCCACAACACTGACATGTGCTTGAATATAGCATTTATCCCAAAAATATTTGGCCCAATTACACCTTGTAAACTCACAGACAGCAATTCAGACTAGAAGCAAATAACCACAATCCCCTCAAAAACAACAGTCGGTAATTTGACTATTTTTCTTAGTGGGTGGGAGCAAAACACTGACATTCCTGAATCGAATGATGACAATAAAACCGCAGAACAGATTGCCTCTCGTCCCCAAAGACAATAATTACTATTCACATAGGTCTAGAGACATGTTTTTATGTTTGATTCATCACCGCAATCTCCATATCTGACAAAATTGCTTCAACACCAGCCATCTGTCAACTGGGACGTAATTGCAGTTCGCCAGTTGTCTTGTGTGGAAGCTTAAGGCATGTGTATTGATTTACTTTGAATGTTGTGGGACTGTTGAAGAGGGGAATTTAACATATGGCTCATCAGAGGTGGTCTGGGGTGGGGAGACACTACTTGATTTATTCTGTCATATCACATTTACAGCCTCGGAAAAAATGAAAAGACCATTCCAAACTTTCATTTGTTCTGAATTTCTAGATGTATTGTGGCCATTTCAGTCCAGCGTCTGTTAAATCTCAACTAAATCAAACCTCAGGAGTGACAAAGCCATCCAACAGCAATGGTGATGGCTGACAGCATGAAACTGTGATCAAGGCTAACACATAATCTTTTTTACTTTATCTAAATAAATGTACAAAAATGACCATTGCGTTGCTTAAAAGTTAATATTGACTTGTTATCTTTGCAGTATTTGAGGTATAAAAAAACATTTTTGTTTATTTTCACCTGTTTGTCCAATTAAAATTTTCTGCAAATATTTTTATTTGAAAGTTTGTTAAGAATGAGAATGAAAGAAACATGATAATTTTACCTAAACCTATAAATGATTGAAAATTATTTAGAAATGGTCTCTTAATTTTTCCCACGATTTATCCACCACTAACCTCCATACGTTTTATGTTCAACGCATTGTGATTTTCAGGTGTGTACTGTACGCCGAGCACTTGTTGAATGAGATGTAGCCGGCTAGAAAGAGCGCTCGTTCTTCGGCTCCAATCTTGTAAATGATTACCAGTGACCTGAATCCTGAGGGGTCAGAAGCACACTATACTTCAGCTGTTTGCATCACAAACATCTGTTAGATCTTATCCAGCTCTGTTGATTTTTCCTCCTGTACCTCTCCAAAATGATCCACGTACCGTCTGTGAATGGGAACAGATGGATGGAGGGGAGTGAGGGGGGTGCATTTGCAAAGAGAAGAGCTCACATGGTTTACACAGATGCTGTGAATGACCCTCTGTTGAACAGCTTTGTGTTTTGCTAGCAGTGATAAGACAGAGGGAACTCGTCCATTAATACACTCCATTTCTTCACCCTCATGCTGTTTAAAACCTGTATATTACTCTTTCTTCTGTGGAATACAAAAGAAGATATTTTGAAAAATGTCTCAGTGGTTTTGTGTCCATACAATGGAAGTCAATGGGGCTCAGTGTTGTTTGCTCACCAACGTTCTTTCAAATATCCTATTTTTGTGTACTGCAGAAGAAAGACTTACAGGTTTGTTATCACATGAAAGTGAGTAAATGTTTTATTTTTGGCCCCTAAAGTTGCTCAGCGAGCGTATGTCATGGTTACTCAAGTTTATGTTTGTCATTTGTTTATCGTGTTCTGATAATCGGGAACTCATGGGTGGGAGTACACCTGCGTTTTACCATGTCTGCCAATAGAGAGAGATGTGCACATATGGACTTTTGCCCCAAAAGATACTGTATTTTTGGGACATAGTGTGTTTGTCACAGATTTAAAAAATACAATATATTGTATACGATATTTTATACCTAGTCGGTTTTTAATAAAAACAACAAAATCTCTCTGTGTGCTTCTAAAATCCTTTAATATCTCATTATATCTCTGCAACACAGAGATGCCAAAACGGACTTGATAATTCATATTTTGCTTACTTCTCCACACTGGTAAACTTCACTGCACCAAAACTTTTTATTTGTAACGTCTGTTGAGCTTTGAAAAGCATAGAAGGTGCGTTTGGTTTGAATCATTATCGTTGTAATGCTTGCAAAACCAACAACCCAAATCGTTTTTCAACGACTAACATTTCATTTTATTTCATTTATTCTGTGTTTCAGAGTTGCAATTCATGTAATAATCATACCAACATCATACCAACATGAGACGTGACGGCTAACGCTGTGCTACGATAGCTACCAATTCTCGAATGGTCCATCCAATTCGCTGCTTATCTGAGAACGGTTGCACTAGTAACACTACTCTATCAAACAAGAACATTTGCATGGCCCTAAAAGTCATTTTTGTGTATGCTTGGCCATGCATAACTTCAGGCTTTCAGGATGGTTGCTAGGGTATTCCGGGTGGTTGCTAGGTGGTAACACTTAAGCAAGTCACCATTATTGTGCATCATCTGTTTCCGTCTATGCATATATTATGCACAAAAATGACTGCATTACCTTAATCTTATGCGTTAGATTAATCATAAACCTTTATATAAATCCCACAAGGGAGGAAGGCAAAAGAAAAATAACAACCTTAACATCTAACTATGGCTTCACTACATCCATCACCGTGGCTTTTGCATCTCTCAACAGCTGTTGCATCGCAACAACATCCAACAGTTTTCCCCTGACACACACCACTAATAATATCAAACAACTTTTGAGTTCCCTACCGTCATCACCAACACATCTCAGTTTCGTGAATCAAGAGCTTTGAAAGGGGCGGGGTTTCACACAAAGTGACATCCAAACAAAAAGAGGGGTGGGAAAATCTAACCCAGCCACAGAAAGTTGTCATCTCCCATTGTTCCACAAATGATGTTTTATTAACTCAATTCAGGAGGAGACGGAGCACATCATCAAGCCCAGCTGATCCGAATGAGCAAACATGGCTTCTACCCTATCAGCCCAAGCGAGCTATCCTATAAATAGGTCCTTACCTGTGTCATCTTACGACTTTCAACATCCCTCCACCACACCGGCTCTTCTCCCCGGGGGTGCGCTCTGGGTTCGGGCTGTTCCGAGTCACCTCGCCAGGGGAGATTGCTCCAGGTTTGATAGGAACCGGCGAGCTCGGAGCCCACTCCCCGGACTGCACGCCAATTAAGCATACTTGTGTATTGTTTGTCAGTTTGGTTGAAGTTTGTACGTTGAGTAGAAGGTGCTCCTAAGATCTGGTGTTGAGTCGAAGGGTCCTAATGATACTGATTCATGGCAAAAAAAATGATCACAAAATATGGAGAATCAAGGTTTCAGAATGTATGTTTGCATGCAACATTATAATTTCTATTCAATATTGCCATGATTTGCGGTTTGTTGAGTTTCTTTCTCTTTTTTACTTTTACTTGATATTCTGAATTAGGACATCATTTCCTTAATATTATATTTTAAAAAGCAGATCACTCATAAAACAAGAGTCACACATTATAATCACATTAATATGTGAATGTTCTTTTGACCTGCCGGTACGGTCGACCAAGCGCTGGAGGCAGATTTGCGTGTTTTCTCTTGCTACGGTCCTGGTTGTGCTATAGATGGTCCCTTGATACACTATTTATAGTAAATCGGAAGTGTACACTCAATACAAAGGTTCTGGCACCGTGTGTACTAAACTCTGTAGCTAGTAAGTGTGTATTACACCGTGTCATTATGACAAAACAATAAATAAATAAAACGCTTGTGAATGTATTATCCTTAATATTTACCACATGCATTTGACAACTACACAATGACATACTGACGGTATAAGGTCCCTTCCCTTATTGACCATCATGTTTAGAGTGTACACAGCTAGTTCTTAAGTAGACAGAGTCTCGGCCCAGCTGATGAATAGATGCTTAACACTATTGACTCTATTGGCTGAGGGTGTGTGTACCGTCTCCTCCCTCTAATCCAAATAAAAACACTGTGCATTAGGCCGGTGTATAGATATTAATAGACACGCTAAGCATTTCACTCAACAAGAAGTGGCTGCTGGTGCTTCCTATGAATGCCTGGCTGAAGTCAAACAAGTACTTTGCTTATTTCTGAACACTGTTTGTGTAAGGGATGCAAGTGCTGGATTAAATACGCACAGACGGTCACTTTTTGTTTGGGTCTTAATGGCAGTAAGTGGCAGAGAAGACCATCAGGTTGGTTGCACATGTCTGTGTGTGTTTGTTTGGCAGTTGGAGGTAAAACAAAGTGGCGTATGTGTGAGAGAGAGAGATGGTCAACGTTATATCTAAGAAAGGTCCTTAGATGATGTCGAGGGTAAGATAAAGGCGACAGTGACCCTCTATGAGTGACAAACACAAGGTTCAGATAACCTGGTAATGTTTTTTTTTACAATCCAGTAAGACTCACACAGGAGAATTACATTTACATGTATTTTTTTGGCAGATTTTTTATTCAAAGCAACTTATTTAAATGTGTTGTGTTCTATGGAATCCCACAGTATTTAGAACAAACTTTTACAAAATAAACACGTTCTCTTGCTATTTGTTAGATGTAGACAAAGTGATACGAAATATACAATAACAGCTTGTAATAAAACATGTAATGAGGAATGTTTTAATTGCCGTGTTGACATATTTCCTGATCAAACAGGAACTGTTCAAGGGTCGTCTCTTTATTAAATATCCAATGTGGATTTGAACATCACGGTTTCTGGATTTGACAAACTGCACCTACTAGCCAGTTTCAGGTATGCTTGTGAGACGCTTAAACAAACAAATATACTTTTGCATATATTAACTATCAAAACGTTACATCATTTAATAAATATGCCTCCCAATATAATATTTATTTTCTGAAACTTTTTCTGACATGGTCTTACTCTTTCAATATTAAAGGAGCAATGTGGAGATTTTAGCGGCATCTAGCGGTGAGGTTGCGAATTTGAAACCAACGGCTCGCTCCACCCCTCCTCCCTCCCTTTCAAAGCACTACGGAGGCTCTCGCTGGACAAAGATGTTGCTGCGTTTTCGCTTCTTTGTCGAAGGAGATAACGTTATTTTCTGTTTAGGGCTACTGTAGAAACAACATAGCAATTCCATATAATGGCACTCGCGGTGTACGGGATGGAAATAGCTCATTCTAATGCCTGTGGTATAGTTCATTTTTTTACATGTACGCAAGATTACTAGTACAGCCGAACGCACAGCCTTGCAAAGAATATGTCCTTCAAATCGTACGTTTACACACGGGTTTGGACGCATGTGCATTGCAAAATATTGCAATACCTCTGTGTAAGCAAGGTAACAAAAATCCGGTGGTGTGCGTACCATTCTGATTACATCATTTGCATCGCGCGCACTGTATGCACTGTCCCTCGTGTACGCGTAAAAAGGGAACCATGCTTCGGCCTTAAGGTAATAAGTCTGAGAAGTTATGTATATTATATATACATATATATATTTGTATTTTATTTAGTATATTGTTATTATTATTGCATTTTATTTAGCATATCTTTTTACCGATTCTTCTAGAACACAGTAAATTATCATAAAAGCCGGGATTTCAAAGACCGGTTCACGTATTTGTAAATACAGTATGTAAATAACATGTCTATAATATATTGCAATATTATAAGGAATTGCAGCTTTTCATATTGAAAAATATAAGCACTTGGCTCCAATATATGGAAATTGCATTGTATTTTCCAGTATGTGGTATATGCCCATATATTTTTCTAAGGGGACGTTCTCATTCAAGAGAGTATTTGATTGGACAAAATAGACAGACACGTACATATATATATCCTGCGTATCCAGCATAATCTCTATATTTCCATGGTAACAGTAAAAGATGACCCCAGTTTCCCCCACACTTTGTCCTGAGGATTTGTATACCATTCATTGGCCCATACCTCATTTCCTGTCCACTTATCTCTCATCCTCTCATCTGCTTTCACAGCTTTAAAAATAAACATTCTCTCTTGTTTTTCAGAAATAGCGTGACATCTTGGCAGAGCGTTGCACGGCCCTCAGTTCTTCTCATGTTTGTGCAGCTGCGGTTGACACGTCTGACATCACGTGGCTGTGCGAGATGCAGATGACCACTCAGAGGAGAAACGCTGATGAATATAAACAGTGGATTAAACGCTGGCTGTCATTAAAACGCATGTTCTGCCAGACCAGGTGGTGAGACTTGTTGTACGTGTAGAATCCCCCATTGACATTCTTTCATTTTACTGTCAAAATAAACTATTCAATCCTAAAAGACAAATCTGTCATCGTTTCCTTCATGTGGCGCGTTGAGAATGTAAGGTACATAAAGGTAATCCAGTAACCCTTAAGGACTATCACATTATCCCCCCAAAATTGTCCGTCTTCAAGATGCTACTGCACGTGGTTTGAAAGTGTGCGTGGGGATATGCTTTTCTGTTCGATAATTCGGTTGAATTATGTAGATAAGTGTCTTTCTACATTGTATTGTGGCAGCATGTGGTGCATTGTGGGTGCATTTTGTGCCAAAAGGATTCAAAGAACACGGACGGAAACGGGAACCAAATTTAAGCTCTTCCGAAACAGATGATTATCGGACGCTACCTCAGCCATCTCGCATCAAGTTTCATGTCTGATACGTAACCATTGTGCATCTCTAACTCTTTATTTTTATTTTTATTTTGGCAAATGGCTTTTTTTGGCAAATGGGTTATGTCAGCACTGTCTGCTTCCCCTGCAGCATGACTTGCCATAATGAGAGCCACAGAGGAATTTCTTCTGCACAAAGACTCACTTCCAGGCCCATGGCTCTTAACAAGACCCACATTTTTAACAAACTTCCCATTCAATCCGTTCTAATCAAAGACAAAGCAGCTCTACTCTCTGCCCTCACATGATGAGCCAATACTTTTAATGATGGGATAGATTCGACAGCCTTCACAGGTTTATGGGTGGGAGCGGTTTTCACTCGCCCTAGATTTGGAAAGATCTCAGCAGACACCAGCAAGTATTCTGCAAACTTCTACAAACAAGCTTCTGCGAGCATTTGAAGGAACTCTTTACCTTAGGTATTACATTTAATATGTACACTCCTCGCATTTGCTGTCCGGGTGAATTATAACTCAAACTGAGAGGTTTGCTGGGGAGAGGTGTGCGTTCATCACACTTTTTAATAGATATTCTATTAAATTAGGAACTGTAAATGCTATTTTTAACAAAGACTAAATGTATTATAGCACATCCTTTTTGATAACTGCGGACATCTTTAAAGGGATCGTTCACCCAAAAATGATGAGAGAAGATTGTTCCAAACTTGTAAAAATGTCTGTTCTGCTAAACACAAGGGAAGATATTTGGAAGAATGTCCGTAACCAAACAGATTCTGTCCAAACAGATTACATTTTCCCTACTATGGGATACAGTTCGGATCTGACAGTGAGTAAATGAAAAAAAAAATCATTTTCGGGTGAACAATCCCTTTAAGTTATTTTCATAAAAACCATAGACCTTAACATTCTATCTTCAATCTTTTGCCCCACCCACTCATCATCTTGGCTCCTCCCCCACCTCTATCTAACATTGCTAAAATGTTTAAACTTTGGCTATGGTTCTGTAGATTATATACAATACACTTTATGTTTTAACCTAACATTTTATCACTGTTATACATAGAGAAGGGGAGAGAGAGAGAAGGTGATACAGACACAGATGTGGAGGAAATGTTTACCGATCTAAGGATTTAAAAATAAATATGACGTGTTTTATTGGATTATTATCATTCTCTTATGACTCAAGCAGTTAATGATCCCAAAGCACCAAACGGCATTATCAAGGTCCATAGAGATGCGGGAGCTGTTTATTCGTCATGGAGTCTGTGCTCTATAAATAGCCCTAGTATTACGTAGCATGTGTGTCTGTGGCGAATCAATAGAGGATCTCCCGACAGTAAAACAGGGTTGCGTGTTGTGTTTCGTGATATCGGCTCCAGAGTTGTGGGTGATAATTGTATGGCGTGCAAATGCCTTTGAGTGATTCGGCGCAGCTGGTGTCAAATATTATTGCATGTTTCTTTGTTTGTTTATTTGATATACAAAGTGATGAAAGAATGTTCTCGGTGGACCCAATAAACCAATTTTTGAGAATGAAAAAATGACTGACCATATGTATGAGTCGGGCGTTGTTTTGACAAAACGTATCTGACATCTGGCTGGTAGAGCAGATATCACATCCACATTTTTTTTTCTCTGTCTAAACATTGTTTTCAACTGATTGTTGTCATTAGTTCAATTCATTAGTGTCAATGGCCACGTTCACACAGCTCAACATGGTTGTCGACACTTATGTTATCTCGTGAACCCCACACGTCCCCACCTTGTCCTCACCGTTGAGCTGCAAAATGTCAAGTAACCTTTTATCCGTGTCCTTGGCACTGGAGCATAAATACCAAGAGCACAGCAAACAAAAAACGTCGCACTTGAATATCACATGGACAAAAGCAGAAAGAATGAGAGACATCATTTGTAAGAGCAGTTGCCATGGTGAATTTTACTTGAAATATGGTTTGAGTTTTCTGGCTGGAGTTTAAGTTTGTGCTGATGATAAAGTCTTTTTTGAAGGAAATAGACATGGAGAATAACTGAGATGGAGGGGATGACTCCTGTCATGGACTGTTTAACCGTCAAAAAATATATATATGGTTACAGGACCATGAGGTCTTTCAAAACTTAAAAAAATACAGACAGCTTGTGGTTCGAGTCAATGATGGAGTTTAAGGTTGTGGAAATGAAAAACTAAACTTAGGATACTAGGGAACAGTAGCTAGGTTGCTGTGATTGAATCTCTCAGGCCTGTCTAGACTGTCCAGCCGGTTGGTTGGTTGGTTAAGATGGGGTCATAGAGAGTGGAAATAAACTTTGCAAAATGCAAATAACAATATGCAACTGACCATAAAATAAGCATGGTTAGGACAGCAAGAGCTGTGTCTAACCAAACTCTTTGGTTTTCCGGCCGAAGTGTAGGAGCAAGCCAAATTATACAGCTACCAATGGACAGGTTGCTCTTTTAAAACCATTAATATTCCAAAGGTTACTCTTAACTTTGCAAACGTTGAGTACAACTCAAACTTTATTAAATTGAAATGTCTTGCTATAAGAAGTAATATGGTTTGTGCTTACCCTGATGCTGGGTTGCCACTTGATGTCCAATATATAGAATCTGTTAAATGGATAGTTCACCCAAAAATATATTTTTTTTACAAATCTTTATGACTTTCTTCCGCAGAACACAAAAGAGGATCCACAGAATCCTCGGCAGTACCCATTGACTTGCCATACAATAGAAGTACCAACTTACCAACATTCCTCAAAATATTGAGGATGAGTACATGATGACAGAAATTTCATTTTCAGGCAAACTATCCCTTTCAGAACCCCATTTAATCCCTTTAATAACCAATTTTAAGTTTCACCAAGCTTGTAGTTAGGGAAGTGTTACTAAGAGCTATCAAATAGATACTGAACCATCTGAGTTCATGTTTTGCGTAAACATATCTAAAAGTAAAGACTCTATGTGATCAAAGACCATTGTGACATATGTCTTTGACATCGTCTTCATGAGAAGAATCTTTGGTACTTTCCTTCGATTCACATCTGTGTTGTTTTGCATAGACTGATGCAAATCAGAACAAGAATGCACTCTGGTCTCTGACCACAGGTAAGCGAAATTCGGACATGAGAACCTCCCTGTTCCATTTCCTCTTAAAGTGGCATGTTCATTATCATGATTTCTTTGTGCCACAGTGTCGGTTTGGTGTCACATACAGGTCGAGCGCTGGAAAGGTCACATGCTTGACAATGAATGACAAAACTGTTGAACAGTGATGATGATTCATTTTCAGGCATTCACTGAATGTTATACAGTCAACAGCCTGTTGAGTATACGGAGAATAGTCTATATAGTCTCCTACTTATAGTATTACCTAAAAATAGCAGTCACCTGGCCTAAAGCACATCTCAGTAAGGTCATGAAATAAACAAAAGTGTTAGCATCCTGGACAAACTTCTGTTGCATTGCGAGAAGTTGGTGATGATTGCATGACTTATTTAAATGGCTCACACAGCAGATCGATTGGTTGATTTTATTTTCCAACCTTTATCTTCAGGGCAAATTTACATTTGCAATTTTTTGGGGTCTTTCTAACCAATAGCAAGGAATTTCTGAGAAATGTGGTCAGTAGTTTGGAAAATGTTCCTTTTTACATAATTATGTATCTAGAAATAGAACATTCATAAAAGCTTCAAGTACTTTTGGAGGGGGTCTCTTAATTTTTTGCGCAGGTTAAAAGTCTGCCGTTCATCCTGACGAATCTGAAAATACTCATCTGACATCTCTACGGCTTTGGGTTTAGCGATCTTTAGTAAATGTTTTGTCAAAAGTCTGAGTCTCTATAGTCTTCAGAAAAATGAAACGGGTAAAAAGCAGTGAAGGAACATACAAGAGCACACGTGCATTTTCACGCTGGTCAATCTGTAAACATCGGCGCACTAAGTGTCTCAATTTTCCAAAAGAGAGCCGGGGTATACTTGAATTCCTTGTGGGCCAATGTTAAGCACATAACATAAGCCGCTGAGAAATTATTTTGGGTGTTAACAGTGAGCAAATTCAGGAAAGGTCTCAGCCTTAGGAGACGGAGGTGCTCGGTACTTTAGACCTGGAATAATGAGAATCTTCAAAGGGGGCCAGAGAGACTCATGACATTTTTCATGTTAATTTGACCTCAGAACGGTGGGGAAATTTGTCAGAATGCCAGGTAGGCTCGTTTACGAGTTGTAAATGTCTTGTGACTGGTGCTCCAAAACAGTAAATGTCAGGGTTTACCCATGGCGACATCAAAGCTTGCATTTGAAAATAGCCCTAAAAACAAGATGGACATACATTTTAGCAGATTAGTCAAAGTGGTTTCTATCATGTTGACACCTAACGTAGCAGAACGTCAAACAGTTTGGGTTACAACCTTAGTTCTTTAAGATGATACCCCAGTACCGCAGATTCAAAACTTTGCAGGTCTGCAAAACAAGACGGATGTTCAGCGATGCCTTACACATACACCAGAACTTATGTAACAGCTCAGTGTAAATATGAAATGTAAAAAATTGGACTAGCCCTTTGAAGTTAACATACTTTGAACTCTTCTCTCAGATATTTCACTCAGCTGACTGCCTTTTTATGATGCCAGGAACTGGTTGGCCGTCGATTCCTCTTCCAGCTTCGGTCTCTGTTGCAGAAAATGAGAGATGCATTTTGAATAAGGTGGATATAAGTTTACACACATCTCATTCATCCCTTAAATGGACTTTTGTCTTTAATTTCAGCTTTTTTTTATATTTATGTAGTTGACACATGTATTTGTCACGTCACCGTTTCTTTTCACACCCTAACAGTACTCCCAACCTGATCTCGCGGGAATTCGTAGCAATTTTACAAGGTGGCTTTTTCGTATGAATTCGAACGATGTGAGTCATACAAAAACGTACGATTACTAGAATAAAAGTAATACTGAAGCTCCACCCCAACCCTGCCCCAACCCTAACGTCACTGGCGCAAAATTGCCTTACAAATTTAATCTTTCAAATTCATACGAATTAGCCAAAATTAGACAAAGCGTAAAATAGTTAATTTTTTGTTGTGAGATTGTGTTGGTACTCCACTTAGTTATCAAATACATATAAACATTTTGGGATTTAAAATGTTTTTAAATCTATTGGCAAAACCAAAAGTTTAAAACAACATGCATAAAATATGTTTATGATTCTGTTTTCTGTCTGTGTCAGTTTGATATTACCTCGTGTGTTTGAAGTCAGATGTCCTCGTTTTCATTGAAGCACATCAAATAAAACATTTGGAAGATTCTTAAATCATGCTGGGATTTAAGGGATCGGTTTTTGGTCGGACACCAACTGCCTTCAACCAAGTAAAAAAAACATAAAAATGTAAATACCTTTTCAGCTTTTTCACAAATTATCGAGCTAACAATACAGTTTGCAAAGGACATGATATACTTAATTCAACAAATTAACGGCAGAAACACTGAACTATTGTATATTATATCCGTCGTCAATCTTCAGCTGGTGTCCAGAAACTGATTTGAGACATGTGTGTAAATGGAATGCAAAAGACAGCAATATCCACAGCAGGTCCAGAAACCTCGAGCCATATGAGTATGACCAAACCGATGCTTCTATCTGATCTAAAGTCAGCTGTCTCTACTTGATCTCACACCATTGCCTTCTTTTCCCCCTTCACACTCTCAATTCCAATTCTCTCCTCAAATAGAGAAGCTCTCTTGGCACCTCAAGTTTACTGATGTCTCAGCAGTCACGTCCTATTTTCCTCTTTTCTAGGAAAACTGGCAATGCTTGTTTGATCTTCAGAGGTCATTTTCAGATTTTGCAGTTCACTCTCAACTTCGAATGACTCGGGGCCTCAGGGTGTAAAACCACACGCTGGATTCAAGATGCAGACTTGCCAATAGGGACACGCTTCAGTTGAATTTCCTCAATATATCGAGACAATCTTCGCCGATTTTTAGAAAACATTCAGTAATTAAGTTCATTAAACTGTAACTGTGTTATTGTCGCTGGAATATAAAGGGAACACATTTTATCTCAGAAGCACTCGGTGTACTGTCTTTTATTCTGAAAAGGGAATAACTGACCACAAATGTAATTTACTCACCCTTATGTTGTTCTAACATGACGTTTCTTCCTGTGAATGACAAACTGCTTATACTATCTGTTTTAAACAATGAAAGTGTGGTGACCACAACTGTCAAAAAATCAACATGAATTATCATAAAAGCAGCCCATATGACATGTAGTCCACATATTGAGATGAATATTAAAGGTCACATATGTGATAGATTTGTAAAGGAACCTATTTTGTTAACTTTTTTGTAAGGATAACAGATTAAAATGCACTAATTTCATAATTTACTTACCTTCATATCATTCCAAACCTTTCTTTTAAAAACATTGGTAAGCAAACAACATTGATCCCCATTGACTTCCATTGCATGGGCACAAAACCACTGAGACATTTCTCAAAATATCTTCTTTTGTGTTCTGCAGAAGAAAGCGTCAAATACGGGTTTTGAGGGTGAATAAACAATGATTTTTAGCGTTACTCGTTTTTGTTATCAGGATCAGATGCTAAACTTCAGCCTCGTTGTTGTTAAAGCTGACATGTCTTGACATGTCTCACCCTCAATATGTGCTGTTTATTATCTGGGTGTGAGTGTGTGAGATATTGTGTAGAACTTGTAAGCAAGCGTGTTTGTTGTGTTATGTCACATCCCCCAATTCAAGGACAACCGACCAGTTAAAGTACATTGTCAAGTTAGCCGAGGTAAAATGTCATCCGATTAAAGTGTAACTGATGTTGGAATAGTAGCTATTGGAAGTAAACCTGAACAAGATAAACATGACACAGCATTCATCTTTTTACTAAACAACTGATATTACATTGCAAGTGTTTCACTAAAATAGACTAAACTTACATCTAGTAAAATTGGAAATGTCAATATCAGATTTTACAATATTTACAGCACATGTGTCTGAAAATATCTTCAAACAGGTTAATAACAATAATTCTGGACCACATGAAACATATGCTGGGCTGTGTTCTGCCTTGGTTATGTATCGAATAAAAAATGATTATTTAGTCTAATGTAATAGATGTCTACGTAATAGACTGAAATGTAATAACACAAATTTTCTAAAGTGAAAGCAAATGTCTCCTTGACGATGACTTATTTTACATAATTTATCATTTGGTTGAATTGAGCAGAGCATTCGCTTGGTTGACAGCCCGTGTAATTCAGCTCCTATCCAGTGTTTTTGGATCAGTGAGTCAGTATTGTAACTGCAGCTCAAAGCCTAAAGACACGATAAGGTCAGTTTAACAGGTCAGCTTTATAATCCTAGAATAAAGCACCATGGCGATACACTGTTTAAGCAACAATTTTAAGACAATCAATCCAATTTATCTTACATTACATAATGGGAACGGTTATGTTTAATACACACCAGTTTTTATAAGAGAAACGCTAGATAGCTTTGGATAGCGATTAGACTTCTGACACCTTCCTCCTACGTCTTTGTAGCGTCCCCGTTATTCGCCTCCCCCTCACTGCAGCTGACATCAAAGAACATCTGTTTGTTGGGCAAACCCGCCTCTGAGATCCATGTTAAGTTATAGCAATCAACGATTTCAGAAGTTCTTCAGCGGCTGAGAGAGAGACAGCATGAAGCCAGCTGAGGTTGCATCGGGCACAATCACTGCTTTCTCTATGTGTGTGTGAAAACGCAGTGGTGCATGCAATCAGGCAACAGATTTAGGATTTGCTTTTCCCAGAAAATTAGGCTGCTTTCTCTTAGCTGCACTGGGGCAGAAAAATCACAGGCCATTAAGCATACAAACTAGGGATGCACAGATACCACCGATACCACCATAAACACATCATGCAATAATACATCATTTGATGTGCTTGTCACAAACTTTGAAAGCAAATTTCACCATAAGTTTCAGTTGTCAGTTCTTCACGAGGCATCTGTCTTTGGTATCGGTGCCTTTTTATGAATACGAGTACATGAGCTTAGTATCGGGCCCGATACCGATACCGTCCCTAATACAAACCAATAAGCAGTGTTCCTACATGCCACAGTTTCACATCAGAGTAACACTCTATTAAAAAAGACGACATCCCCTATTCTGGAGCACGAGATGCAAAACAGGTATAGCAGTCTGGTGTTTTCCAAAGCTGGTCTACATATCAATGAAAACATTTATTTTATTAATCAATCAAACAGACAAGGCATAATATATTTTATATAACATCACACATGTATACAAAAGTATCTCTTGTAGTACATATCTCGTATGCTATTTTGTATTTTAAATAGAAATATTATTAATATAAAACAGTTTGTTTTCTATATTTTGGCTGTCACACCATTGGACACATTTACGGTTTATCTGTCAACTATCCCAATAGATATAAATTACTTTACACACACAAAATACCCTAAACCACAACATACAATGGACAAATACTCTTCAACAAGCCAGCAGCTACAGGAAGAAACAGGAATAGCTGTTATTGTAATATAATATACCTGTCTAAATGTGTCTACAAGCAATGCTGGTTACAGAATTAAACATGCTTCTATAAATACAGATCACTCTTTCATGTTTAGAAGTTAAAGGGATAGTTCATCCCAAAATGAAAATGTTGTCATGAATTTCTCACTCTCTGGTTGTTCCAAACCCTATATTATACATTTCTTTGTTTGTTTGAACACAGAGAAAGCTATTTGGATGAATGCTTGTAACCACAGTTATTGGAACCCATTGACAACCATAGTAGAAAGAATGACAATGGTATAGTCAAAAGTGTCCCAAAACTGTTTGCTGTCAAAAAAGTAATTTTTCCTACTATTGGGAGTCAATGGGGTCCAAGAACTGCTTGTTTACAAGCATACGCCCTAATATCTGATCATGACATCATTTTATTTTTGGGCGAACTATCCCTTTAATCCCATTGTATATATATATATATATATATGTCATTATGATCAGAAGCTATAAAGCTGACAATACAAATAACAAAGACAAAGGTTGTCCGTGATACAGCTGTGAGCTAATTTACATTGAAGTCTGCAGCCATTTGCCTTTGTAGGAGGAAGGTTTTCTAACACCAAAGTACAATAAAAAAGCGGCAGGCGTGTGCCGGTCGTGATCTCTGTGGCCTTTCGTACTACCGTCCTCTGGCCCGGCGAACACGTGACTGCCTTTTAGATTGTTTGCTGTATACATTTTAGGGAGGGAACTGTCGAAGCTGTGACTGCCTGAGTCATACACCATACACTTTTCTTGTCCTGTCCTATCCTATCATTTACCCTTCATCGGAACTGGCTGCCTGGGGCAGTTCATATCGTGATCCTAATTCAAAAAGCGTTTATAAGCCAGCACTGATGTAAGGTACATTATTCACTATATGAAATAGCCTATGGATACGATATCATCGAAATAAGTAAACGTCAGCACCAAATGAAAATTATATATGCGATAACATGACGCTGTCACTTTAACTCCACAGTTATGACGTAACCGACGACGTCAGCACCTTAGAAACGGATACGCTATTCGGGGGGAGCTCCTGCCTGCCTTACAGCCAATCAGGAGCGAGAGATTTAACTCTCCTGCTACTAGTGACAAAAAATGCCTTATATCCTTAGAAGCGCTTGCCTTTTATATTGTAGGTCGTCCTGTTCGGTTTCACGTTTGACATTGAGTCCAATGCCAAACGTTTACACTTAACGTTATCGTGAACGCGATATTGTTTTGTGTCAACAACACGCTTTCTTTACATCCAAACAGACGCGTTAAATAAAATATGTACTGTTTGTTTTCTCGGCATTGTCTCTCATCCCGTTTAAATCGCATAAAATACCGATAAACAGCTATAACAGGGTTGTGTCATCTGCGCGATCATGCGCCTTATCGACGCACGTTATACACTTTATATGTATTCAGTCGCTCTACATATTTCGGGGCATTAATATCACTTTAACAGTTATGTTTGCGAAATATGAACATGGAAACGATACACGATACCTCCATGAATAGCCAATCTTTTTTCGGTACTAGGTAACGCCTGACGTCAAAGACTCTTTATGACGGATCAAACGTATGTCTATTAAATCCGTTCTTCTTTGTCGGACGGCGCAAGAAGCCAATGGGCTTTTAGCAGGCGGGCGTCGGTGCCCGCCTCTCGCTCGGTTCTGACCAATCACGTGTGCGGGTTTGACGTTCGTATTGTTTTGACCTTTGGAACCGCATCACCGCCCACCGCGTGCCCGTGGCGGAGGAAAACTATAAATAGAGGCGGATGACAGCAGAAGGGGACGAAATCGTAAAACACCCATATAGTGGGGGTGGAGGAGCTTATCGGGAAGGTGAAACTGCAAATAGCGTACAGAGAATTGGAAGCGAGATTAAAAGAAGAAAAATAAGAAACCCTACGAACTGGAATATATTTTATGTTAACGTAACTCGATGTGAAGATATCTGCAGTTTTCTATTTGCACTAAGACCACCGCAACTACTGAAAACCTTTATTTTTTAAGACGCAAGTGAGTATCGTTACATTATTGGATGCAATGATGTGTTTGCCTTCCTTTCACTAAGCATCGATGATCGTAATGTTGTGCGAAGTTGTTATTTAAATGACGCTTGCTGCGTCAGTCGTGGGCTACAGATTTAAAAATCTCGAGGTTTGCCAACTATGACTTAAACTTAAATGTATTGTGTTCTTTACCTTTACGTGCCATGAAACATTAAACGCGAATAGAAATGATCAGATGCTTCAGAAACTGTATATACATTCGGTTTGCATTTTATGCATTCTCACTATTTGCCTTTTTTAGATCAAAAAAATCTAATGTTTGTCTATTTATACATGCATTTCACTGTTTAAAATGCTGTACATTTTGTCCTCGCGCTGGCTTGATTCTGCCCCGTGCACTGGGTGTGAGCGACGATACGATCTCTGACGCTTTAAACGTGCACCCGAAACTCGTTTTGCTTTTTACGTTCATTGCGTCAACCTTTAACGGGAACGTAAAACGTCTGATTTTATTCCCGTGCATTTTTTCGTGCTCGTATTTTCGTCGACCCTATTCGGGTATGCGAGTCCCGCTGGCTGCCTTTTGTTTCTCCGCGTGACACCTATAGGATAACCATTGAAGCGGTGCATTAACGTGTTAATCTCGTGTTTTACACGAAAACGGACACCGATCTAAATATATAGTTCTGATGTGACGACAGCAGCGGATTTGGCCACAGTTCTGGGTCTAGTCAGGGCAAGTTGGTTATTACGCAACACCAAAAGCAATGCGAGCCCCAGCGCATCATTCCTGTGTTGGCAAACTGCACTCGTTAAATGTGTCTGTGTCAATAAATGCTTTGGTTTAAACCCAAGAAAAACTCACCCAATGTATATGACTTAATTCGTTTATCATTCCTTTATGAAAATGATGGGGCAAGGTTATTTATGGTACTTGTGTTTTTTGCTTTTTTAGGAACTGGATCGGTCGTTCGTGGACTGAGACGTTATCTCTGCAACCAGCACTTTGTTTTGAAGCCTTTTCACAGGTTGCTGTTTAATCGCCTGGCTCCGGCTGAGCCTTGCCCTCTGTTGGCTTACGATACAATACGAGAATACAAACACCCAACTGTTCGACTCCAGGACGGTGCAGCAGCTATGCAGCTTGAAATCCAAGTAGCCCTCAACTTTATCATTTCTTACTTGTACAATAAGCTGCCCAGGCGACGTGTCAACATTTTCGGCGAGGAGTTGGAACGGCAGCTGAAACAGAAGTACGAGGGACACTGGTACCCAGACAAGCCATACAAAGGATCTGGATTCAGGTGTATACATGTCGGAGAGAAAGTGGACCCAGTTGTTGAGCAAGCAGCCAAAGAAAGCGGGTTGGACATCGAGGACGTCCGCAACAACCTGCCTCAGGACCTCAGTGTCTGGATCGATCCTTTCGAGGTGTCTTATCAGATCGGGGAGAAGGGACCCGTCAAGGTGCTGTACGTGGATGACAGCAATGACAATGGGCTGGAGTTGGACAAGGAGATCAAGAACAGCTTTAACCCGGAGGCCCAGGTCTTCATGCCGATCAGTGAGCCCGTGGGCATGTCCCCGACCTCCAGTTCGCCGTCCCCTCCATTTGGCCAGTCAGCAGCGGTCAGCCCCACCTTCATGCGCCGTTCCAACCAACCTTTGACCTTCACCACTGCCACCTTCGCTGCCACAAAGTTCGGCTCCACTAAAATTAAAACCAATGGGCGGAACGCCAGCAAGGTGAGCCGAAGCTCCCCCACCAACCTGGGCTTGAATGTAAACAATCTCCTGAAGCAGAAAGCCATGTCAACGTCAATGCATTCTCTCTATGGCGTCGGCTTGGGCGGTCAGCAGCAGAAGCCGTCTGCGCTCTCTCCGAACGCCAAGGAGTTTGTGTTCCCCAGCCTCCAGGGGCAGGGCAGTCCAAGTGCAATGTTCCCCGGGGAGACCTCACTTAATCTTAGCCCTGTCCCGTACAATAATGCCTTTGACGTGTTTGCGGCCTACGGGGGTTTGAATGAGAAATCCCTCATGGACAGTCTAAACTTCAGCTTGAACAACATTCAGTATTCTAACCAGCAATTCCAGCCGGTGATGGCCAACTAGATCGCAAGAACGCTACTGCGACCGGAGACGGGACGATGGGGAATGTGCGCATTCACTTTTCGAAAACTAAAAGAAAAAGAGGAAACAGAGAAGCAACATTTCAACTGTAAAGTCCCAGTGAGTGAATATGTCATAAGATTATGAGCCCGAGGGTGAACCGCCATGTTCCCTTGAGTATTTCTGTCATTCTTCTTACGATTAAGCTTGTGGTACAATCAAGCTTCGTTACCTAAACTTATATTGTTTTAAGTTGTTTTTCTTTTGTCAACCAAGCACAAACTTATTTTTACTGACTGTTTTAAGATATCTTTATGAAGAAGAAAACTATGAATCAAGGCCTCTAATAGTATTCAAGATAAAGCTACACAGCCAATTTTCCAAGAGTTGGCATGAATGCTGAATGAGGGATTTCTTGGTCTTTTTTCTAACTGTGTAATTAATTTAGTAGAAAGTTTGTAAAATATCAGAGTATATATTGTTTCTACGACATATTGCATTTATATCTTTTTACTACTCCAGTGATCTGTGATGGCTGCCGCAGCTTTTGTTATATTTTTTTTAATTGAAATTGTAAAATGAATCCATCTTTCAAAAACATCGACTATTCTAAAGATTGTGTACAGAATATTCCATTGTGTTGGGATTTAAATATATTTGCTTTTTGGGGTAAAGAGAAAAACAAGAGTTGTATTTTCTGTTAAGAGTTCAAAGATTTTTGCTATACTATGGACAAAATGTAATCGTATATTAATTTTGTACCAACATTGTGCAATACTTGACAAAAACAAATAGTATAACAAAGTATTTGGAGTCAGTGTCTTACATGTAAAGAGGGACTGATAGTTTATTAAGTTTGTATTAAAATGCTTGAAATAATTCTCTGGCCTAAATCTTTTTATTCAAACCATGTAAGTGAAAAATGTCAGCTTTGTTTAACATCGGTTTAAAAAATGGCTTGCCTTTGCTTTTACAGATGCAAGACATTTTATAAATGGATAGCCATGACTCAGATCAGCTTGTACTCGGGAACTGTTACCATTAACATTTATTAATTCAACAAACAATTTAAAGTGACAGTGCGTTCTGGAAATTAAATTCATTAACTTTGTTTGCAAACAGAGATGGCATCCATCTGACAAGAGAGTTCATTTATTGAAGTAAATGGGGCTATTTTAGTTTGTAGTTTTTCCATTTGCAGTCATTTCTGATCATATTTGTATAGTTTTTGACCCCAAAAATAATGAGGCATAATTCTGAACCTGCTCTTATATGTTCAGGTGTTTTAGGTAGATGTGACCACATAAAAGTTGGACACAAGCCACTCGCGTGTAGTCACATTACATCTCATGACAAAATATCAAACCAAACGGCATCTTCGTAAGGAATGATGCTGAGACTTTTGTAATTATTTTCCCCCATTTGGTTGCAAGTCTTTTTGTCGATATACAAAGTAATTTGCTTCGTGAGTTTATGCTTTCTTTTCTTTTCATTAGATCCAGTGCAGTGACATACATTTCTAAGTGTGGCTTTATCAGTCCACTTCCATTTTCTTTTTTTACAAAAAAAATCTATTCTGATAATGAGATTGTCAGGAATCTCTGTTAAAGATGTGAGGGATGTAAAGAGAGCATCATTGTTATAAAGCTCCAATTTACACACGCACTCACTTTCTACTTTCTCTCATTCATTTGATCTCCCCCCATTTAGCATCTGTATCTAACAGAGCGAGTTTCATGCGTCTCACGGCTATTCTAAGAATAAGAAAATACCACTGGTTTTATTTTTAAGAATTTTCTTTCTCTGTGTGTTCTTATTTTAGTTGTTGGATTTGACATTCTTTGATTTCAAAATGTAAAGTAGCCGTAAAAAGTTCATTTCCCAGGTTTACCGTGTCTTGAGTGTCTAAGGGGAAATAGAGAAAATAAAGTCCTACGTCAAGGCATCTTCATGAGTTTCTGTTGTGGCCATGTGTGGGTGTAAAGCCTGACAGCTTTTTTCGCTGAAGCCTAATGAGTCAGAGAACGAGTTGCAGTGTATTGAGAGTGACAGTGGTTACATTGGTTGTTTATCAGCGGGCGCTAGAGAAACAGCATATCAACAGACTGGGAGTACCTCAACCTCTGTCCTCGTAGGAGGAAGGATGGGATGCTGTGGGTGACGAAACCGTGAGGGATGATGGGGAAAATGCGTGCTTGATCACTGAGGGGTTCACATAGACTTTCCTTAAAAGAATGAAGCCCGATAGGAGCGTTTGTACGCCACCAACATTCGATTTTGTACATTAAAGCAAAAAGCCTCAAGAAGCAGTCTGTGACCGGGTATTTTAGCTTCACGCGGCTCAACCAGAATCAAGGACCAGAACTGATCGTTTTATAATACATAATAAACAATGTCTGACCAACATGAAAAGTGACAAACAAGATAATGTAGTTTATCTTAATGTAGTAATGAGTCAGCATATGAAAAAGTAAATGTAATAAATGTTTGGAAAGTAATAAATGTTTGAGATGCATTACCAACTTAGTCAGACAATTCCAATACAAGTTACACAAAGACTAGAATTATGGCTAAAAATATAAACTTTTGTCCATTTTAATAGATATATTTAAATGATATATTATTCAATATTCTATTTTCACCTACACACAAGGCGGATAATTTTGGCTAATTCGTACAATCTTACAACCTTTTAGTACGACATTATTCAGTAGAATGTTCCAGTAAATTGTCTCTTGACATTGTCCTTTGTGACCTTGCTTTATCTAGTGACAACAAATGAAAAGAACATTATACGAGCAGCATGTAATCATTAATCATATCATTACTAATAATTGCTTTATTAAATTATTAACCAACGTTTGAAAAGAACCGATATTTGTCTTTTCCGTGGATATAACCTTTCTTTTAGATTATATTGTTTTGCGATGCACTGATAACATGTTAAACATGCTATGACATTTCACAAAACATGTCACAACACAGATCACTTATTATTATACTGAGCTGTGCGCATGTCCTCTGGTTGGAGCTCACTGAATGAATGTAGGAGGTTCCGTCGTGGGAAGTGTTGCATAACTGTGTGGATGCCACTGTCTTCACTAACAACATTTTTCAAAGATGGCATACCAAATGCCATGACAGGCAGGGTCCCCCGAAGTGTCTGTTTGGGTTGTTCTTTGTTGAATGTGTTTAGATATTACCCCAGCTCTCTCAAGGATGGATTGTGTTGGTATTTCAAAGACGAACGGTTTGGGTTTCTATAGCCCAAGCCATTGAAACAGAGTTCGCTCAAGGCATTTACAGAACTTTACAAGAGCAAATTGAAACAATTGGGGGCAAAAAAGGCAATAGTTTGAGTCGGAACGTTGTTGGTGTTTAGTAAAACTTTAAAAATATAAAATAATGTCATGTGATGTGCTTTTGGAAATTTTGGAAATAGCCTATGCGAATATATGAAGAATTTCATATTCTGAAATTCATGTTTCTTGTTGTGCCTTCCATTTTATATCAATCGAACGGAAGTTGAGTTATCTCAATTTGGAACCAAACTCTTCATATTGTTAAATATATATATAAAAGAAAACGTTTATGCATGTTGTGTAGTTGTACTTGGAGTGTAAACCGAAGTTCAGCTTTGGGAAGAATTTAAGGAGACGTGGAAAAAAATGACTGAGTATACTACATATTGAGTCAAAGCTGAGTTGAACAGCATCTTTTAGAAATAAAATTGACAAAATCAACAAAATACCCATGTCAATGTACAGGTTATTTCCTATGAGCGGTTTGTTTTCTACGCATTCTTTGTATATTAGAATAAGCTGATACACTGTACTTTACCTTTTGGGCTAAATGATTATGACATCAATATACTTTAACCATGTTAAGTGCTTTGTACCATACTCATGTTTGAATCGGATGGGTCTGTAGAGCAAGTATTGTGCAAATATACCTGGACATTACTTGTGGCCAATACTGTAGGCGACTTGATCCGCAAAAGCAAATAACTGTTTTACAAATGTTCAAAAATCCTGTTTTCATATTGTACATTCCTGATAATATCAATCAAACTTCAGTTGGGTTGGTTTGTGAGTTTTTTTCCTAAAGCCAATGAGAATATTATTTTGACGAAACCAGAAATTTGAGGGAGGAATTGGAGAAAGATTAGAGATCTGAAAGTGATCTAGTGAGACACTTTGCCTCATTACCATGTGTATGACAGGATGTGTAAGTGTCAATGTATGTTCTGTGTTCGTGTGTGGCCATGTGTGCCTCTGTGCATCAGTCATGTGGAAGCAGAAAATCCCTACATACTGAATAAATGAATTTGCTTATCCTTGCAACTAATGTGTCTCACATAGCCTTGTTCTATGTAGCTCAACTAGCATGGTGCTGCCACTGCCACTGCCAAAGTCATTGATTTGATTACCCTAAATGCACTGTCAATCACTTTAAACAAAATAAATCAGCCCAATGCATACATGTAAGTGTTTTCACTCACTTTATATGCGTAGAAGTTAATCATCTTTTGGTGCTGGTGCCGTTAGACTTTCTGGTCGGAGGCTATGATGGATTTTTTATTAGAAGCTGGTGTGATTTACTGGCTGCAGTCCGTAGCTTGGCTTCTGCAGACGTCAGCAGCCAGGACTTCCAGTTTTAGCCGGGGAGGATATAAACATAGACTCTCAGTGAGGTGAACAGACACAACAACGAACTAACATTTACAACTAGACCACTCTGAACTTCTCATGGGAGCTGGTGCAGGTTTAATTATGAATGCTGGTAGATCCTGCTCGCTGAACGTTATTTTCAGCCTGGAGGTTATTCAAGGTAACATTGAAAATAGTTGATACTGAAATCTTACATCTTGGCAAAACTGAGCATAGACGTTGTAGAGAAACACAAAAGGAGACACAATACTTAGATGTTTTCTTAGGAGAAACATCTGAGAAACATTTCAATGAGAGATCATATTTTTGATTTGACCACCATGTTACAAAACCAGCCTGATTCCTTTAGCTGCTATATGACTGAACCCCAATAGGAAACATGAGATCTCTTCATATCTCAAGTACGTCTCCTGCAGCTATTTTTTCTCAATGAGAACACTACATCAAACCTTCAGAGCTATGAATAAGCGACCACTGACCAATAACATTTTCTTTTGTAAAGATTATCGTATATTGAGTTTGATTCTTAAAAACCATGTCAAAAGACCTGAGGTGCAGTTAATATTGAGAAATAATATAAAGTTGGAGTAGGGAAGGGATTCTCCTCTTAAACAGTCACTGGATACTCCATTATAAAAAAAATAAAACATCATCCATTCCAGACCATCAATACTCCACCACGGAGTGCTTTCTATTCCCAGAACCACAAACGACCTCTTTCTTAATAAGGTCAGGTTTAGCCTCCATTGCCCGTGTCCAACTCAAGCCTTGACCGTGCCAGACAGTCCATTGCTTAAGATAGAACACACAAATAATACGTCTGTCAGCCATCAAATACAGACTGCGTCCATAAATAGCCATGGATCAGACTTTCATCTCTTATCTTTACCATAGCCAGAGGCAAATCAGAGAACCGCAAATCACAGTCGTATCCTCCTCTCTCTCCATCTCATTGTGCATGCGTAAAGTAGCTCATATATTCATCAGACCGCAGGGAAATGTATCATTTGAAACTATGCATTCAGATTTTGGAAGACGGATTAAAGAGCCTCTTCAGGTTAAAATGGTATTTTTATTCTTAAAAATGTTGATGTATGTAGTTGCTAGAGGGTTGTAGGTGGTTTCCATGGTATGCAGTGTTTTTACTTTGTAGGATTTTTGTGGATAGAAATGCAATAATACCCAACAAATTGACTTGATATAGACATAGATGTTCATATGCATAAATTGTGACCCAGTCTGTGAAGTGTATAGTTCCTGGCCATCATTGACTGCCGTAGTAGGAAAAATTGATTTATAAATGTCTTTGTTCTGAAGATATTTTGAAGAATGAAGGAAAGCAAACTGTTCTGGGGTCACTTTTGGCGGCCATTGTAATTTTTCCTACTATGATGTCAATGGTGGCCAAGGACTGCTTGGTTAAAAGCATTCTTCCGAATATTTCTCTCTGTGTTCATCAGAACAATGAAATGTATACAGATTTTGAACAACTCGAGGGTGAGTAAATTATGAAAGTTTGTTATGATCAGATTGAAAACAATGGAAGCTGGATGAATACCATCAGTTTAGGAGCAAACTGTTTCTTAAAATTATCAATTACAAAAATGCTGGTTATGTAAAACTCTCCAAATTGCTAATACAAGGTATGAAGTATAAAAGGACGTCCTCGTTTCCAAGCATTCTTTCTAGGCTTGTGTGTTTGTTGCGTGGCTAACCTGGCTTTGTGGGCATTTGTTTTCAACACTGCTTTCCCACAGACACAACAGAGAAGGACTTTAGCATAATGTGATGGTGGCCTTGCTGATACAGGCCTCCCTTTATGTTGCGTGTAATCTGAGCTTTCAGTGCCAGGACTGACCCTCTCCCCCTCTTGAATGGGATGCCGAGGTCCGGGCCACTGTTTCCGGTGCTTTCTCTCTGCTTAGCTCGGCACTACGATTATAATAAAGCCAAGGGTGGGACGAACACATTTGTGCTGAGGAGACATGCTCTCTCTCTCTCTCTCTCTCTCTCTCTCTCTCACTCTCATGTTCACACACACCGAGTCTGTGAGGTGAATGATGGTAGCTATCACACGGATAGAGTTTGAGATGAGAAATCTCAAGGGCCTTGGGTGAAGCAAATAAGTCATGTTTAACGCACTGTAATATCTAACAGTGTTGGGAAAGATACTGTGACACTGTGCCTTGCCAGGCTACAGTGTAAACAGCTCAACTGTGGCTAAAAACAGCAGTTAAGCCACAGTCTATTGATAAAATAGTGACAATTATTTTGTTATTAATCGCATTTGTCATTCCAAACCTTTCTCGCTTCTGCAGAACACAACAGAAAACATTTTGAAGAACGTTGGTAACCAGACAACACTGACCCCCATTGACTGTCATTGTATGGACGCAAATCCATACATTTCTCAAAATATCTTCTTTTGTGTATCAGAAGAAAGAGTCAACGACTAAGGGATGACTAATTGATAACAGAATTTTATTTTTTGGGTGAACTATAATCCAGTAAGCAGCCACCCAGAACATCCTCTTCCTGTTGTGTTAACTATCATATAGCCCAATGTACTCGAACATCCGGACAGTACTCAGATTTTTTCGAGTGGCGAAATAAGATTTTACACCAACCTAAAGCAAAATTGCCCTAAATAAAACGTGTGGGAATGAGGACAGAGTCGGTGGCTTCATTGGCCTCTTTTCCGGGTAATAAACATGCTCTAATCTCAATAGGCAAGTAATGTTCCTTCCTGTAATGTTTCTATGAGACCCTGTGGAGAAAAAGTGATTTAACCGCGGGTCCATTTTTTTCACTTTAATGTTTATTTTATACAGTGGACGCTCTGTTTCATTTTTAGACTTTTTACACACTTATTCTAAACAAAAATGAGTTCTGTTGAGGAATGTTCTAGATTAATTTCAGTCATCGGTTGGGTTTGTTCATATTGACCCAGCATTTTCGTGTGTAAGTAATGCATAATGTATGCATTTTATTTTATTGCTAAATTATAATATTACTCATATTTTGCTTTTGAAAAATTGTCTATTAATCTATTAACAAAACGTTCTTATAATATTTTACACGTATGTATTTAGCAGACGCTTATGTTAAGAGTGATTTACAATACAATCAAGCTATAGCCTACATCTTATTTGTATGTGTGTTCTCTGGCAATTCATTTCTTTTATAGGGGCGCAGCTTGCACAACACACAGAAATGTGTCCAATATGTACAAATACATACATTTAAAGCAATATTATAGAGAATATCTCGTATTCAAAACATTAAATCCTTGTGAGAATTACTTTTAAAACACTATCTGGCATGAATCTTCTTCCCTGTAAAAAAAGTACATTTTTAAGGTAAATGCATAAGTCTGGTGTGGTTTGTATATCTTGTATTGTATACAATTTTGTGCTATAGTAGTTAAAGAGTCATTGTTTGCATACAAATGAACATAAAGAAAAAGAAAATAAAAATGAAGCAAAATGTTTACCCTTTGTTAAACTGCCTATAATACAGATTTATTAACAGGCTGTGAACCGTAAGTTGCGATCGTTTTTACTTCCGTTTTTACTGCCGTATTTTGACGCATTTATGGAGTTTCGAATGAAAACAACAGTGGGAGTGGCTTTCATCTTTCTCTGCGATTTGATTGGATGTATACATCTCGAAATTTCAGAACTGGCAGCAGACTAACAGGTGAAGGTAAGATGTTAACGGATGCTCCGCCCATGCCGTCTCGCATACATTTAATATGAATAGTCATTACAGGACGGAAGTGCATTTTCAGATTTTAACTAAAGAATATGAGGGCACACAAATTTTAAAAAGAGAATGAGCCACATTGATAAACTATTTACAATAAACGCTGCAAATATTTCATGAAAAAATAGGCATTGTAATTTTTTATTTCACTTGGACTTTAACCTAAAAAAAGTCCCTGTGTTATTTTGCATAATATATCACAACAAAATTTTATATGAATAAAGTACAATATGAATAGTTCATCTATTTTAAATAATGTCTAGACTTTGGTCGGTAAACCGAATTTAGTTTAACCCAGACTACACAAGGCACCACCTAGTGATGCTGTAGCAGGCCTCCAGAAAACCCCAAGCAACTGCCTAGCAACACCCTGGAGATCACTCACGACGCCATAGCATTGTGGCAGTGAAATGTGCACAGGCAAACAATATTGTAATCAAGTCAAAATATCAAGTTTGGTTAAGTATGAAACAATATTTTCATTATCACATAAAAAATAGGATATTTTGGCCCAGAAAATGCTCAAAAAGGTCTGTTCTGGAAATGTGTTGACAAAGCCTGCTTGCAAACTGGCCATTGGCATTGTTATGATGCGTGTGAAGGGTGAGGTCAGAACCACAGGTCCTGCGGGCAAACTGCCCAACACTAGAGTAAACAAGCCTGCTTTGTGAAGGCATTGTGTGTTCTCTTGGCATTACAGAGATAGAGATTTAGATACGTGTTTACTGACATGTGTGATCTTATGCAAAAAACTAAACTGACCGATGCATGGCATATTCAAACACAATTCTGAAAGAATCTATCAAACATTATTCACTATGTAAATGGACATATCTGTTCAACACATATGGGGTGTAAAACTACAAAGGAATTGTAGTTTAGGTTACCAAGTCTACTCATTTGTACTTATTTAAAAGCCAAATCTAACCAAACAGAGTTTAGTGTAAATAAAATGTAGTATTAGTTGAATATTACAAAAATGTACCTACATATTATATGTATATATTTAGTTTTCTTCCTTCTCTTTATGTGTATATGTATGTAAGAGATTATCATGTTGTATCAATATATGTTTTGATCAATTTGAAAACAATACAAATGTATTTTTAAGCAGGCTGCAAGACTACCTGTTTAATGAGTATACGAAGGAAAATATGTAAGTTATTATTTTTTTTCATTATTAATAAATCTCTCTCTCTCTCTCTCTCTCTCTCTCTCTCTCTCTCTCTCTCTCTCTCTCTATATATATATATATATATATATATATATATATATATATATATATATATATATATATTATGAAAAAAATAAATGTCATATTGTGTCCAGTGTTAAGTATATTTCTTAGGAAATTACTGACAAAACAAGACAAATACTACATACAAATACTAATTTGGAACTAATTTGGTCATCTGACAGATGCTACTTTCCAAAGGGACTTCCAGTTCCCTCAATACACGGATGAGCCCCCTGGAGGAACCAGAGGTTAAGGGTCTTGCTCAAGGGTACAAAACGATGAATTAACCAGCAGGCTTGCTGTTACCAGCCCCGAGCTTTAACCACCAGGTCAACCCATCCTCGCCTAAAGTTGTATTACTATAATTATTAAATATGATTTACTGTACCGCAGCGAACGGCGAGAAAGGAAGAAAAATAACATGCCGTGCAGTGTCTGTGACATGTTTTGCGTGGGTGTGTGTCAGTGTTTCCTGGTATTTATAACCCAGCAGGGTTCCTGTAACAGCTGCTCTCTGCCATACCTCTCAACTTTGGTAAAACACACTGCTAATGAGCGTTCTCTCAGAATCTTGCTAGGCGCTAACCCGACCCAGGTTTACAGTAATGAAATCGAATGTTAGCCCTCGCGGATGCTGTGGCATGCTGGGCAGTTGTCATGGTGACGTGACTTTGAGGACAAAGATTCTGCCGGATGAATTTGTACTGTATTCTTGTGCTGGTTATGGAAACATGTCCTTTAATTGAAGCTAATGGATCTGGCTTGAGTCTAAGATCAGCTTTTCAAATGAATGTGATGCTATTTTAGAGTCGATTGGTTCAACACTTTGGCAGCTGGAAAGGGAAGTGATTAGGAACAAAGGCAAATAATGAGTTTGAACGATGGGGAAACAAATGCAGGCTGTAAACTATAAGTATGTCTTTTTATTCCTTGGTCAAGGAGATTATTTGAACCCTGGGTTTTCACATTTGTAATTTTGAGAGGGCTTAACCTTGGGTAAATTTCATCCTGATCTTACGGAATCTCACAGTTTGACCAATTCATACAGTAAGCAAAAAACAACGATTATTAAAAGGCAATTTTCTATATTTCAGTAGAGGTGCACTTATACTAAATCTCTCCACCGATTAACGCTTTTAAAGATGCTTGGAAATCCTTGTGTCTTTTATAGAAAATGAAAATGGCGACATATGTAATTGTTCTGGAACTGAAGGAGAACCCAATTGCAGGCAGCAAAACGGGGATGAAGGGGTTAACAAATAGACTTTAATAAATACAGAAAACAAAAACCCACGAGGGGGTAAAAAGACAGTACACAATAACCGAAGGAGGACTTAACTAAAACAGACTAGAACTAACACTCACAAAGACTAACTAATACAAAACACTAAGACTAGACTTGACTATTGAAGGTTTACGGGTACAAGGCACAAGCACGGCATACAAGTACATCCAAGGTACACGTACACCTTCAATAGTCAAGTCTAGTCTTAGTGTTTTGTATTAGTTAGTCTTTGTGAGTGTTGGTTCTAGTCTGTTTTAGTTAAGTCCTCCTTCGGTTATTGTGTACTGTCTTTTTACCCCCTCGTGGGTTTTTGTTTTCTGTATTTATTAAAGTCTATTTGTTAACCCCTTCATCCCCGTTTCGCTGCCTGCAATTGGGTTCTCCTTCAGTTCCAGAACAGAACGAACCAGCCGTAACAGAACCCAGCAGGCAGCCAACATGGACCGTTCAGCATCGTTCCTGCGATCTCGCCTTGCCCACTTGCTGTTTGGGTTCTGTCAGGGGGATCATGGGACGCGGGAGTTCGCCAGGGCATTTTCTTCGGTGGCGAGGGATACTGAGTTCGGTGATGCAGAGTTAAAGGTGATCTTTGATGGCTGCCTCACCAACCGTCTCACGCCATCGGAGAAGAGGATGCTTAAGCCCCTGGGGTTCGACGATATGGTCAGGTTCGTGATCAACCGGGACGAGGCCAGAGTTCCAGTCGGGGTACCCGCCCCATTGGCTAGCGTCCTGGAGGATTGCGTCCTGATTGTCGCCGCCCCGGGGGACTCAGCTCCGCCCGGCTCGAGCTCCGCGGCTCCTGTTCCGCTTGGCGGCATTCGCGGTGAGTGGGGAAGGGGGGATTCGGGGACGATGTCTGCTGACACCTTGGGCACTGATCTTTGCCCGGGCTCCACTACTCCGGGACAGATGTCAACCTGCCTGGAGGGTCGTGTCCTGCAGGTCGGGGTTTTGGGCATAGCCACGCCCTCCGCTCCACCACCTTCTGCCTCCCCACCCGCAGTCAGCCTGGGTGGCAAACGAGGAAGGCGGGAATCCTGGGGGTCCTCTTCGGAGGCCTCCAATCCGGAGCCAGACCTGCCCTTCGTCACCTTTCTTCGGCCAACCACCGGACGGGTGGCGCGATTAAGAAGGAAAAGGCAAAGAAGGAGGGCACAGAAGCAAGCCCAGGCGATGCTGCAGCCTGTGTCCAATGCGGTCCCAAGTCCGGTGGTCCCGTCAAGTCCGGTGGTCCCGTCAAGTCCGGTGGTACTGCCGGCCTTTCAGCCGGCGTCAAGTCCTGCCCTGCCGGCCTTCCAGCCGGCATCTCCTAGAGCCTCCGGGACTCCGCGCTTTCGAGCGCCTCCCCCCAGGGTACCCCGCTGCCTGCGCTTGGGTTCTTCCTCTGTGATCCATAACATGCAAGGGAATAATGAAAGTTATATATATACTTTGTATAGTAACTTTGTATTAGCACATAATGTACTGTTGCTTTTTGTATGACATATCGCTCGCTTATTGCTCCCCGAACTCTTTGTAAGTCGCTTTTGATAAAAGCGTCTGTTAAATGACTACATTTAAATGTAAATATATACATATACTTATAATTGTTGTCCTGTAATAGGTGGCCTTTAAGTAATGTGTTTTTTATATTAGTTTTAGTTTTGTATTTATTTCATTTTGCTTACTTTTTTGTCAGTTGCCTTTTTTGATGTTTGGAAATATGTGAATGCTGTTTTAAAAATGCAATAAACATATTAAAAAAATTCTCCACCGATACCAACGGCCGATTATTAAGAGTGATATCTGCCGATACGATTATGAAGATTAAATGTATATTTCTTAACTTTCTGAATGTTATATTCATTCATATAATGACTATTAAAAATGAACATAAAACTGGTGATGTTTCTTAACATTTGTTCTATATAGAGAGCACATATTCATTGGATTTTCTTGTCCTCTTTTGATTGACATGATATATCAGCGCTGATCATCTGCTGTTTTAAACCGAAAGTGTGAAAAATTGTCCGATATATCTGTGCGTCTCAAATTTTCAGCAATTTTTTTGCCCAGCACTGGGTCAAAATGGAACGAAACCAATTGTTGGGTTATAATTAAATTTTTGCCGGCTTGTTTCAATCCCAAAATGCTGGGTTGTTTTAGCCTATTACTAGGTGAAATATGGGATTCAGTTGGGATTGTCCCTTTTATGACCCAACGCTGTGTTGAAAATAACCCAGCATTTTTTAAATGTCCAGTGAATGAAATTTAGCGGCATCTAGCGGCTAGAACGACTGACACAGAACTAAGATATCGTCACGT
This sequence comes from Barbatula barbatula, assembly GCF_947034865.1. Classification (NCBI taxonomy): domain Eukaryota; kingdom Metazoa; phylum Chordata; class Actinopteri; order Cypriniformes; family Nemacheilidae; genus Barbatula; species Barbatula barbatula. The sequence continues at coordinate 6,734,788 of NC_136769.1, forward strand.
TTTCGCTTCTTTGCCAAAGGAGATAACTTATTTACAAAATGTGCTCTGTAGGGCAGTTTGTCCGTTTAGGGCTACTGTAGAAACAACATGACGAATTCCATGCAAGGGGACCCATGATGTATTTAAATAGAAAAACGAATTCTAAGGTAATAAAAACATAACGCTTCATTATGTAAGGTCTTTGCTCACCTCTGAAGACATAGTTATGTTTATTACATTTACATTTACGCATTTGGCCGACGCTTTTATCCAAAGCGACTAACATTGGATTATCCTATACATTTTTTTCTAAGTATGTGCAATCCCCTGGGATCGAACACACAACATTGGCATTGTAAACGCCATGCTTTGAGCTACAGGAAATATTTATATTGCATTTCTGTCACTAGATCGTCCAAAAAATTACACACTGCACCATCAATGTGAAATTTCTAAGGTATAATTGCCATATTGATTTAGAAGATACTATTTTACCTTAAACCAAAAGTGAGTAGTGAGAAAAGATCTGCACTGAAGGTTGAAAGGTGAAACACTAAAGCAATTTCCACTGTGTCCTTTATCCAGACACCTAAGGTCAACATGAAAAGCCATTAACAGTGAAATGGGATATTCAATGACAAAGAATGTAATGATAACTTGATCTTATCTATCGGGAATTGATTGGACTGTGAGACGCTGGTGTTACCTACCAGCATATTTCTGGATGCATATATTTCAATATGGATGCATCCAAGCATCCATAATTCCCGTCCCTGGAACAGCTCGTCCTTTCTGGACCTGTTCTTCATTTCCCTTCAGGCAGCTCTGAAATAAAACCAGGGAGAATGTAAGCGGTAATGTGCAGCGCCGAGGTGCTCCTCATGACAGATGGCTGGTAGGTTGCGTGCAAGTGCGTAGTGCGATTTTGTGCAATACTTATCCTTTCAGCTTCATCTGGAGAGGACATTGCCCTGGGATTCTCTCGGGAGCTCAGACCTCCAGTTCCGCTTTAATCAGTTTCTTTTAATGATGAGCTTAATGCAAAAAGCTAGCAATCTGGGAGAAGGTGACGTGGGATGATATGTCAACACACACCAAAGCACATTGTGTTTCTGGAATCAAAAGAAAATGTGGTGAATACAGTATCTCAGGGAAGCAGCGCACTATAAATCAGGGCTATAAACTTATTCTCATAAAAGGCTGTTTTTAGAAATGTCTTTTAAATTGAATCTGTGCTGTTGGAGGAATAAAATGATGAAGCAGTCAAGGATCAAACCTTCGGTTACTGTTTTTTGGCTTTATTATGTGACAAAATCACGCTTTAAGTGATGGTTCACCAAACAATGAAAATTCTGTCATGATTTGGTCAACCTGTGATTTCAAACCTGTATGACTTTATGTCCTCTGCAGTACACAAAAGGTGATTCTGAAGAATATTTGAATAATATTGGTAACCTAACAACTGCGGAACACATTGACTTCAATTGTATGGACCAGTGCTACCACAGTTGTCCAACATTCTTCAAAATATCTTCTTTCGTGTTTTGCAGAAGAAAGAAATCCATACAGGTTTGAAATGACATGAGGGTGAATAAAAGAAAACACAATTTTAATTTAGGAGTGAACTATCCCTTTAATATTTCTGCAGGAGAATGTCTAAATGTTTACAATTCATGTATGGAAACCCAAACTTCATTTGCAAAAATGCTTGAAGCATTTTTCAAAGCTTTATTTATCCTCATTAAAACAAATTGCAGGACATGTTTGACACCCAAACTGCAGTGTCTGAACATCTAAGAGATTTAGATTAAGGGTTGCATATTTCCTAGCTGAAATGTATGAAGGCGTGAATACCATCGAGACTTCTGTTTGCATTCTCAAACTGTAGCTGGAACAGATCTGAGCGGTTTGTTAATGCATTTTACTTGCCTGGTGTCTGGACTGGAAGATTGATCACTTGCTGCGTCTCTTATGACAAGCGTTATGGAAACAAGCACATTTAGCGAGAGTTCTGTTTTGTCCCGTACCTGCAATTCTCACCAAAACTTGCAATTCAGTAGTTATGAAGTGGAGATTTTGGAGAAAAAATTTGGGGTTCATTATATGAAAAAAACTTTCTTCAAAATAATGTCTAGAGGTTATGCAGTAATAGGAACAGAAGGATTTGGAGGTTAAACTAACTTGAGCATTGAGTGTGTGAGGTACTTCATACTTTTTTCATGTTTGAATATTTTAGGCATGTCCTAACCTCTGTGGTCAAACCTGGGACACTGTCCTGGGCCTTTAAGCGGGCGCCCCGTTGTACCAAACATGGCCAGGGCAGCATCAGATTCACTCAGGTCCTAAAATAGCACCAGCTGCCTCGCCCCGCACAGTCCAGAGTGTCCGGGTGCTGCCAGAGAACAGTCTGTACACACGTTCCTCGCATTTCTCTCCTCTGACAACACTGCAAGGGCTCGCACTCACACATACTGGCACCCGGCCACAGCACATATACCTGCACACATCAGCGTTTGCGTATATTTAAAACACATGACAGCATCTTTAGGCATCACACTTTACCGTGTTAAAGCATACATGTAAAAAGGATTTCAATAATAAATGACTGATATTTTAGAATTGTTTTGAGTGCAAAGGTTATGGGTTTGAATCCCAGGGAGCACACATGCACTCTTAAAAATAAAGGTGACTCACGATGCCACAGAAGAACCGTTTTGGCTAAATGGTTCCATATAGAGCCTTTAACATCTGAAGAACCTCATGGAACCAAAAATGGTTATTCTATAGCATCGCTGTGAAGATCCTTTTAAGCACTTTTAGTTTTACTTGATAGAAAAATAATGTATTCAAATAATAATAGACATGGTTGAAAACTTTTATTTAAGTAAAGGTTAGATGTAGATTTTACACTATAATTTAAACTATTTACCTTCATGTCATTCAAAACGTGTTTGCTATTCTTTCTTCTGTGGAACACAAAAGAAGATATTTGGGGAAATGTCTTGTCCATACAAGTCAATGGGTGCCGTGTTGTTCGTTTACAAACGTTCTTCAAAATTCTTCTTTTGAGTTCTGTAGAAGAATGAAAGTCATACAGGTTTGAAGAGGTTATGATAAGGTTAAACACGCAATCAATCTTTTAAAAACTCTCTCTTTCTCTCGAACACACTCACACTTATCTTATCTAATACTCACTCAGCTATGCTACATAAAAACAATGAAACAGTATGAATATTTAACTGTGGGGGGCAGACATGCTTCGACTGAGATAACTGTATTTTCTGTAGATGTCTGGGTGTGCTATGATAAATATATGCTTCAGCTTCCTGAGCAGAGTAAAAAAATCCACTGTATGTTACCGCTTTGTTCTTTATCTAAACGCCTCTTTTTGTGTTTTATATACGGTCCTTTTGAAAAGACACTAAGGTGAGCTATTGAAGTTCATGCTAAACTCATTAAATGCATTTTTAATTCTTTCACTTACGTTTATTTCATCCTTTAATCATGATATATTAGTCTTCGGGAATAAGCAGTTTATTTTCTTATATAAAAAGTAAAAGATCTCTATAAAAACTGCATCAAAAGAGATTAAACCGTTCAGGCCAAATGCTCCTATATATTTCTTTCTCGGCTGGTTGTTTTCAAATGCATGCTGGCCTTGAAGAGAATTTCTCATTCAAAAGCCTCACCCTGTTGTTTCTCAGCAGATTGTAAAGTTCTCTTTTTGTCGAATACGTGGACGTGCTGCAGAATTTTAATGGCAACGTCCTATTCAAAGTTTTTAAAATGCAGTGTTTTTGTCAGTCCATAAAGCATTTCCCACCTTGCCTTGTTTAATTGGAAGCAATAAATCCCCCAAATTTACGACTTTCGGTTCTCGGGTTTGCAATACAGGACAGAGGACAGGCGCTGTAATTCACATGGGGGTGTAAAGCTCGCACCACTCCAAACAACTGCCTTTTGTTCAGCGGATGGTGGATCGGAACACACTCAGAATGAGATTTCCTTCAACTAAACAAAAGGGCCTTCTTTTTTTGCCACCCCTAAGGCGCCAATCAGATTTGTTCGTTTTGGGACTGGGTTAAGGGCTTCTTTTGGATGGTGTATTTGGTGGCTTTCTTGCCCAATTCAAAGATGTCTACCCAAACGATATTCTGGTCTCCATTTGGGTCCTGAAGTCTTACCTGAATAGTCATGATATATTTTTCTTCTGGGAATATTATAATTTACCATCATATTCAAAGGAACACCTCTCTCCTCTTGCCTCAGGCTTTAACCTGGAAGGGAAACACACTTCCGATAAATAATGCTTCACCGTGAGACCTGACAGTCAGTTCATTCTGCACAGCCAACCATGTCTTTAAGGGAATGGACTTCGTGTCATGCAGTGACAAATGTAAATAATATCGCACGTGTGCGCACAGCGCGGTGTTATTTATGATGCCGATGGCTGCTGGGGTCAAAGCCAGATGGTAAAACGGACTGTGGGCTGAACGGACATATGTCAGAATGAATGTGATTCATAAGGTTCCATTTTAAAGATTGAGAACACATTTTTTAAACACATTTTGCATTTAAATCAGCATTGATGCAACAAATGCAACATGTCTAACTACTACAACTACTATTATCATAATTTACATAATGTATAATTGCATTGCAATAATAAGAATGACATTTTCTAGCATAACAGCAATGAAACCCGGAGCAGAAAATGTGCTCAATTATCAAGAAAATAATAGATTTTGAGGACCCATGTTCTTTTGACACATCCTTGGGTTTCGTGTGATTCCCGGCGGTCATGTTTTAAACTGATATTACATTAGCCATGTTTAAAGCATGTGGCTGAGGCTCTTAAGACTTATGAAATTAGATTTCGGGAATCAAGACAGGTGTATGTGTTCGGTCTGGCCCACCATCCACTTCAACCAGCATTCTAAATGAGTTATCCACAAGCTGCTGACCCTTTCAGGTTGCCCATATAAATTATTCCTCATTAACGAATCAAGCACGGAGAGGCCTAGGAACTGCAGCATAATAATGTCCTATTACTCGGTTCACTCAACCATCATACGTGTGCATTGCCTATAACGTTCTTCCAGTCTCTGTGATCGGTTTGTAAGATAGCATGGCATTCATTATGGTGGTAATGAATTATCCATCTACTTAATCATAAACGTTTCATTAAAAAAAGAAAGATTGCAGCTTGGACTTGAAATGTAGTGCATTGCAGCTCAATAGGAGATAAATAGGCAAGCCTGGTGGATGTTTTGCTGTAGTGACGAATACGCTGTCATATAAACATCATCAGCACCAGTGCAAGTGCGCCATCTACTGCAGAACACAGTGGGTAAACCAGTGGGTTGTCCTGTGTTTTACTAAAATGATCTGGGATCAATGCTAAACAGCATTCTTATTTTATTAAACCTTATTGAAATTGTTGTCACAGTTTGACACGGAACACGTGACACAGTGACTAAAGCAACACTATTTCTTTTATTGATGCTTACTGTTATTTTGCCAGGTAACACTATCTATTTTATTCAATTTATTCCATCAAATGAATTTATAGCAGACCAAAGTGTTATAGATAGATTTTCAGAGATTTCTCAAGTCACTGTATCCCGCAATACAATGCAATTTGACCCTGGTTTTATAGGCCTATAATGAAGTTTCTGCTCTTCTAAAATAACGTACTATTGAAAACGTTTGCACAACTTTTTTTAAACGGAGTATAGTTTCACATACCCTTAAGTAAAAAAGGGACGTATACTGCGTGGTATGCAGGGAACAGAACTCTAGTTTTCCATTCTAAACAGAGCCCATGGTTACAGTATTTTAAGATGCATAATTATATAAATGTGTCTTACGATATAGTAAAAGTTGTGTATTGTTGGTCTTGGACAAATGTGAGATTCAAAGGGAATTGAAGTCAAACTGTAAATTAAAAATAACTTATTGAACGCATGCTAATTTGTCCTGGTGTTTGTTGCATCTCGACAGGTCTAATGTACGAAACTGAGCAAAACGCTTGTCTAATAGAATAAAATATTTTCCCTCAAAGAGCAAAAATACTTTTCCAAGCAGTTGGTTATCAGATGTAATCTGATGTTATACATCAGTCGTGTGATTGTGGGGCCTCCCGCACACATGAGACGTGAGCAGACTCCTGATCTCTGTGGGAATCTCATCACTGTGTGAATGGACCCAATGCACACCCACCTCTGCATTCCAAATTATACATTTTATTTGCATAATTTACGTAAAAAAAAAACGTGCCTGTCGGAGCTACAAATGAATGGACGGCGGAACAGTGTGGTGGAGAGTGACTTCTGAGGGGACAGGAATAAGTATGCAGGATAAATCTCATGCAAACGTATTGAACACTGTCAAGTGCATGAGGCCCTGCGAGGGGAGACGGCAAGGTCAAGATGTTTCCCCTGAGTTAAGTTGCTTCAGCGTTGAGCTTCTTAATCCTAAAGCATCATAAATACACATTTTACACCGGGTTACTTTTGGATACATTGTTTCACTTTTAGCCGGATGGTTTAAACTTTTGCTACGTCTAAATAAGTATTCACTTCTGCTGGCCAGTGATATCAGATGGTTAACAAACGTTTACCAGAAAAACAATTTACATAAACATGTTATCAGAAAAAAATTGCTAAAATGATTATCCATGGTTTTATATTAATTTTAATTAGGACTGTCAAATCGCGATTAATCAAATTCAGAATAAAAGTTTGTGTCGGCAAATTTATGTCTGTGTACTGTGCATATTCATTATGTATGTATAAACATACACATGCATGCATATGTTTAAGGAAAATTTCTATAGACATTTACATATCATTTTAATGATTGGTAAATACAAATAAATACTTAATGTAAATATTTCCTAAATATGTATACATGTGTTTATAAATACAAAATGAATATGCACAATGCACAGTACACAGACGTACACTATCTAAACACAAACCGTTTTAATTTCTTTTATTCATCGTTTGACAGTCCTTATTTTATTGGCAACAAATGGGTGTGCATACAGCCAGTTTGATTATGTTCACATTTTAGACGGCAAAATTATGTTTGCTGTGGAAGTTTTGTCACGTAGATAAATACACTAAACTCTGGGAAAAATCCCAGTAAATTGTAAATTTCGTTAATTTTATATTTTAAAGATTTGCCAAGACAACAGTAGTGTAGTTGGATCGTGCTTTGTTTAATCATGATGCAAAGACCACATAAACAATGTAATATTTGAGAGGCTTTTAACATGGCCGTAACCTCTAGAGACATCCGGGGAGTTGGGGCATGTACCCCATAAATATTCAGATGAGTGCTCAATTGATACAGGCTGTACCTCTTTATAAATTGACATTTGCTCCCAACAAACCCTAAATAATAGAGTTACAGGTTATCGCTTATCCGTTAGCGATATGCAGGCAAGAAATAACAAAACCCCTTATCGCTTGTTGTACTTGAGCTTAATGTGCTTTACTTGACACTTGTCAACAGCTCTAATGAAACTTCTCCACTCGGCATTCCCAGCATCCCCCTCAGCCAATCCAATCTCAGATTCACGCCCCCTCTCTTTTGATTCTTTTCACGAGCCTCTTAAAGGGTCATAGATGAGGCCCTGTCCGCCAGGCCGAGGTAGCAGCCATCGGAGGCCCACCCTAGGGAATAAGCATGTGTTATCCCTCTCACTCCCAGTCCAAAGATCGGTGCCTTTAAAACAGAGAGCGGTGTGTGCGTCGGCTCCCCTCCCATGCAGGGTTACAGCTTGGCTAGATTGGAGCTGAGGAGATGAGAGGGGCCATGCGGCTGGGGGGGAGGTGAGGGTTCTCTCACATGAAAGGTCCGCCCGCGGTGGAGGAGAGAGTCTTAGAGCCAGACACAACACAAGGGATCAGACTGGCCCACCCATCCCCCTCAGTCACAACATTTCCCACCGAAGAACAGCTGGAATGTGACCCGTTCCAAAATCAAGGCCAGTGCTGAGTGACAATAGAGTGGGGTGAGGGGTGGGACCAGAGATTTATCATAAAGTATAACCCCGCACCAACCCCCACCCGATGAAAGCGCGTTCCAAAACGCATCGTAATCTACAACCGAGAAAGACACAGGACTGCACATCTCTGAAAGTGATCCTTAAATGTTTAATTCATTTTCAACAGCTCATAAAATAATACTTATAATCTCATTATAAGCCATTGTATGGTTTGACAAGAAAAGAACACGTAACATACTTTGTAAAGCATGTACATAGGACTACCTGTTTCAACTTATGGTAGTAATGTAAAAATACGGTGTTAAAATAAATAAAAAGAACAAAGTGTAATGAGTATGAATTAAATAAGGTGCAATAGTATTTAACATGTCATGTTTTTTCGACATGGCTTTCGAATGTTATGCATTCTTAGCGAAGCATAAATAGTTTTTAGGTTAGTAAAGTTTAACTACCTGTTTCCACTGACATTTCAGTGACGGCCTGCAAGGCGTTTGTTTCGAGACAGGTACAGAAAGTCCGCTTGAACATCTGAGGCTTTTTAGTCAAACTAAAATAATACTCGCACTACAACGTGTAGATGTAAATAAGATAATACTTTCATATGAAACAATCTAGTATGCGTCTTTGTGTCGTTCACAAAGTTAAAATCACAATATTCGTCTCTCCGTCGTGATTGTAGCTGTTTTTTCTTTCAGTTTTTGCACCGCCCTAGTACTTCGTGCTGCTAAACTCCATCAAAATATCACAAGGCTTTTTGTTGACAACCTCACGGAGTTTACGAACCCGCCGTGCCGTTGAGGCGACCACAAAGCTGTTGGGCTGCAGGACGGCCATTCCGTTGTGAACGTTCCCCATGATGATCATCTGACCTTCAGCTCTGGTTATATTCAGACAGGGACATTTCCAATCCATGTTGAGCAGCGTCACCTCCAGAGGTTCCTGACGGAAGAACCGCAGCCCCATCTTTTCATCCTTCAAGATCTCCTCCATCGTGATGAGCGCAGAGTCGTGTTCTTCCATCAGCTCGGATATACGTCCCAGGACCACGAAGTCGCTCTTGCAGAAGCTTGAAACCATCTTCTGCCTGGGTTTGCACTGCTTACAGTTTTTGGTCTTGGGGAAGGGGCACAACTCCTCGCAGGCTTCCTGGCTCTTAAAGTTGTTCTTGTTTCCACCGCATCCGCCGTAAACGAACGGCTGGCATTTCTTGACAGCAGGGCTGTAGGCCCAACGTGGCGTGTAGGACTTGCAGGGCCCTTGCACGCTCGGTAAGGAGCAAGGTGCGGCGAGCTCCGATCCGCACGACGACATGCACAACTCGTACGTGTCGAAATGGTTTTTGTTCGTGTCGCATTGCCTGTACGTGAAGGTGAAGCAGTTGTTGCTTTTGGATTCATAGTACCAACTAATACTCTCCTCTCCGCAGATATCCATATCGGGTTCTTTCAAACACTCTTCGGGCGTTATGCGTGTGGAATTGGTCTCCGACTTTGGTTTGGTATGTTCTTGGTGGACCACAGAGAGCGGGAAATGAGCCTGCACTGTGCCGCCGGGGTTTGTAGCGGTGCAGGTGTAGATGCCGGCATCTTGGATTTGAGCATTATATATAACCAGCTGGGCGATGTTGGTAACCACTATGTTTCCAAGCACGTGATTGGGTCCCATCACTGTGCTCTCTTTGCCTTTCATTTGTTTCTCCCAAGTGATTGCCGGTTTGGGCTTGCCCGTCACCTCGCATAGGAAACTAGCCGTTTCGCCTACAAACACGAAATAGTTAACCGGATTGCTGACCATAACAGGTGCTTGAACATCCATAGGGGTGGTCTCCAAATGAGCCGTGGTAGGGCGAACGGTGGTCTCCTCCGGTAGAGGGCTGGTGTTGGAGAAGCTTAGGTGGAACTTACAGGTGACTTCGGTGAGAGAGACACCCCTCGTGCAAGCCTCCGCATCCAAATAGCATTTGTTGTAGTAGGTCATGCCGTCCGAGGCGCAGGTGAAGCGGGGCTCCTGTCCGCAGCGATCTTTGCACTTGCACACCGGCTGCCCGTCCCAGATGTCGCATTCTGAACCCTGTTGCGTGCACATGAATTGGTCACAGGTGATCCCTTTGGGCATTCCCACCGGACCTTTCCTTCCCCGGAGGTCCATGTAGCGGGCGGCCACACAGCTCTTGTTTCCACAAACGTTTGAACAGCATTTCTCGAATGGCTCACAATCCTCGGGGAACAAAAGAAGAACGGTGATTGGAGTGTGTTTTAAAGTTTGTGGAAGTCATTAGCTTGTGTGACATTTATAAAAGGTTTTCAGGCATGTTTCTTGTCAATCGTTATTAATATTGATATCAAAACCTTTCTAAAAAAAGTGTAATATAGTGTATATTGACAATATGCACAAATAAAAGGGAGATTCTAACGAAATGCCTGCAAAAAAGTAAGCAGGTATAAGAAAAACAACATAACATCCCACAGTGTCCAGTCTGACAGCCTATATTGCAAACAACAACATCAAGATAATAAATGAATCTTTCGAATCAAATAAATATTTATTAAGCTTTTATAACACGAGTTAAAAATGGCTCACTATTTGGCAGGTATTTCGTTAGAATCCCTCTTTTTATTCATGCAGTTATAACTGCTTCATAATGCATTTGTAAATGACTTACTAATCATTAACTAGCGTATTTATAAATGCTTTAGGTTTGTAAAAATAATTGTGGTTCAAAAGCTACCATGGTAACCATAGTTTTGTTATATGCAATAACTACTACAGCTATAATAAAAATTATTATTATTATAGCTATAAATAAATAAATAACAATAACATGAAATCCACAGTTGTAATGATGCAAGTCAAATTGGCAATATTTTGTCTTTCTCGTGCAAGCAAATACCAATTTATCAGAATTGCATTGTTGTTAGATTACAAGTTAGGTTCGCGTTTGGTCATATGCAGGCTTAAGGCTATAAGACCGACGCATGTGCGCACTTGAAGAACACTGGAGGCTGATCTCACCTGATCGGACTCGCACTCGCGCATGCAGGTGCTCATGGCGTCCACCCACAGGTTCGGGTTCATCTCGTTCGGACACATCCCCGCGTGTGTATAAACCACTTTGGACATTGACATGGGCATTGGCAACGCTCTTGCGCGCAAGTCCAAGCGCAAGACGCAGATCTGCCCGAATAAAAACCAAATCCATCTGGGAAAGAGCATCCACCACATATCCAGGCGCCAGGGAAACTTTCCAGAAGTTGGAAAAAAGTGCACGGGGTCCGAGAAAATAATGCGTAAAATCGAGGGCAGAAATAAGTGGGGACCTTGGTAAAGTGGGAGGACGACTGATGCGTTCAAGTGTCGTGTGGAGAGGCGGAGAGGTCCGTGCGCGCCGCTACATTAATTAAAGCTGCCGGTTCAACCCTGTTATTAAATTGAGCACATAACGACGCAGTTTGACGAGCACATCCATGGCACAGTCTCGAGGAAACTCATTTATCAAAACACACTTAAGCAGGGTGCCACGTGTATAAAACCCTTTTCTTTACACATCATTAGGAGTAGATTGTGTTCTCAACGAAGTGTTGGCGCACTGCATGCTGCGTAGTAGGCAGTGTATACTGCGGTACATACTATATAGATTAAAAAAAACAATTCGCGCATTGATAGACGAAGAAAAACAGTAGGCTACATCTTTACAGTGTTGACACTTTTGAAACGAATGAAAAGTTTATGTAAAATATGGAAATGACTAAAATTATAATACTAATATAATTACAATGTTAGAATTTAAAAGTAAAAGAGTTAATATTACCTTTGGTACAATTCGCACCACACTGGAAATGTAGGTCAAGTTCGGCACATTGCATAGCATTGTGGGATACAGAATTCTATGGTCTGTTGGAACAAATACAGCCGGTCATCATGGGTAATAAACTAAATATTCATACTACGCAGTATGCATAGCTGGTGCTGCATAAATAATAATAGTATGGTCGTATTCCCACACGAAGGGTCACGTTTACCAAAAGTTTCAAGTTAAGTTCCTTTAAATAGCCTAATACCCTTTAAAACGCTGTCACCAGAAACATCATTCACACAAAGGTTAATGTGTTTTTCCACTGACGTGAAAGCACATAATGACCCTCCACAGAATTTTTAAGATACAACATATGCTGTGAGCAACATGAAGACATAAACTGTCATACAACATGTTCTTTCCATGAATTACAAAAAATGCTTTTCTTCTGGGGTTTTATTATAGATAATCTTGTGTTTGGCTTTAACCGGATCCCAACAAAATGTCCAAGACTATAAACGCCGGAGGTTGTTCTGACCTGAGAACGTAAAAAGATAGAAAAAGTTAATGTGAAATGGCAATCGCAACCTATTTTACTACTATTGGCATGTTTCAGAATGAATCCGGCTATTCAGATTCAACTGGATTGTGTCCATCAGGCATTAATGTGATCATAAAATCATAAGCTTTCCTGTAGTTCGGTGAGCATTGCGCTAGCAACGCCATGGTCATGGGTTCGATCCAAGGGATTGCATATAATCAAATGTATAGCATAAATAATGCAATGTGCATCGGCCAAAGGCATAAAATGTAAATGTATATATAAAAAAATTGGCCATTGCATGCCTAAATGAATCCAGCAGGTTGGAGAAGGGGGTCAAAGAAAGAAGTCTTTGTGACATAAGCTGAAATGAAAAGTGGAGCAAATTATAACATATTGATAGTAGATTATAAATATGGATGACTAAATGCAAATAGATCCAATACAAGGGCTCACAGCTCAGTGTAATGTATGCTTTGCATTAGTACAGTAAACCAAACTGGAAGTCATATGGGATCAGTTTTGCTTTAACAAAAAATGAAATGTACACACCTCACTAAATACATTCCATTTAAAGGACACTTCGACGATCTGGTGATTCCTGTAGAAGTTGGAAGTTTCTCAAGGACTATTGGTTGAGGTTAATGCGGGACAACTGTTCCCAGATCAGCTGGGCAGAAATCATTTGTCAGATGCAGCTGGATATCTGGTGTTAAGATGAGCCCACGGAGAAGGCAGGTGTTTATCGAGACAGCTCCTGCTAGCTTCACCACACGGGGTATGAGATGAGATCTGACCCAAGAAAATCAGATGACTCGACTGAGGAAAGTTCAAATAGTTGAAAACGCTTTCCAGTTTTACAGGCTTATGTTTAGATATTTAGTTTCATGAGGACGAATAGTTTGCATTGGATCATTCACAATTGTTTTCTTTATTTTCTGTGCAAGTACAAGAAATTGCTTCATGGCCTTAGAAGATCTCGGCTAATTTCCTGTGTATTGTTCCCCCTTGTCTCAAGTATGAAGACTGCTCGCTCATGTGATCCCGGATGGGGCTCTGGTCTCAAAACACGCAACTTGGCAAAAGAGGTCAAAGGGGAGTTAGTGAACCGAATTCCTGAATTGGGCTGTGGCAGAACTACCCTTAGTTTCCGGATATTTGACACAAATCTTTTGAGTACTGTCAACATTTCCATCCAATTAATTGTGAAGGGACCATCCACCCTCAAACAAATCAGAACTTTACCGGGATATTTGTAGGATTTATAAAGTTCTTGGTAAGTTTTATATTTCAAAAGCCCAAATTGAAATAATTTTTATGATGTCAACTTCAGAATGAAGGTTCGCAATTCACCAAACATGATATAAATTCTTAACTTACCAGACAAGAAACCTTAAAGCAGGTTGCTGAATACATAAAAAGTAAACAATTTGAAATTTATGAGAATATAATGAAGCTATAAACACAACTTTGTTCTCAAAAAGACGTTTTCATCGGACACACACGCCTGGTGAAAAGTTAACTTCCAGTCTCTGTTTGTTGATCGATCTGGCTAGTGGCTAAATAATAACTATTTAATTTGAATTCGTATTTTATTGTTTAATATTTGTATTAAATAAATAAAAAATATTTTTTTTGTATAATAATATTATTAACTAACAATTTGTTGAAAGGGTTATGTAAATTTGTTGCATTTAAGTTCAGACGAGTAATGGTTCTTCTACTTAAAATAATACTGGTTGGTTAGACGTACTTTTAACTTGCTAGCTAATGCGATATACTTATTTATTTTGCTTTTTTTCACAAATAATCTACAGGAAAGTTGTAGATTATTTCTGAAGACAAGCAAAAGAGATAACAAAAGCGTGCAAGCGCAGTAACGTTTGTTTATGTCCTGGACTGAACATTTGAAACTATATATTATTGATTCTATCCATGTTACATTGTTTGTATTTTTTATACTAATATCATTAATAATGATCAAACTGATTTTGACACCAGCCAATCTATAAAGTGTAAGTAGAAGGAAAAAATACGGAGTACACCAACCCGAGTCAAAAACAAGAAAAGCGTATACAAGACCAAATTCTACAGGGTGCAACAGTCCCGGTCACTAGTGGATGTCCACTTTAATGAAGTGGAAAATGTTCCTTTCTCTTAAAAACATTCAGTCTGCATCTCTTGATTCCTTACCAAGACTAGTTTAAGCCTGTCCTCTATTGGTGACGTTTAGCAATGGCATGGTGCCTAGTCTTTTTGTTATTTCCAAAGACAGACATCTTTCCATCTGCATTTCAAGTCAAGAAAAACAATTCTGAATAACTTTTGCCCATGCTTTATCAAAGTAATAAGTATTGTCAGTAAAGACAACGCACTGTTGTATCAAAGTACGAGGAACATCTCAAATATCTGGAATCAAAATGCATAGGCTTAGTCAAACTGACCTTTAGAACATGACTGATGACCTCTAACAAGCTCACCTCTGAACTTCTAAACCTACGACTCAAAATGAGCAAACATGAAAAAATACTTGCTCAAAATAAACATTAAAGAATTTAAAATGATTTCATTTCAATTCAAGTTTAAACTTCTTTTAATCCCCAAATTCTAGTATTTATATTATACTAAAAAATAGTACATTAAAAAATGAAATAATTTAGCAGTGTTGAAAAGTTAACATACATTGGCTAATGTTAACCGTGAACAATAGAAGCAACAAATGTTAATCATATTATGCTTGGTTATGGATAGACTGCCCAACCTGCCAACAAAACTACAAAACAACTTCGGAATTCCATTAGGAGAAATCATGACTTGAGAGTACTGTTCCCACGTTAACACAACCTGTATAAAGTCAAAAGCTAATATACAACTATGTAGTGTTTATGCATCTCTTCTAAATCTAATCTCAAACATTTGCCACGGTTGAATTAACCAAACTGTAATCCAAAAGTATGTTGAAGAATGCAGAATTGAAGAATGGCACTACTGTTCCTGCTTAAATACACATCCTGCGTATCAAATAAGTGAGAATTAAACATCTCAAGGTAGGCCAATATGAGAATCAATGGAAGCTCTCCGGGGTTAAAGATTGTATTATTTTCTCTCAAATCAAGCTCTTCCTTGGGGGAATAAAAAGGAACTTGCTACATTGTTTAGTGGGCGAAACAGGGGACATTTGCAAAATCGTGAGGTCGGTCTGTTCCAAGCAGTCACAGAGCAGCCTGCAGAAAATATTTGGCTTAAATTGACTGAACAGCATTTGAGAAACAGCTCTGAAATGGCTCAATAAAAATAAACTTTTCAAATAAATGGCAGGGTTTGGTTAAAGTGCACAGAGAGCTGTCTGGCAACCAAATAACATCTTAATTTCAAAACATTTAAATGAAATAACTGTGGCTTTCCCGGATCAATATAAGTCTACACTTGACAGTTCAAAACACTCTCTTGAGATGGAACGGTGGACGTCCGCTGCGGTGTAGGTACGATCGACCGATCTCTGTTGAAGCAACGCACCAGCTCTTGCACAGTGACCCGATACGAAGGCAAGGCCGCGAGACAGGTCCAAGGTTCGGAAAGTATGCAAATTTGGTTGATTTGAATATTTTCCCCGAGTCCAGTTGTGAACAAAATGCATTTAAATATTCAAATTGAAGCGTGGGCCGATGAAAAAAAGCTGTCCCAGAGCGAAACCTGCCAAAACCTGTTAAGAGCTCAAACGAGTTATCTATGGATACACTGGAGGAGGCACTAAAGATCCATCTGATAATGAAGAATGAAGGGGTAAGGCTAATATCTTAAACGGGTTATCGACCAAAATAGGAGGACGATAGCAGTGTATTTTGAGAACAGAAATGAATAAATAGTTTGGGATGGAAAGAAGCATGTCCCAAAAAACAGCGAGTCAGTTTGCCCCACAGGGATGCTAATATGAAGCTAGTAGGTGAGCCGGGATGCCTTCATGTTGTAGCAGGGCCGATCGGCCAGACCGCCCTGACTTCCAGAGAACAGCGACAAGCCTTCAGTTTTCTCCAGGACCACCTCGAGCTCCTGGAAGTCCTGAAGCCTCGCCACATCCTTATCCTGAGAAAACAACAGACGTATGTTTAGAAAGGTGGCTATTTAACAGTACAACATGTTTTTATATGTACAACAGCTGAGGCAAACAGAGAAGCATTTGTGTAGAAAAGCCTCAAATTAAACAGTTATCATTCTTAATTTTTTTCGTGGGAAGCCACGCTGAAATGTGATATAGAATTCATTTTCATTTTTGATATTCAATCCAGAATGATCTTGTTGCATCAGAGAATGGATTTTTAAAGTTCCCCTGTGGTCGATAATTGTATCCCATAAAAGACCAGAATCTATCTGCATATTTATGCCTCAAACTGCTGACCCATTTACATTTATATTTACATTTATTCATTTGGCAGACGCTTTTATCCAAAGCGACTTACAAGTAGTTTTATACAGTGGCACATAACTGCAGAGCAATCAGGGGAAAGGTGCCTTGCTCAAGGGCAAAGGGAACCTTCTGATCACAAGCCCAACGCTCTAACCATTAGGCCACACCTGATAAACAACATAAAAAATGTATTGATTTTCACCACAGGGGTTTTTTAAACGTAGGACAGCACTGGAGTATTCAGATTGCTTGACTACAAAGCTGTGTGTGTAAATACTGTGAAATCAACAAATAACGAAGCGGTCCGAAATAAATAAAACATGTTACATGCCGGGTCGGGTACTCTGATCACAAACTCACTGTCATAAGACGATGTCAACGCTATGTTAGCTCTTGTCACTAAGATCAAGCTTCACCTTTCGGAGCATAGTGTTGGGCAGCTTGCGGATCTTCTCCACGTGCTCAGCGCTGATGTCCAGCTCGCGACAGCACACGCGGAGCAGCGCCCTGTACGTCAACTCCTGCCGGTCAAGTTCCACTTCGATGAAGTCGTTCTCTCTAACGTTGATGTTCTGGATTCGCACCTTCAGGACCAGCTCTGAAAAAAACCCACAAGAATGAGTCATGTGAAAAGTTGTAGACAGAATGCAGAAAGTGTTCTTTCGCAAGTTCTCGCTGTACCTTGCACGTTAACAGGAAATGTGCTGGTGAAGAAGAAGGGCTGGAAGGCGGGCACGGAGCCGGGGAGCTGGGAGCAGTTGATCTGCTGGGGGATGGATTGCTGCCGGGTGACGGTGCCGTTGGGAACCTGGGGCTGGCTGGTGCTCCCGCTGGGGGAAGGAAGTGTGGGGCACACCGGCCCGTTCTGTGCTCTAGTGTGAGGGTGGGAAAACTCGCAGTGGTTGGCGTGATGAGTCTCTGAGGAGAGCTCCATGGGCAAACCTCCATTCACCACAGGGCTCGGCACAACGCCGTTCTGCTCCACGACGGGGATGTAGGATAACTCTTGCTGGCTCTGGCTGTCTGTGTAAAGACTCTTAGGCTGTTGGGGAGGAAGTTGTTGCTCTTGTGTCGGGGAGAGGGTTGCTGGTTCAGACTCTAAGGGTTCTGGATGATTGTTGGTGCCGTTCTGCGACACATGCTGTGATATACTCAGATTATCTTTATCCAGCTTGCTGTACAGAAAGGGCGGGTTGGAAAGATAGTTGGGGATGATTGGCAACTCAGGTTCCTTTAACTCTGGAAAATCTTCTTCTTCCACTAAAAAAAGATGATGGACAGAAGGGTTACGAACTGCAATGAGAACAGAGTTAAGAAGTCTTGTCGATCTAAGAACGTACCTCCAAGTAGTCGTCTGATTTCAGGTTTCGAAGTGAGCTGAACGGCTAACTCATCTTTCGCAGTAAGAATGTCTTTGTCAGCTCCGGCGTTCAGAAGATACGCCACTACCTGTTTGTGGTTTCTTTTACAGGCCCAATGCAAACACGTCCTGGATAAACAGAGGACACGACAACATCTCAAACACGTGCCAAGAGCTGTTGGCGATGAACGTAATTAAATCCATTAGATCTTTGGTGATGCATAGCAAACGTTCGATTTTAAACATGTTTGTTTGTTTGTTGTATAGCCATTAATTCCCACATTGTGCAAATGAACACTGGACAAGATATGGAACGTCAACAATTTTGTTTTTATACGTGTCAATACTGTCAATTATTTTAGTTTTTATTGTAGAGTATTGTTGCGTTACATTGCCAAATGATAATGAAATGAACTAACAAGTATCCAAAAGGTTCTTACATTCAGGCGAACAACTCCATTACTTTAACAAGTAGCTCAACAACAATCTACACTCAAAAGAAAGACTTAGCTTGTTTCAAAACACGGTTGCCTAATAAATAACGTCTGCCATGAAATTTCATTTAAGAATTTCCACCGTCTTCCCACCCACAAACAATGTTGCACGCCAAGCGATAAAAAGATGTTCGTGTCATCACCCCATATCAAACAGAAATTTTGTTAATAAATATAATCCTTTACCTTTAACACCTGTGAACGTTTAGTAAGGCCATCACCTTAAATCACACCCAATTGAGGCCACCCAGCCAAACAGGGTTTTGGCTAGAAGGTATACAGCTACCTCACTTCAATACCACATCGTTTTTGTAACGCAGACAACAGTTAATTCGTTCTTTATTGTAAGGTTAGGTTTAGGTGGGTTTAGGCAATACCTGAGATAATTTGCTGTAACTTTATGGCGAGATGTTGCATCCCTTCCAGCCACAACCGTCAAACAGGGGTGTGTCTGGATAATGATGAGTGAATGTGTTCGGTGGCATGGAGAGACAGCGACCCCTGGTCACGTATCATGTCATTGCATTGGTGTTTTAACATTTCCTGCATGCATATAAATACTAGACTTGTATCTAGCTTATCTGTTTTACAGGACTAAACTGAAGGAAAGCGTAACACACAAACTCCGTGCGTGGTTATAATGGGAACTATGTGGTTGCCATGAAGGTTTTGGGTGGGATGTTATCTGGTGGAACTAATAAATCCTATTGGAATGAGGCCAAAAACACACTTACGTGTTACATGACGGATTTTTATTATGGATTTAGTGACAAACAGTTAAAAGCCATGTGACGAGAGTTCATACGCACCATCCGTTAATCTCATTTTGAGAGTTGACGTTCGCCCCGCTCTCCACTAATGACTTCACCTCGTCTAGATCTCCGATGGCACTGGCCTCTCTCAGTCTCTCCTGCAGCTCTTTATCCAGCGACGTCGTTGACATTATTCAAGTCTTTACGGAAATGAAAGCTTCATGCGATCCGACACGGTGTTGTTTAGCAGGGACCAAAATAAGACACTCGACCCGACAGAACTTTTGAATAATACGCGTGATTTCCGATACGGATGAGACGGGGGTGTAATTCAAGTCTTGAGGATCGATTCGTCCCTGTTAAAACGGTGTAATGTGTTGGATGGGTTTAAAAAAATCTTTTGCCGACTACTACATTCCTCTCGTCGCCGCCGCAGCGCCCATTTTGGGGGCAGTTTTCGGTGTGGCACCTGCAGATCGTGATCTTTGGTTCCGGCTTGTCGTCGATGAGAAACGTTCCTGAGTTAAAGTCTGACCGGAGTTCAAGGGAAAGATAAATAAAGATGATAATGTGTGGTGTCGCTTTGATAAACTGGTGTACTTTATTCATTTGGGAAACGTGCTTGTGTTAAAGAAACAACAGAGACACGCGTTTATGACATAACATCAGTGCTCGAATTGAAGGGGGGCCGGGGGGGAACCGGGTACCCCTCAGATATTTTTATTGGAGTAAAAATGATATTGACAAAAGTACGATGGATTTGGTAAATTTTGTGAATGAATTATTTATCATAATTGAAATTAAGTTTGTTTATGGGCTAGTTGTCGTGTGACTTTCAATTTGAAACGCCAAACAACCGTTCATATATCATTTCTGTTCACCTGTATTTATTTGATCCAAAATACAGTAAAAGCCTGTTCTTTTATGTAAGCCTGCTTTGAATAAATATAGTTACGCATATTATGATCAAATATGTTGTGTATTTTGTATAAATTTTACATTTTCGACACGAAGCCCCACAAAATAAGTCTTATGGTGGGGACCCCCATAAGACTTGATTCAATTCGAGCACTGCATAACATGTGTTATTAAACACTCGTACACAAATGTACTGCTTTGAAAATCAAACAACAACCTTTGAATTGTAACCAACCAATAAAGCGTCGATCGTATTTTGTAAGAATGCTTATTTCATTAATAGCCACACAAATGGATAAGACTTAAGAGATCATGTTAGATAAAGAAATATGTTTGGTACTGTCCCACCATCTACTACCACACGTGCCAAACCTCCCGTTTATTTTAGCATTGCATTTGTAAATATGTTGACTCCACTTATTTTTCAACGTTAACGTTTATTCCTGTTCCATCCTATTATTTATTATCACTGAACAGTTAAAACACGGCATACTGCATATACATGTATGCACTATGGTACAAATATACTGCATCAAACCACGCTGTCCTTGCGAAACAGTAGGCACTTATTGTTGGCAGGCATATCAACCTAGAAAAACAAACGTGCATTTTTTTAGTGTGCATCATATATTTCAGTGAATTACTTTATGATGCGTGTCATCAGATTACACAATCTTACAAAAACAAAAACAACATTATAATCTACTACATCACGTCGTAAATTAAAATGTTTGCTTTGTTAAAACTCTTACAATTTCCTCAAGTCGCAATCCATTGTCTTGGCCGAGCGATGTCAAGAAAGATATATCTCTTAGACCCCAATCTGGATTTCTGCACGACAAAATTGAACAAATTAATAAAAAACAACAAAACATCATGTTGCAGAGTGATAACTGTAAAAAAGCCTCTTGTTTGAATTTATTTCTTTTTCAATACTAAATTTCTTTTTTGGGGTTGTTGGACAAACAATTACTCATATCTTCGAATAATAAATTGTTTTGTCAATGGGTAAATACTTTAACACAATGCTTTCAAAAACATGTTGAGAACAAAAAACATCTATAGCGCATTCTTAGACTAAATAAATGAAAACGTTTTACCAAAGAATTGCTTCGACACCAACCTTGATCTTAAGCTGTGGTCAAAGTCAACATTGCTCTGAGGGGAAATTGTTCCATTGACAGAATATGGCTGCAAATAAAATATCAAAGCCAGAGTTGGACAACTGAACATATAAACACAATCGAAATACATGTGACCGTAATTCGACTATATTAAATTACCCCGTAAATCAGAAGCAATCCCTGAGGCTTGAGTATCTTTCCAACACCATTAAACAAACCCTGAAAAAATGCAGTTATTTTTATTTTATATGAATAGTCAGCTTAAACAGCCAATACAAACAAAAACATGACTTAAAGTGGGCATACGTGATACCTTTGTGCATGCTAGAGGAGAGATGTGCATCATGTTGATGTTGACAATGAGCTCACATGACTCGGGTTGAATTCCGTACCAGGTCTCCCAACTCTGTGATGCATCAAGGTAGATGGCTGGCTTTACATTCGGCAGCCTATAATGCTGCCTATACACCTCTATACTACAACAGAAAAGATCATTTACATTTAGTCATTTTGCAGATGCTTTTATCCAAAGCGACTTACAGAGAGCAATAAGCCATATGTCATACAGGAGCAATAGTACATTAGGTGCTAAAACAAAGTTACTAGTTTCATGAAATCACATGTAATAACTAACATTTAGCATTCAGTAGCAGGTGCCATTCTGGTAAGCAGCAAAACTAGATATACAATTACAAAACAATATAATTTAGCCTATACAGAATCTTTAACAAAGCCAAGCATTTATTTTAAGAGTTAATAGATGGCGCCCTCTAGTGATAAACCTTTACACTGCACCTGCCATTGTCTTCGAGTTTTTTAACTTAACATTACGTGAACTTTGAACCAAATCACAAGATGCAAAAGACAGATACGTTTCAAAGAATAATGTGTAAATAAAACATCATAACTAGCTGCCCTTCAAACATAAGCATTTGCCCTGTAAATATAAAGAGGTGAAAGCTTCGTTCTTGTTATAAGATTTGAATGACTAAATGAAATAAAATATACAGATGGCATTTTATCGACACAAATTGTGTTGTGACACCGCTAACAGAACATGTTATGAAATGCAAGACTGTCCATTTCTTACCTCGATAAGGAGTGCGAATCAACTTCGGATGGTTGCCATGTAATATTTGGCAACGCGTTGGCAAAGTGAACGACGTGCTGACCTGTGCCCGACGATATTTCCAAGGCATTCCCGTGTCTGTCTGATTTCACTCTGCTCTTCAAAACAGAAAGGATCGGATCTTTATTTCTATCCGCGGCTGGTGCATTCAGCATTTTGCACATGCAGTTCCTGGAATCAGAAGAGAAACGCAGCTGCGTAAATACCGCCGCAGTTATCAATTTAAGCGACGTTGCTCGACCTGGAAATCCAACAAGACCTTTAAAAGCTCCAAGCAGCTGCGAATTAAAGGAGGTCGTGAATGGTCCACATTTCAGAAACGCGTTCGTGCGTCTGTATAATGGATGCAAACGGTCACTTGAAACAATCATTCACGACGATGAAAGATGGCAAGGATGCAACATTTCTGCATTCTGTCTTTAACGGTTCTCTATTTGTTCCATTTAGTGGTTGTAATCGCAAGAGTGTGAAGGCATTGACATTTGCATCCCATGATGCAACGGTGTAACTTCAACTTCCTATTTGTTTGGAAAAGACGCGCACAGGAAAGCGGGCATCAGATGCGCAAACCGATCGGCACATGACATCACAGTATCGCTCCATAGGTCGCTCTCGCGGTACTTGGATCGCCAATCGGTTTGCGAGCCACCATGAGAAGTCTGAATTAAATGTTACTAAGTGTAACGATTCGGGATGATGTACTTTTATAAATATTTTTGTATCCTTGTTAAAAAAAGGAAGGAATAATATGTATAATGCTACAAATGTCTCAAAACATTAAATGGTGACATTGTTCATAGGTTCTAAGTTTTCTATTGAAACATGAAATTTAATCTCAGGATTTATGCAACACTTCTTAGATGTGACATTCATGTGTTCCCATACATCGATCCGTCCATTATAGAGTGGACATTTTACACCTTTTGTGACAGCTTATCTTTTCTATATCAATCTCTCGAATCACACTTTCTCATTTATTTCTGAGGCGTTCTGTGTTCGAGAGACAGAAGTTGTTCAATAGCTTTTGCTTTGTTTATTTGGTTGTTATATGAGAAGGTTAGGCTATACAAACTATCTGTTTGTATAGCCTTCGTACAAATCAGAATAATATGTGGTTGTGATGAAAACATTTCGTTACACTGTACTTGTATATGTGTAATGACAATAAAGTTGAATCTTATCTAATCTAATCTAAAGAGACACATAACAACATATTTAAAAGAAGCAACATTCAGTGAAAACATTAAATGTTACAGAAGCATTCAAGACAATTCGTTTGTACTTTTTGCCAGCTGTTCCTCATAGTTCTGTCTTTACATGTCTTTACATTTTTTTAAGCATTTGGCTGACGCTTTTATCCAAAGAGACTTACATTGCATTATTCTATACATTTTACATAGGTATCTGCAATACCCTGGGATCAAACCCACAACCTTGCGTTGTTAACACAATGCTCTTGAGCTACAGGAAAACTATTTATTGTAGTCTTCATGGTTTTGTGGAGGAAGTTGAGGCTTTAACACATTATTTTACATTTACATTTAGTCATTTAGCAGACGCTTTTATCCAAAGCGACTTATAGATGAGAAAACATTGGAAGCAATTATAACAACATAGGCAACAAAATACATAAGTGCATCAAAAACTAGTCCATTAAAGCCTAGCACAGTATACAAATTCTTTAACTATCAGTCATCAGCACATCAGTATGGAGTTCAGTCCAATTCCTATATTTATCAGTGAGTAATATCTTTTTTATTTATTCGAATGCACATTGATATTCATATTGTGTTTTGTACAGGATCAAGTGATTCGTTGCTACTGTATTTTATTAAGAACTTTTCATGGTGGCCGCAAATTTTAAATCTTTAGCTCATAGGTGAATGTTTGGTAGTGTCAGACAGTAAATGTGAAGATAGTTGTGTGTAATACGTCAAATGATGAGTTTCAGTGCAGTTCAGTTGTCAGTTAAACATTTTTTACGCCACCTTCTAGCTGCACAGAGTGTCTTTCACAATTGCACGCCATTCAAAAATATTATTTTAATCTGACTAATTCATTTATTTTCATATTATTTATTACAGTAAGTGACTATTTTAACAATACTTTCTCAGGACATGGTGCATGTATTTCTTGAGTTCTGTGGTGTCATGCATCTGTAAAAGCAGAACTTGTTGATTATTTATTTTATTATTATTTTTTTATAATGTGAGGATTACAGAGGTAAAGGTCTCTCATGCGATCTTAACACGGAAACATCAGTACGGGTCTTTTAGCTCAGCTGTTTTAAGCCTGATACTTATTAGTCAATACTGCTTATAAATCAGCACAGAATCCATCGCAATGTTCGCTCTGAGGTTTAGTTGTGTTTAACTTAATATGTGCACTGCGCTGAAGAATCTGCTGATGAATTCATAGTAAAAAACAAGCGACATGAGAGTAAACGGATCAGTATCATTCATTGATTTAATTTAGTTTAGGACTCTTATTTTGAAAATGTTTGTTAATTTTGTATAGTATGTCATATTGTATGTCAGTAATTCCCCATTGACTCCCATAGTAGGTTATTTATTTTCCCTTTGGCTGTAAATGGGGGTTGAGATCTGGTTGGTTACTGACATTCTTTCAAATAACTTCCTTTGTGTTCAGCCGAACAAAGAAATTTATAAAGGTTACGAATAATCCGAGAGTGTGTAAATATTGACAGAATTTTCATTTTAGCATGAACTCTCCCTTTAATCAATGGCTCCATGCAATAAAAGATTCTGACCTTGTATATCAATTGTCCCTGAAATCCATTTTGTCGCCTGTTTATTTGATCATTTATCCAAACAAACATCGGAGGAAATCAACTTTTATTGTGCCATTAAAAAATAGACATCCGATTACAAAAAGCACCATGTATTCCTTTTAATACAATTAAATCACAAGAAAATCAATGCAGTCAAGTATTTAACTTTACCACCTTATGTGTTAACAAGAACGTTTAGCACCTGATGTTACATTTTATTAAGCACCTTGTTATAGTATCAGAATCACTAACAGCAGGATTTTGTGCGCCAAACTGAGGCAGAGACTAAACTACTAGCACTAGTTTCAAAACATGACCTTCCCTCTCTTTATATCATCTAAGTCTCTCTCAAGTGGTTTTGTGCTGCTCAAAAAGGAAAGCCACATACATCCTGTTTAACATCAACTAGGTGCAGACCACCTCAGGCTATGTTGTCAAAGGCAAGCATCACTATCACCACTGTTTAATCTTCATTCAAAAATAAAAACACATTAAATTTGAATGTATAATGTGCACTGCATCTTTTGTGCTGCGTTCTTTAGTTATGCTTTAATCTTGAAGGAGACAAGAAGCATGCTTTTACTTTTCTAAAACGTGTTTGGACGCAAAAATCTTTGCATGTTGCGCAATAACATAGTAAATCATTTAAAGGGAACAAAATCCTACAGACTAAAGGTTTAGATCATATCTAAAGCAGAATATCATACGCTGCCTTAAATGTTTTGTTGAGTCAACTTAAAAATATTAGTTGACATAACAATTTAGCATCAAATTCAAATAACAACTTATAGTTGACGTTGAATTCACTAAAAAGTTTAAGGCAGCTGGGGTTAACCTCATTTTTCAGGTGTAACAACAAATTATGGGCTTTTTGACTTGCCAGTTGACCTAGCAACAACTCAGAACACCCACACTTTCTAATGCACTTTCATGTAGGCATTTAGCAATGCCCTGGAAACCAACCAACACATCCCACAATGGGCAAGAAGCACTGTAAATTTGACAGAAAAAGTTAAAATATTTCAGCCACTACCAATAAAGTTCTTGCAGCTCAAGCAGAATAAGTGTTCTTACACACTTTATAATGATGTCGTGTAATGACATACTGTTAATGTCTGCCTAAGGTCAAAGGGGCCAGTAAAAGTGCTGTCTAAATAGTCAGGGACACCATGTAAACATTCTATAACGGCTAATATAAACCAGCCCAGCTCTTTTCCACACAGACCTTTAGGTGCAGAGTTGAAACAGACAAGCCTGTGGCATCAGGATTATATTTTCCAGCAATTTCGTGGAAGCCTTCATGGAAGACTTCACGCTTTCTTTTGAGGAATTATTTTCATGCGCTGTGCAAGATTGTTTTTATGTCGAACTGAGGAAATCTAATACAAAATGTTGGGATGCTAAGCTCTTTTAAATTGTTTCTACAGCATGTCCGTGTTAATTTTGTTTCTTTACAATGATTCATCGTCTCACTTCGTCTCAGGCTTGATGAGGTATCCATTAAAGGTGATGTAAATGTCTACATCGTCGCTATATATCGCATTCTCACGTTCACGTTTGTAAAGGCGTACCCAGACCTCGTCGCCTTCCTGTAGAGACAGCATCACGCTCTGACTCTGCATGATAGAACGCTCGCTGGGCTGAGCGTAAACGATGGCCTTCTCGCTCTCGTTCTGCATGATGTGTAAGTACGTCTCCTTAAAGTTCCATGTGTGGACGTTCACATTGAAAAAGTAGATACCCGGTATGCGGCAACGGTACTTCCCAACGAACATGTCGAAGTGTTCGGGGCTGTTTACGAAGATGGTGTCGAAAATCAGAGCCTGGTAGTTGTCTACGCTGTGAAGGGACTTCCGTCGGCCTACGGAGAAAGCAGAATGCTGTGTTTTACAAGCGTCACCCGGAGCTCCGGCTTGTCCTTTGGCTCCTTTGGGACCTTCAGCCCCATGTGGTCCCGTGGAACCCTCCATCCCAGGTTTTCCAGGAGTTCCCCTTTCTCCCCGATCACCCTTGTCACCTTGGAATGAAAGAAAACAAAGTGTGAAAATAACCTTTAAATACATATGTTCATGTCTTATATCTGTTTAATGGCCATTTATTCTGAATGTATTCTTTTTCATTTGCTTTGTAAGATTCTCTTCAAAATGCAGCTGTGCCTTTACACTAGTTGCCCTGAAAGAAGAGTTAACCGGAGAGCTTTATGATGCTTGTGCTAAAATAAGACCCCAAAACCTCAAATCACAGCTTTGAAAGGTCCAAACAAAGGAATTTCTTTTTTTTCTCTGTCTAGGTCAACATGTACTTCTTGATTTCAAGAAGACTTAAAAATGTAACTAAATACACTCAACGTGCACGCGCACAAGACGTTCCCGCCACATCAGCACCTTTCTTGCCAGGCCCGTTACTTCCTGTTCACCAAATTGGCCTCCAGTGAAGCAGAAATTCCTGAACCAAGTTGACAGAGGTTAACTGAGGCCAGCTGAGGGAAAATACAGCTGAAAACACAGTCATACAGTAACGTTCAGCCCAATGAGAGCTCTGTTTCCCTGCGGATTCACAACAATGCTTACTTGGATAGTCAATATCCGGAGTAACTGTGTGCCAAAAGCCATAGATAGGGAAATTAGATTAGTGGGATGCTTGAAACTAAATATTAGCAGTGGAGTTAATCTGGATGTGTTTTTTTTATTCTGTAACTATGCAAAACTGAGAAAACATTTTAGAAAAAAATATATATATTTAAAGAACTGAATTGCTTTCGGCACAGTCAGATGCTTAAACTCTAAAATGTGTTGTAATGCATCATGTTATGCATCTGCAGATGGTTTGACTCAGTTGGGGGGAGCCAAGTCTTCTATTAGAACTTGGGAAGTGTTTGGCTGTGTCTGCAATAAACAATGCCATAGAGGATTAAGGAGTTTGTCTGGGTAACATCTTGCATGAATGTGGCCATCTTGTGTTGTGTTTGTTTTAGTCATGTAAGATATAATGTGTCTCGGTGGAGCCACAAGACAAATTCAGTCAGTCGGTGAAGCAATAAATTAGGGGGTACCTTTTAGAATGGTCATGTTGATGTATGTGCGGACCTCAGGCATTGCAGGCACGCTGTCTCTTAGATTCGCAGCATCATCTAGTGATGGGAGGTGGTCACAGCATCGACGGCAAGGCGGTTGAGGTACAGACGCAACCAGATGTACAAGCAAACAGATGAACCCGAATTCAAACATAATGGCACCTAAGAAAATACATAAATAAATAAAAGTAAACAAACAAAAATGTCGATCTGTATATCACAGCCTTAATGCGGTTCTTAATGTTAGAATCAAAACTTCAAAATCAAAAATTGAACAATTATTGAATTATTAATGAATGCAATAATACAAGGACAACCTACATATCAAGATACACAAAAATGTTGCAATAGAAGTATTGTGGATTATTTCCAAAACACGAATCTATTATGTAAATAACATATACATCCATTATTATTGCCCACGGTATACCTGTAATTCATCCAAGTGAAATTACTTAATTTATAGGCTATAATTTATAACCATATACAACCAGAATAAACCAGCCTGAAACTACAGGACGCATATGTTTCTGTTGGTCTGCGTCCAACCTGCACACACAGCTAGGGCTTAACTAACACAATACAGTCTGTCTGTCTCTCTGTCTCTTTGTTCAACTCCCACATAAGCTTTTAAGTGCCGGAGTTCATCTTCTAAGTATCCATCTTCAGCTCTGCTGAGAGAATACAAAACAACTGCACAGAAGTCTTCAGGATCTTTGGACATATAACATCCCAAAATTTAATAGAAATATCTAGTGACACTGTTCTACTAGCATTCAACGTAAGCGAAAAAGAGTATTGTTAAGGGCGAAAACATCTCGGCTCTAGTTTTCCATCTTGTTTTATAGAGACTGCAACATCAGGAACAGATAAATCCAAATGTTCTGATTTTGCCCTTAGCACTCCTGCGGTAAATGCATAGGGACATATTCACCCAAACAAAACAATTCAAAGCACACACACGCAGCGAGTTTCCCTCTCTTCGGTGAAGAGCCCAACACGGGTTTTGGCAGCTCAAAGATCAGTTTTCCAACCCTAGTCTCAGTGGATCTGCAGCCCAGCTGAGAAGATCTAAGGAATCTCAAATGCTGCTATTGGTCTTTAATTTCCCCAAGAGGATTTTCATGATGTGTGCCAGCAGTCAAACTCTATACAAGCATCACATTATAACAGGTTTGGGGCTCTAACATGTTGAAACACACAGTGAAATTGAAGCTAATAGAAAACTAATCCAACTAATTTGTCACAACAGTAGGATGCTGTTGATTTAGACTAAAAACACGGTGATCCTCTCACCAAAAGTCTAAACAAACAAAATCGGACCGAACGGGACATAGTTTATCTTGCACATCAAACAGTTTACAGTAAAATATGCTACAGACATGTGGCTGCTATTCATCACTAGCGGATCTCAGCCGCTGCAAGGCATGTACGCTTTGCATATGTTCACATCTGCATCTTTCCATCTGCCTGCAATCTGCTAACAAACCCTAAAAACACACATGTGTAGACTTCCTGCTGAAAGCTCACAAAAGCTCCATGTGATGTTAAACTCTGATTCTTACTCTGATTCTTACTACCCTTCCCCGTATAAAAGGTATGATGAAACAAGTTTTCCAATATTTCCTAGTTTAGGTTTGATTTAATATGTGTGTGTGTGTGTGTGTGTGTGTGTGTGTGTGTATGCAAAACTTACAGAGATCCCTGATGATGCCACAGCTGGTCAGTGAGCTGAGAAGAGAGAGGTAGAGAAAGAGAACAGAACAAAATTCCCACTCCGTTTTCTTTCCCTTGCTTCCTCTCTCTCTAACTCGCCCGCCCATTCCCTCACTGCCTTTCTCCCATCACATTCCCAAACACACAATGAACCTCTCGATTGAGACAGACTTTTCCATTTCTTTTAAAGGGGATAGTTCACCCAAAGTTCTAAAAAAATATGACATGATTTTTCAAAACCTATATGGGACTCTGTCTTCCGTAAAACACAAAAGAAGATATTTTGAGAAATGTCTCAGTTGTTTTGTGTCCATAGAGTAATTGGATGTTCTTCAAAATATCTTCTTTTGTGTTGTGCTAAGAGAGAGAGTCAAACAGGTTTGGTACGACATGAGAAAGTAAATGACTAAATCATTTTCATTTGTGGGTGAACTATTTGTTCAAAATTGTAATTATGTGTAAAAAAGATACTGTTAAAATAGACTTTATAACGTTCATACAAACTGTTTTCAGAAAGTGAAATTTGTGTCTTAAAAGTTTCCTTCCTGTATTTGTTTTTTAAACTGAAAATGAAGAAAGCAACAATTTGGAAAAATAAGCATTTCTAAGAGCTGACAAACTGAAGCAAAGCCACAGGAAACAAAAAAAAACTTGAGAGGTTGTCATGCGCATGTCTGCAGGATGCAGTTCGTTATGTGAATAACCCAGATTTTTGGGCTCTGGTCTGTGAGACCTATGTTCTTCTCCTACGAGCAAACCAAAACTATTAATAACAC
This sequence comes from Barbatula barbatula, assembly GCF_947034865.1. Classification (NCBI taxonomy): domain Eukaryota; kingdom Metazoa; phylum Chordata; class Actinopteri; order Cypriniformes; family Nemacheilidae; genus Barbatula; species Barbatula barbatula. Next base: position 6,765,656 of record NC_136769.1, read on the forward strand.
AATTTGACCATGAGCATGTACAGATATAAGAGACATTTACTCAAATATCTAAAAGAAGATATTGGACATCTATTGTTTATCTATTAACCTAATTTCCCTAAATAAACAACATTTGATTTTATTAAAAAACTATTCATTTTATGCTATTAAACTTTTCATCTAAAGCACACAAAGTAGACCACTTTCAGTCTTTCTGAATCTACAATTTATGTGTTTAGGTATCATTGTTGCTTCATTCTGTGAGCTATACTCCCCAGCGATTTTGTTCTAGCTTTCAGCGATATTTTGACCCCAGATTATGGAAATGCTCATACACTGTATTAACTAAAGAGCACTTTGCAGAAGAAGAAATCTTGGTAACACTTTCTATGAAGTCTGCATTTATAGTGCATTATAAGGTATGCATAATGCCTTATAAACAGCATTATAGTATGTTATACTGTCTTATAAATAATATCAACAAAAGTTACAAGATATTATAATACACACCACTTGTACGTGAATAATAATGTATAACACACGATGATCCGCATTTATAACGCATTCTAATGGTAGTCTTATTGCTTTATGCATAATACCTTGTTAAATAACCATACAAAATGGATTTGTAAACTTACAACAAATATTTGATTATTCATGGGATACAATTCATTTTGTAAGGTTATTTAACAAGGTATTATGCATCTGTTATAATGCAATAAGACGACCATCATAATGCATTATAAATGCAGACCTCATCATGTGTTATACATTATTATACACGTATAACCACAAATAGGTGTGTATTGTTTTATATTGTAACTGTTGTTGTTGTTGTTATTATTATTTATAAGACAATGGCTGTTTATAAGGCATACTTTATAATGCACTATAAATGCAGGCTTCATAGAAAGTGTTACCGAAATCTTTGCCTGAGACTCAAGTCACTTTTACAGTCAGGACCACAGTGATTGATTGTATAGATTTGCACAGCTTCCTGAGGAAAGGAATGTAGATCAACTAGTTGGGATAATATCTACATATATCAAGCATCTCAAAATTATTTGAAGTTATTTTAGAGAATGCAAGGCAACCTCGATTCATAGAAATTCATACGAAAACAAATATTTTGGAGCGTTTTAAGAACTACAGTATTAAAGAAACGACTGTAATAAACATCAAGACACAAAAGTGTATATTGCCTTTATGTGCACATAAACTACAACACACGCTCATCTGTTTTCCATTAGTATGTCTGGGTCATCGGTTGAATTCCTGTTACTTATGTAATAGCACTCATCTCATTCGCTCCATATGGAAAGAAAATTATGGTCTGTCATTATCATTACCAACCTTTGATTGGCACAAGCTTATTTTGTCCTCTGTTCAACCCACACTACACGCTCTCCATGAGTTCATTCATGTGTTGTCCGAGAGTTTCCTCTAAGGCTGTTGTAAGCATATGAGATTATCCTCTGTCAGGATCAGCATCTGTGAAAGAGATTTAGAAAATCTATTTGTTTTGGTTTAGTAAGAGCTTTTCGAATTGTGAAAAGAAACGTGCAAGAATTAAAAGGAACAGTTCACCTCGAAATGTGTTGTTTCAAATCGTCTGCTTGTCATTTGTGTTACAATTTCCATAAAATACATGTTAAAAGTGATCCAAAAAGCATCCACGAAAGTATAATAACAAGAGATTATATTCCAAGTTTTAGTCATTCAAATTTATTTATTTTTTATTTTAAATTAATTCATTTTTTCGTGGATCCTGGATGTTTAAAGCCTGGATACAAATCATATTGTTTTAGGGTTTAAAATGGCATAACTGGACCTTTCTTTAGATCAGATACAACCGATTTAGCATGTCAACAGCAATTTCTTCCATTAAGGTACATTGGTTTTATTTCCCAAAAGTCCAACTGACCCGTTGACCCGCTTTTACCCAAAAAAAATACATTTCCTTAGCATTTACTCACCCTCATGTTATTTCAGACCTGTATGACTTTCTTTCTTCTGCAAAACACAAAAGAAGATACTTTGAAGAAATTTGGTACTATCCAGACAACATTGGACCACATTGACTTTAACTGTCTGGACACAAAAAAATAGACATTTCTCAAAATATCTTATTTTTTGTTTCACAGAAGAAAAATTCAAATACAAGTTTCGAATGATATGAGGCTGAGGGTGTATTTTTTGTCAAATGTAATGTGCATTAATACAAAATGCTTTGTGTAATGAGCTGCCTACTGCTGCCTATAGTGGAGAGACAGAATGAAAACTTTAGAAATGAATAATTCAGACAGATATCGGTCGATCTTAGAGAGGACTATCGGAGGACCAATAAGGATGTATACAAGTAAAGTTTTGTCTGCCTGTCTGTACAGTATATGATTTTACTTATTTAGAAGTTGATGGTCTGTTCACCAACCTTTTCAGGCCACGCAGGGAAAATGAGCTTGTTTACACAAGCAGTGAACGGAAACACGCTGCCACTTACAAATGTCCGACCACAGTGCGGCAATACCCCTATAAAGCTGAGTGCTCATGCACACAAGCCTAGGTTAAAACAACACAACACATATATATATATATATATATATATATATATATATATATATATATATATAGTTTGTGGTTTTGATTATTTTTCAATAAAAATGATCTAACTTGCAAAGTTTTCTCTCTACAAAGATAAATAAGTAACTTGAATATATATAATTTTTAGTTAAAGGACTCAAATTGTTGTTTTGCATATACTGTACAAAATTAGCCTAACCATGTTTCTAACAAAGATTATTTTATTGACTGGACTCAAGTTTTTGGTCAAAATGGATCAGAAAGCTTGTCCATCTTACAAAACGGAGGATTCTGAACAAGTTCTTAAGTTTTCAAATATAAGTTTGAAAGTTCCCAGGATGCATTGCAGCATGTTCAATTTTGTTTTTCTGTTAAGGTTAGTGTTTGAGTTCTTGCTGGCTTAATGCATGCTTAAATATTGTTGTTAGTATTAGTAATCTTTTGTGTTTAGAGTTTTTTCAATGAATGACGGTTTTTGTTAGCATGGTTGCGATTTGTGTGTTCAATTTTGAGCTGTAAGTGCATTCCACAACAGCAAAACCTGTCTGAACGCACTTAACACAAACTGTTTCACAAGTACTTGAGCAACGTTTTGGCCTTTTTGAGGCAGAAAACATGTGCACTTGTGAATAAAGACAAATACATTTGTTTATTTTTTAATAATCAATCTATTCCCTATTTATGTTCGTCTTTCGTTGGGTAAACTTGAATATTGATGTTTTGACAACTTGTTTTAATTAACAAAATAATTTGAGTTGTGTGGACTTACGACCACAAGTGTTGAAAAAACTCATGAATTAGGTTGTGATCGTTTTTACAGTGTAAAATAAAAAAATAAAGGAAATGACGACTAGTAAAGTAACATGTTTTATTAAAAAAGTATAAAAAACATACTGTATGTCAAATATAATATAATAATATCAGATAAATGTGTATATAAGAATGCATATATCACAACAGTAGGCCTATGTAATAAACAGTATATATATATACAGCTGGGGGGTGAAAAGAGATTAATTTCATCAGTATTTCTACACTTATTGTGGCCATTTCAGTCTAGTGTTTGATGATTTATAACAAAATCACACCTCATGAGGGACAAAGTCATCCAACAGCAATGTGAAAGACACATGAAAACTGTAAACAAAATTCTGGTTTTCCTAAATCAATGTACTACACATGATGGTTGTATTTCTTAAAGGGGAATATGAACTTGTTTTCATTTTACTAATTGAGGTCTGAAAAAAACAGAGCATATTTTTTGGTAATTTTGACCTGTTTCTCCAGTTTTCTTTATCTGCAAATAAAATGGGCAAATTTGGGGTGCATTATTGTTATTAGTTCACAGAATAAAACAAAAGTGGTCATTTTACCCAAACACATAAATAGTCAATTAAAAAAACTGAAAATAATTTTAAAATGGTCTCTCAATTTGTCCCGTGGCTGTATAATATAAAACTTGAAAATGTCCTACACAATGCTGAAGCAAAGAACATTTAACATTTTATTAACACATTTTATTAACATATCTATGCATGTTAAGTATTGCATGCTGTGTATTGTCCATAACTGTTTAAATAATGCTTTATCAGTTCATAGAATTTTGTGTTAGAAAACAGACTGATATCCAAACATGGAAGAACTACACAGAAGAAGTAGCCTATTGTTCATATTTGAAGAGATTTTTTTCCATATAATGTAAAACTGTTTACATATTTAGAAAGCAGCATTTATACCATGTTGAAACCATTTAGTTATGTTAAACATTAACAGTAAAAACTAGCAGCCCAAAAAAACTCTATGAATATGTAAAATGAAACATATTTAAAACATTTTACTTTTGAAGACGAACTAGTCACAAACGACATTGTTTTATATAAAGTTTGAGATAAAAACTTAAAGGTCCAGTGTATGAAAGTTAGCGGCATTTAGTGGTGAGATTTTGAATTGCAACCAACCAAGATGTCGTCCGGTTTTCGCTTTTGTGTATGTAAATAAAAATAGTTAATTCTAAGATAATTAAAACATGACGCTTCATTATGTAAGGTCTTTAAACACCTCTGAACACATATTTATATTGATTATATTGCATTTCTGTCAATAGACCCTCCAAAACATTACACACTGGACCTTTAAAGGTGTCAAGGAAAATTTGATTTGAAAGTTTGTGGTTTAAGGTTTTGATCACTAAATCTTCTGGTGACGAAATAATTTTTCAAATTTTTGTCAATTCATTTAAAAAATGTGGTTTGTACAATTGAATGAGGTATAACATGTTGCCAATCGTATTTTGAACGTTAAATAACTATCAATATAAATGGCATTCATCATTTAAGGGCTCGAATACGTGTTTTGCTGTGACTTTGCAAATGCATGTATTAGACACCTAAAATTTAAAACATTAAAGTGTCAGAACAAAGATAAATTTTATCTAAAAGTGAATGATCACCTAGACACGCCTGAAACGATTCGTGTAACCACACCCCCACAAATCTACATCAGTTTGTGGTATGATTTCACTAAAACCACCCAAATGTATATGCAGGTAGGCGGGTGTAGCTTTCAGTATTGCTTTGGAACCTGATGTTAGCAATAGACCTGAACTCAAATAGACCTGAACTCAAATAGACCTGAACTCAAATAGACCTGAACTCAAATAGACTTGTTGCTGTATTTCTGCATCTCTTTCAGGGTCAGATAGCCACTTGTACATGGCTCAATCAGAGAGGATGGTCTGACCGTGGCGCCCTCTACAGGCTCAAATGTGTAAGTGTAACTGGGCAAGCTCACAGGTTCAGCCCTCGGTGTGATGATGGGCATGGGGGGAAAACTCTCTGCGGTGCCAACACAACCAAGGGAACCTTGAGACAATGACATTATGAAGGAAACCAAAGGATTCCCATCATCACTGGCTTCTTCATCATCTCTGTCTTCTTCGCATTGCTCCGGCATGTCAAACCCAGAGTCTGGGCTCATCAGATGGTCCACCTGGAATTGTGGGCTTTGCAGACAATCATACGATGAGCTGGAAGACGAAAGAGCAGAGTTTAGATTGTCCTCTGCGTTGTAGGTGAAATACACAGGGCAGATTTCGAAATGCATGGATCCTGAGTGAGATTTGCTATAGAAGTAGCCCATGTTGGAGAAAATGGATGACGAAGCGTTGCTGGTTCCACTGTTCTCAAGTCCAGAGTCCACCGGATTGGAGTGAAGGAGCCCGGCAGAAGCTTTGGGATCCATGAAGGACACGTTACAAATATCAGACACCTCAACAGGTGAGATATCATCACAGGACTGCGGATTAAGAAAAGGCCCAGAGGAATTCTGACAGCCCAGCCATTTCTGTGGAGAGGTATGTGGAGATCTGTGAGTCTGTGTGTGCTTTACACTTTCTGGAAACATTGCTTTCAGATGTCATTACACATACAGTGAAAGATTAAAAAAGTTCTGCATTTTAGACGGTCCTAAGTAATAAAACAGCTCATGATGTCAACATGCTTTGCTTTAAGATTAATATAAAGTCGAATTTTAGGAAAAAAATCTTTAGCCAGGTATGAAAACAATAGAAGTGTATGAAAAAACCTTCACTAATAGTGAAACATAGTTCTCTCTCTGTTTGTGTGTATATTTTGGCAACACATGTGCGTGCATGCGTGCGTGTGTGTGTTGTGTGTGTTTGGTTGCATAGGGAACGAATGAGTCAGCATTTACAAGAATGATGGTTCTCATCTTTAAACTTGGGTGTGTGTCTATGCGTGTGAGTTTTTGGATTAAAAGGCTACATATATTTGTATGGGAAGATATGTGAACCAGCGAATGTTTTTAGTGTGTCTTCAGACACAGTATGTTTTGTGTATGAAAATGACGGCCAGAGAGAATTTTTTTATACTACACTCTTTAAAAAAGTTTCACAAAATCTTCTTGGTTTTCACTGGAAAAGTGTCCTATGGATTCCAAAAAGTGAGGACAATGGTTCTTATGAGAAACTTTGAGTGAATGGTTATTTGGGGATCGATAACAATCATTCTTCTATCTTTTGTAGCAGCTTTTTAAGTGCGTAAACTATTGAAATATATACGCAAACACCAGATGTTATCAGATCATTTCTGGGAAATACTCACCTGGAAGTTTCCTCCGTGAACAGTGTGAAGAGGTTGAAAATATCTAGAGGGATCTGGAACGTGTTGACTTTTTGGTTTCAACCCCCTACAAAAGAAAATCACGGTTTCTTCTGCTCTGGCACAATTTGGACATTAACTTCATTATTGAGATTAATACTGTAATACTCACCACCTGCTTTTGGTGGCTTTGTAGATGAACAAAGAAATGGCAATAATTACAACCAGCACGTGGAAGCCAATGATCTGAATGTACGGTGTACCGCTGTCATCTGGTGGTGGATTTGTCGTGGTTTCTGACTTCTTAACTTCAGACATCCAGGACACAGCAGGACTCCAGTCGCTCCACTCCCCCTGGAAATGACCCTTATCCCTGGATTCAACTGGCTTCACGCGTACCCTGGCCTGGTACTCTTCTCCTAAAGTTAGACTGTCGGGGTCCAGCTCTATATTCGTTCCATGAGAAAACTGACGATCCGCCAGCTACAACACAGAATGCATAATATGTACAATACTCAAAACACTTTCCGTATTCTCTGTGGGCTGGTCAATCATGTGGTTGATGCTGACCTCCCATTTCAAGTGTCCAGGTTTAAGCTGAACCTGGAATTCATATTCTTCGATATCAGTCGGAAAGTTAACGCCTCGACTCCAGGATATCTTGGTCCCGTTCACAGTGGGCTTATCCGGGGGCTGCGTCTTAACTGTGACCATAAAAACAGTTATTGAAACAGATCTAAAACCAAAATAGAAGTATTCATTTGGTTGAGCGATACATAAAAGCCACTTACTGTGTCGGCCGGGTATATAAAGCATTGTAGTGATGAGAGATCCATTACATGACACATTAATGACGATTTTATCAAGAAAGAAAAACCTCTGTGTGAGAAAGAGAGGAACATTTGTTGATAAAGTAAATTACAAGTTAAAGGTCCAACCTTTTGGAGGATGTATTGAGAGAAATACACTATAATATAACTATTACCTTACATTATGAAGCGTGACGTTTTTATTATCTTAGAATGAGCTATTTCTATCTACATACACGACAGGGACATGAAATTCGTCAAAATGCACAAACTGTTCAAAAGAGCATGTTTCGTTAATACGTCGTCTCCTTCGGGAAAGAAGCGAAAACAATGCAACATCTTTATTTTGTGTCAACCTCCATAGTGCTTCAAAAGGGAGGGGTGGAGTGAGCCATTGGGTTCAATTTGCAACCTCATCGCTAGAAAACGCTGCATTTCATACACTGGACCTTTAAGATATAAGTAATGAATTTTGCTCACCATGTTAAAAGTCAAAGCACAACCTCTGGCAGAATACGAAGGATGGTTCAGTGGCAACAGCTCACACCTAAAACACACAATAACATTGCACTCAATTACAATGATATAATATTCATAAATTTTATTAATTTCAATTCACTTAATCAGTTTATTACGGTTTAAATTCTCTGTCCTGACACTTTTATTACCTCTCTGTATATTTTTTGTTTCTGACCCCCTGAAGCTCACATCGCTGAGCGGAGATATCCGTAGAGTTCCACCACACACAGGAAATGTTTGTCAAGTAGTCGTTCACGCAGGACAGACCTCCTTTTTATAGTAAAACACAAGACAACAGTTAGCATTAAAAAAACATTTGTAAACATTTGTCGCACATCGATACATAAAACGTACCTGTTTGTGTTAGACTGGACTGGGAGCTTCCATGAAACACAATGAAAAGAACGAGGGCGGCATACCAGTAATCCTTCATCACTTCTTGGATCTTAAACAAAAAAAATTTAATGTAAGAACTAGTTATCCCCCCAAAAAATCTATCATTTATTAACCATCATGTTGTATTGTATTGTCTGTGAAACACAAAAGAAGATATTTTGAGAAACGTCTCAGTGGTTTGTGTCCATACAATGGAAGTCAGTACGGGGTACTTGTTGTTTGATTTCCAACATTCTTCAAAATAATTTTGCGTTGTGCAGAAGAAAGTAAGTCATACAGGTTTGAAATGACACACTGAACACACTGATGTAAATGAAATACAATGAGGTAATACACGGCTTAGCCTCAATGCATCATTGTGATTGGGTTAATCTATAGTCTAAGATCTGAGATCATATTTTGCGTAATTTATCAGAGGATGTCTCTTAATAACTCTTAATTCATGTTTGTTGTGAGAAACAAACTCTGTAGCCAACTATCGCTATGGCTCGACCACAGATGTTTCTGGTTTTTACGGTGTGACACATACAGAAATGCACACGCATAAAATATCGCTCTTGGGAAATTAAGGTACTAAAGTTTCGTGAAAAAACTTGTAACTCAAAGCCTGACAGCGTTGATCCGATCCTTGCGCTCATAGTGAGTGTACAGATCTTTAGTATTATGTTCTTGGGTAATGTCCCAATATTGGGTAAACTGTGAACTACGAATAAATACGTTTTTTCCATGTAATGACAAACTAACAACACTTTTGAGGTGTCATGATGTTTGTGGCAAGGAGCGTGATGCCTAACAAAATACGCTCAGAGAATGTTATGCTAATATTCCTATTGAGTTATGAAAACGTTATACGCATAGAACAAAGCAATAAGACCCAAGAAACAGTGGGTTACAGAGCATTTTATAACAGCTAAGGGCAAAGAGATTCGAAGCGGAGTGCCTTAAACCCCCTTATAAAATGCACTTGTAACCCACTGCTTCGTGGGGCTTATTGCTTTTATAAAACGGTAATAAGTTTATGTGTGGCAAGGTTTCATAAAATAAAGTAAACAAAGTGATATTTAGGCTATGTAATGTGGTCAGCAGTTATAAATCTGGGTTTATAATAATGTTTTTATACCGTTCTCATAGTTAAAAGATTAAGTTGCCTGGCTGCCTAAAAATTTTGAGTAAAGTAAAAATATTAGTTAAATATTTGCTTAACATATTTTGTAATGATGAAATATTTCGATTTAAAAAGAACTTTGCGTCACTCAAATAGCCAGCCTGAGGATTTTAAATTTTTTTAATTCAGCTTTCACTTTTAAATGGCATTGCCGTTGCCTTTAAACCCAACAGGATGTTGCCCACAGATAACAGTATCTGCCATGTATTGTGTTCTACTGCAAAATTCTCGAACAAGGCTCCGTGTGTTTTCAGCGTGCTTTAGATCTCCGTATATGACGCAAGCTACCTTTGATACATTTGCTGAGTGTGCCGTTTTACCAGCAAACTCGAACAAGGAGTGAGTGGGTGGTCAATCTAAATACAAGCAATTTCCACCGAGAGCTCGAAACGACACCCACAGACAAGAAAGAAAAACCTCAGCTGTAACCGTAAGATGACTTCTCGAAAAATGGCACACAGACACTCTGACGGTGTGCTGCCTGTCCAACTGGTGAGAAATTTCAGACAGGGACAGGAAATACTTTGGCGACTGTGTGGTTTTCCGAGGAGCTCTTTTATAAATGTGCATTGAGTCATTTGGACAGCAGTTTATTTGTTTGTATGACACAAAGTCAAACCTAATCTATGCGATCATCGGCTTTCGTTCTCAGTTTTACAACAGAAGCCTAACTTCTCATTGTCAGTCTTAAGAGGGCGTACTGTGTGATGTTGGGTAGAGTGTGCAAAAACCTCCAACAAAGTTGTTTAATGTTGGGTAAATATCAACCTACAGTATGAAATAACGTGTTACCAAAATGCCAAACCACGTGCCATCCACAGAGAAATGATGCTAACGGTATTCTGGGACATTTCTGCAATGTAAAACCGATGTGCAATTTCAATCTAACTCGTTTCTGGTTTTTAATGGGTGCATGAGGAACTACGTTTAAGTGCCCAAGAAACCGGTGTGACCGCAGGTGTCATCACAATGTGAACAATATTATCTAAAGCAGTGGTATTCATACATTTATGACGAGTTGGATCATTTGCAGAGGCGACTGTTGCGCAACCCTGGTGGTATAGCGCAGGTTAAGTCATTCAAATGTTAGAAATGTAAGACTCACCCTTCAGCTGTCTTTCAAACAGCTGTCTGTGCAGGCACCATCGATGCAGATGTCTGTCTTTCTACCTGACCCTTACGATAAATTCCCCTCTATCATTCACCTCTCTCTCTCTCTCTTTCCCTCTCTGCCCCTCCTCTACCCTCATCCTCATCTGCCACGATCATCTCGCTGTATCTCACTCTACTCCTCCCTCTCTGTATCTCTTTCGACCTTTCACTCTCGCTCTGTCGCTCTCGTGTTTTGACAATTGCACTTCTTCACCTTTACTCAGTGTGTGTGAATATGTTTGTTTGCCTGTTGAGTAACCGCAATGAGAGGTTAGAGGTTTGCGTTTTAAACTGCAAAGAGCTAAATTAAAAGGTCAGTGGGTTTATTTCGCATAAACCAGATGAGAAAACTGGATGGACAAACTTGGTTTTCTCTCAGAGGTTCTCAAGAATTTGAGTTTGCTTTCGAAAAAAAGGGTTTTAAACTACCAATTAAGTAGTAAACAAAGACGAATATTACTGATACTACAAAAGTACACACGCAAATCAAACACTAAAATGCATGATATTACCACATATTGCCTATGCCCGATAATATTTCTTTCTTGAATTTCTGTCATTTCATGCTCTCAGCAACCAGTAGTGGCCCAAAATACACAGACAGAAGGAAGAAATGTGTCGAGCCATGTGCTGGTGAATTTGTATTCAGCATTTTGGTTGCCTTTTACCAAACGTGCACCAGATTTGTCAGGAAAGACTGCATATCTTGGGTTCTGATAAGTGAAATATTAACCTCTTGGGCCTCTCGCTGGGCTCCTCACGGCACATGAGCTACATTCACAGCACAAAGGTATGATGAGGACCACATCCTGTTTCATACAAACATTTGATACCCACAGACTACACACACATGCAGTCAAACAAACACATGCATGCATGCAAGCAGCCTACAGGCGCATTTAAGTAGGTTGCCAAGGAAAACCAAAAAATAAATTAATTAATTAAAACGAAATGAAAAGCTTTTTTTTCTTAAAACATGCACGTGTCATTCAAAACATCACGCTTACGCAGAACTGTTGCGACATATCATCGATTCGCGAGAAGCCTTCGCTCCAAAATGTGTGCCACAATTCCGTGTTAAAACAGGACAAGCAAATGCGTAACCAATGCATTGTTTTTTTGGCATGACTTGTGCATATGTGCGTGTTGAAAAAACACCACGCAGGTAACTTCACCACCACCAGCTTCACCAAGCAAAATTGCAAAAGTAACTATCATTATAAAGAGTTTTCCTCAACAGCCCCATATTAATGTTGAGCTTTGTTTACCAAAAAAACAATGCAAAGCCAGATAAATCAAGCAGCGGTGTTGCAACCAGGGTCTCTGCTAAAGGTCAGTTGTCATTGTGAGTGAAGAGGGAGGGATTTACACTCATGCAAAACAAGAAAACAGCCTCGGGTCTCAAGACCGCAACTTAAGGTGCTTGAGTGGTCTAGGTAGGTGTTAAGAGTATGCGTGGGTGAGTGGAAAGTGCAGCATGGCACACATTCAAAACATCCTATACTGTGACCAGTTCAAAATAAACAGATATACATTACATCAAATAATGTAAGCGCAAAAGTGTAATAATGATATCCACTAAACTGCGTGTAGCTTTTTGCTGTCAGTAAAAGAGGTAAAAAATGTGTCACGGGGGCTGTACCCTTTAAAAGATTTTTTATAGTTACAGATATGTGTTAATGTGGTACCGATGTGTACAGTACCTATGAGGTAACACTTATATGTAGCCTACTCTTCAGTGAAAAGTGAACTTTTTGAGAAGGTACTACATCGGTGACAGATTGTGAGAGACAGAGAGTGTGTTGCTAAAGAAATAATGTTCATAAAAAAAAGTGTGGAATTCTACATCTTTGTTAAAATGGCTGACTATGTCGACACAGTATGGATTTCATGAGAAATTATGAGTGTTGGCTCAACAAGGGACAAACCCAGTCGGTGTGAATATGAACTGGTGCTGGGTTTTTTAACCCATCGCTGTTAAAAATATCCAAGCTCATTTTTTTGGCGTTATAGCAGAATTTTTGTAGATAATACAGAACGAAGAATAAAGATTTTTTGGAAGTGTATGGAATGCTCCGAGTTAAATACAACAGACAGAAATGTACATAAATCATTTAAAATGTACAATTTAAAAGCCTCTAAATTACTAACTGACAGAATGACAGCAAGATTACATTTTATTTAACACTGGAATATGTATTTACAAAATCAATTATAATATAGATAATAATAAAGATTAAATAAGCAGGTTATTGTTTTATATATTACTTAGTATATAAACCATACTGTCAAATTATCTGGTGATTTTAAACTGTACGGATACTTCACCCAAAAATGATAATTCAGTCATCATTTACTCACCCTCGAGTTGTTCCAAATCTGTATACATTTCTTCATTCTGATGAACACAGAGAAAGAATGCTTATAACCAGACAGATTTTGCCCCCTTTGACTATTTAAGATTTAAGATTAATTCATAATGGGCAGTTTAATAAAATGAGAAAGAATGCTAACTGAAATCCAGTTTTTTATCATTATAGGATCACACGTGATCCCGTGGGGTAGGAGACACTGAAATGAATCCTAAAATATTTCTTACTAATCACAAAACCGTAAACTCTTAAGATTCATAAATGTATACATTCATTTATAGGCTTGAACTACAGGTTAAATCAGGTATGACTTCACAGTCCATTAAACTATAGTATTATTTACAGTGATGTAAATGATGTATAACAGCTAAACTTATGCAGGTGTTTCAATTGCATAAGTACAACAAAATATAGGAAAATATTATGTAATGGAGCTATGACTGTACGTAAGATACACAACCACAACAATTCACCAAAATGTAACAAAAACATGTAGATGTATTCGGTGAAAACATAGCAAACCGCCTTCTAGAGCTGAAACTTTCACTCTTGTGAAACATGTACGCTGTCTGGTCATGTGTGTTCTTGCTATGTGCCACAAACACATGAAACAGCTATGGATTCCCAGTTACAAAACCACAGTAACAGCAGTATAAACAACCTGTGGTTCACAAATGTTGCATGAAAGAAAAAACATTTGTGGCGACAGTACATTTTTTGTGAGATGTGGTTATGAAAACAGCGAAAACAAAATTGTAGGCTAATAGAAAAAATAATCATAACATAATTACTAAAGAAAAAAAACAGTCCTCATAATACCATAACAGTATTCATAATCTTATGTTTTGTTATTTTGATTATGCGTTATTACGCCTCCAATTTGACACCGGATTTTTTGGAAACCGAGATAAAAAGAACAAGCCTTTTCAACCGGAGAGAAAAAAAAGTTTCAGTGGTTTTTAAGATCAAACCGCGTAAAGTGAGACTGTCAGATTTACGTTATGTTGATACCACATCTTACGGCAAAACATCAGTCGCAAAAAAATTCCCCAAAACACTGCCCATATATCTGACAAATACAATCTATTTTTATACACAAAATGTTAAGTTTGTGTAACCAACTAACACACACTTAAAACAAACGAAAGCGCATCTCTTTATTATTGCTTCCAGTCAAAACCAAGGGACAGTTATAATACAAAATATAAATTCTGTCATCATTTATTCACCCTCATGTCATGCAAAACCATGTATGAAATACCCAAGTCACTTGCACTATTTTAGTCTAAATTATTATCTGTTCATATCCACCTGTACATTAATGTTCATAGTATATAGCCATCTGTATATATTGTTCATAGTATATACCTTCATATTTTCATAGAACATTCCTACTGCAAAATATTTTTATAATCCATGCCCACTGTATTATATTCTCCCATATTGTATTCTGTATTTATTCTAACTCTATATCCTGCACTTGCTAACTGCACTTCTGGTTAGACCTAAACTACATTTCGTTACACTGTACTTGTATATGTGTAATGACAATAAAGTTGAATCTAGTCTAATCTTTCTTCTGTGGATCACAAAAGACGATATTTTGAGAAATGTCTCAGTGGTTTTGTTCCATACAATTGAAGTCAAAGGGGGCCAATGTTGTTTGGTTACCAACGTTCTTCAAAATAACTTCTTTTGTGTTCTGCAGAAGAAAGTAAGTCATACAGGTTTGAAATGTCATGGGGGTGAATAAATGCTGAAAGACTTGTGGGTGAATTTTCCCTTTAAGGGAGTAGTTCTATTACTGCATTTATTGATTTGTGAGACATCCCCAATACAACTTCATCAGCTCTGTTGAGTAGGCGGTGCACGTGTGAATCGTGAGCCCAACATGTTTGTGCGAGAATATGCTAAGGCTAAGTGTGTCTGTTTGCGGGTGCAATAGCACTGTACAGAAGGTGTGATTGTTTATTTGCTGCGGTCTCAAAAAACCGTGCTCCAAAATGTCAGGCTTATTTGGACGCACCCTTGATCTCCATTTCCTTCAGCACCTTATGCAGCCGTTTGTTGAGAAAGTTCACTTCACTACAGAGGGAAAACGAGATTATAGCCTGGATAAGTAAAAAGTAAATGTCTTCTATCTGTGCAAAATCTGTCACCAGTTAGTGCTTACTTTTTAATATCATTCAGAGAGAGCAAGACGCTGAATAAAAACAAGTTAAAATCTTGAAGTCTACCCAAGTCATCGGTTTTGTGGCCGTGCCAGTGCACTGGATCATGGACGAAGGTCTGGTAGGGGATGATGGACATACGCCTCCTTAATCAAAGAGGACCACGCCACTGGAGAACCTGTGAAAGTGGACACAGAATGTTAAAAGTGAAATGGGTGTGAAATACATTGCATGTGTTTGTGTGTGCGTGACAAACCAGGAAAGATATTTGAAGGGTGATATTGGCTGATCATATGATAGGATGCGTGTTCATCTGTGTGGCTTGAGCGTGTTTGAGAGTATGTGGTGCACATAGTGGAGGAACCTGTGGGCAAGACAATCTGCACACTTAACATACACACAAATGCACAAATACACAAACACATCAGTATGCGTACGCACAGATTTTATCATACAATGCAATGTTTTGAATGCTGAATTACGAACCAGTTTGAACTTACCTGATTTCTCTGGTCGTCTTCTCTGACTGACTGATGGAAATCGTCCTGGAAATGTTCCTATGCCTGTTACAGGAAGTATAAATAACTTGCCAGCCTGTTGACCAATGAAAGTACACTTTGAAAGCTGTATGCGTACTTTATTAAGTAGAAAACGCAGAACATTTTAGCGAACTCAAATATTTATAATTACATATTTAAAGAAAAGTAACATGACACATCAAAACTTGGAATTTTTGATGTCCAAATTGACAGAGTGGATTTTGCAGTTTGCGTGGACGTTCTAACATCCTGAAAACTAACTCACTCCTACGACAATTACAGAAGCAACAAATGTAACTTCGCCTCACTGTAGAAACCATGGCTAAGCTTTGATATTTGTAGTAAAACTACAGTGGTTAAATGATCAGACCTGTTAAGTTTAAGAGGAGGTGTCCGCACCTTCCGCCCAGCGCATTGTGCTTGGTGTGGTTGACATGGGTCAAACTCTACATGCATACGGCATCAATATAAATAATTCATTCACTTCTCCTGAAACCCACGCGACTGTGACTACACAAAACTGTGACTCATCTTACACACGATTCATAACACAACATAACAAACATCTACGAAGTCAAAAAAATTACAGCAATAAAAAATCAATACATTTGGGGTGGAGGCATCCTAAACTGAAGCTGCGCTGTGAACGAAGACTGTACTATACTATACTATAATAAACTGTAGTAAAAGTCATAAATACTATATTAATTTTGAACCTACTATAGTAGTATAACAATTCACAAGTTAATGAAGTAATATATTACAACAGAATACTAAAGTATACATACACATTATAAGTTTACCATAGTAAATGCTGCAGTAAAACCATAGCAACCACAAATTTACAATGGTCTCACCACAATTACAATAATAGTTTAGACATGGTTTTGACGTAGAACTACGGTTATATCAATTTTAATCGATCCATCAAAAACATTATTACCACATTTTTATTGTAATAAAACCATGGCTAATTTTCCTAGGGGCATCTTGGCCAGAATGTCATATTGAATGAAAAGGCTTAAATAAACAAACAACAATGTAACCTAATAACCAATTTTTCATTTTAATCAAACTAATTCATGCACTTACATTGTCAATTATATGAAACTTCCAGTTGTTTACAGTCATAAATCCTATGATATCTTTGCTTAGGTTGAAGGTTGTTCTACATCAACTTCAACCGGTTCACCATTAAAACACAATCACC
The DNA here is from genome assembly GCF_947034865.1 of Barbatula barbatula. Lineage (NCBI taxonomy): Eukaryota > Metazoa > Chordata > Actinopteri > Cypriniformes > Nemacheilidae > Barbatula > Barbatula barbatula. The sequence goes on from NC_136769.1 coordinate 6,782,666, forward strand.
AACAATATAGTTACAGAACAGGCAACATCAACTCTCTTGGTTCTTTTCATCTTTATACTGGTCTGTACTGGATTCTTGGCTCAGTTCTCTGCAGAAGCAGGACTGAGCAAATCTTTAGCCACAGTTCTACTCAGCTGCAGTTGTAGGACTTTCATTGAGGGATGAACTGTCCTGGAACGGAAACTATGCAAAAACGTGACATGTTCAGCACAGGTTGCCAGTTCATGCACCTTCCGTTCTATGTTGGAGAAAATCTCTTAGCTTGAGTCCTCACACGCTTTTCATAGTCCATCCTGTTTTGACTGTAGAAAAACGAAAGAGAGATAAGTGCGGTTCAAGATGCTATGACACCATTATCAGAATGTGGGTTATGGTATATCTCTGAATCTATGTGGTTCGATCTTAAATCCAAGCAATCATTGCATTTTTAGATTAAGCCTCTTTGCTTACCAGTATATCGTGTAGGCCTCGGCTTGTGCTGGGTCCTGAATGTTGGGCTCGTTCAGGAGTTCCTGGATGCCCAGCAAAATCTACAATCACAGGAAACATCACAACTTAATTTACATTTAAACAAGTACATGTCTTTCTGTGAGTTATTAATAGGAAATGTGTCTGAAATGTGTGTGTGTGTTTGTTTGGTTAATACTGGATGTTTACTTGTTTAATGGTGATGGCTGGCCTCCAGTCCTTCTCTTCCTCCAGTATGGACAGACACACTGTCCCAGAAGGATAAACGTTTGGATGAAAGATTGGAGGCTCAAATTTACCTGAAGGACAAAGAGGGGGAATATAATCAGTATACACTTATCAATATATTATGTATCATATAAATGTATTATTTGTGCAGTAACAATACTGAACAGCTATTCTCTCAGATAAAATATGAAATACTCACATTTTGGTGGGGAAGATGGGTAATCGTCTTTAAATAGCACTGTCAGTTTGTACAAGCCACCCTCCCAAAGAGTCTACATAATACAGACAAATAATACACACAAATATGACAGTAAAAACGTAATTTTATGCAGCATGTTAGATGGGTAACACGTATGTCGGTGGTCTTCAACTACTTTTCTTTAAGGGCCAGATTCCAAAAGAATAAATAAGATGCGTGCCTGTTTTTTATCATATCCTCATTTGGGACAAAACAGGTCTAGCAATTATAACTGCTATTATAACATGGCTCGTTGGAATGTTCGATACAGGTTGGCCAGTCGCGACATTTGCAGGTTTGTTATTCCCAGATGCAGCAAGTGGCATGTGGCAAATAAAATAGTGGATAAAATTATATCCACTCCGCGTTTCACGAGGCTTGAAAAGTTAACTCTGCCTTGCTTTATTATATCTCCTAGAGGTAGCATGTATTATGCGAAGAGCATAGGCCCTAAGACTGAGGCATGTGGTACACCCTACTTCACTTGCGATTTGCGTGACACCTCATTGTTTATTGCTACATATTAAAAATGGACAGATAAATAAGATCTAAAACATTTCAAAGCTATTTCCTTAAAGTCGACATAATTTTCGAGTCTATGTAGGAGCGTGCTCTGGTCAATGGTGTCGAATGCAGCACTAAGGTATAGCAGCACCAATAAGGAGATACAGCCTCTGTCAGACGCCAAAAGCAAAGCAGTCTCTGTACTGTGATGTGCTCTATAGACTGTCTAAATCCAGACTGTCAGGGCTTATTTCTGCAATAACAACCGGCTGCCTTTACGCTATCCCTTACTTAGGTTAAAAAATAAAAATATTTTCAATTGTAAATGTTATGAGGTATTGATATTAGAATGAATTTAACACAATTATCCCCTTCAATTTAATTGCATTATAATTATAGAAAATCTATGACACTGATAGTCTTCTCACTACATCTAAAACAGTGCGTCTCAGGGAAGGGTTCAATCACTCACGTAAAAACATTTATACAAATGTTTTTTAATGATGAAACATAGCTTGTTTTTTCAAAAGCTACACAAATATCTCGTATCAAATATCTCGTGTGTCCACACTTTCCGTCAACACTGTCAGACATTTAATAAAGTTTTATAAAATCAGTGAATATCAGGGGCAGGTATCACTCTTAAGGACCCCTCAGTACATTCCACCTCTGCAAAGGACATCAGTGTCAACACCATCTTCCAATTTCTGAGAAATGTATTTTAAATATTTAGATCACTTTATGAAAAATGTGACTGGCAGCATAGATTGTTTTTGTGGATTTCTTGTCCTCATTTCTAGCAGAGCTAGGGTTGAGGAAACATAAGATTCAGGGAACATAAGGCTGAGGGAACACAGGGCTTTTTGTGTATTTAATTCCAGGATGGCTAGACAACATCTTTCATTGGAGGAGCGCAGTAGGAGGAACAGAGAATATCAGAAAAGGTGAAGAGAGAAAATGAGTACACAGCCAGAATTAAAAGATACATTTCTTAAATAAAGCAAATCAAGGATTTGAGTAAAAGAGAAATAAATGGAAGCATAGGCAGAGAAAATCAAGAGAGCAAAGTAAGTGGAAACACCATCAAATTACTGAGACACCACAGAAAATGTAATATTAATTTGTTAGGGTAGCAGACACACTGTTCTGAAACTTTATACTTTATTTACTATACTTCTATTAGGTCTTGCATAATGCGAGTGAAAATTAATTTGTGTTTTTGGTATCTGATTGTGTTGACACAAAACAAGTGATGGCAAGGAAAAAGGCACATTTTGATAAAAAAGAGAAAAGTTGGGAGGTTGTATCAAAACAAAGCTCAGTATTTAAGCACACGTATTTAAGATCCATAAATGTATTTTAATTTGTCTGAGCAACAGGTTTTATTTTATCAATACTAAAGCCCTGTTTTGTCCCACTTCTCAAGAATCAGTGACAGCTCAAATTTGGACAACAAACTAGTCTGGCGAGATGGATGCATTGCATACCCCCTTTTTTCCTGGTATTGCACATTCCCAATTCATGAGATTCATGGTACCATCTGGGTTCTTGGTCGGTACTGCCACAAAACCCTTCAAAACAACAAACACCAGTTAAAGTGCGCTACACTTACACAGAGTAACCAAAAGCACTTGAAAAGGCATAATGATATTATAAGTCAGTTTAACATTAGATGATGTGTTCCTTACAAAGGGATGATCCTTCCTCCATGCTTTGCGCTCCTGTGACAGTCTACTCAAAGCGATTCCAGACATGGCTTAACAGCGCCGCCCTGCGGACAGATAAAGACAACAAACAAACATTGTGAATACATCCTAGAAGGCAAAAAACAAACATCAAACACCTATTCTGCTTTGCTCGATCGAAGAACATCACATTAATAGTTATATACGGTTCAATTAATCTATTTTAAACAATTTCGTTTGTTGATGTGGAGAAAGAAACTGGCGTTCATCTTGCCACGATTCGTATTAATTCGCAAGCCTGTCTCGGACATACCTTAAAATCCGAAATGTTTTCCAGTCAGTACAAATTCGGATCAATTGGAGAAACGCAAAACCTTACAAAGATCCAAAAGTGCCTCAAAAGAAATTCACCATCCGATCGGTTATGACCAGCGACGTTTGGTAATAATCCTACGTTTGCTTATGAAATCAATATGTGGAAAGTCCGTAAATATGCCAAAGCAGAAAGATTTAAAGTGATGACAGATTCTCGCCTAAAAGTATTTGACCAAATGTCTTATTTTGAAAAGCATGCGACGCTCGAGTCGTGAAGGCAGTGGAACTAGGCCCGCGTTTGTTATTATTCGCAGGACCCTCAGGCAAAATCAGGGGCAGCTATCAGCCCCTATTCGAAATGTGTGGCATAGTTTGTACGTTTACATTCGTTATCAGTGATGGCAATATGACAAAGTGTTCCTTCAGTAAACAAATACGGTAGAACTGTTTGTTTTTATAGAATTTATTAGACTCCGGTATATAAAGAACAAAATAACTTTTAAAAGTGAGTTAACTAAATTGTCCCTTATTTCTCTGGGTGTGCACTATTAAGTTTGAATGCATTGTAATTCAGTCATATAATATGATTTAATAGCATGTGAATTCAGTAATTAATACTTAATACATGTTATTTCATTCAATGAATATTCAACATTAATAGAGCAGTTGACAATGTAGTGCAACCTAAAGACCTTTTATCATTATGCAAAATGAAGCCTTCAACGAAAAGGTTATGGTTCTATTAGAAATCACTATAGGAACTAGTTATTTTCCTTTTCCCTCGGAGATCACATGTTCAGGAGCAGCCTTGATGAACCACTCAGCCCATGCTCCGTCGTACAGGCACACTCCCGGATGGCCGCACAGATGAGCGGCGAGGGCGATGTGACAGGCAGTCACGCCCGAGCCACAGGTGACCCAGAAGGGCTTCTGCATGTCAACTCCGGCCTGCAGGAAAAGCTTGGAGAGTTCCTCCACAGGAAGTTCCAAACCCGTTGTCTTGTCCATGAAGCCGGCAAAAGGCATGTTGATAGTGCCGGGGATATGCCCAGGTTCAGTGTCTGAGATACAAGGAGAGATCAAGATAATGCACCTCCAAAACGTTGGACGTTATACACAATGTGGCGTTGAGGTAGTTGACACATAATTTGAATATTAATTTTAACAACAAGATCGGTTTGGTTAACCTTTTAGCTTTTTGCAGTTTACTATAGTAAAATAGCAACAACAGATGAAAAGGGACACGCAAACACTTGTGACGTCACGAGCATACTGAGAATACGAGCTCCAAAAATATTTTTTGAAGTTGCTTGTTTTATAATCAACCCTAATTCTTTCTCTATGTAAATTTTATATACATATATGTAAATGTTCTAATAACAAACCTATTTTAATAGTATTTCTACAAGAGATAAAATTGTATTTAAAAACAATTATGTTTTCTTCCAATATGAAAGCACAAAGGTCTTGTAAAATTTGCTCTGGTTATAAGCTTTTCAACCTATTTAATGTACATATTTTTTATTATGTGTGTAACTCCCTCTCCCTCTCCTGGTTTTTGTTTTATTATTATTCTTTATTTTTTAAATTTTAAAGTTTTTGTCTTGTCTTGTCTGTTTCGAGCCATGGTAATGTTTTATTTTCTCTCTTTTTATTCATCTAAGTGTTTTTTATGTTAAGTTTCTGTTGTAACATTGTTTTGTTATAACAAAATGTGCAATAAAGCATTAAAAAAATGCTTGTCCACAGTCTAAAGTCCTTGCAAAAAGTGAAAGGGGTAAAGTGCATTGCCTCACAAAGTAAATAATAACAAAATAGAGCGGACAATGTAATGATAAGTAAATATCCCACACCACCATACGTTTTCCCAAGCATGACAACTTCCAGTATCCAAAATCCATAACCTTACTTACTTGCCCTTGGCTCTGGTTCAACCCCACGAAACCTTCCGTTGGCTCTAGCGTCGACCACTTGAACCTTCTTGGTTTTTATGTTGTCCAGAACGTCTTCGTAAGTTTTCACCCAGGACCCGTCAAAGGTCGCTTTAAACTCGGTGCGCTGTGGTTTCGCGTACTGCTCGGTAACGGGATGACCCTCTCGTAGCCAGCTCTTGAACCCACCGTCCAGAACCGAAACCGAATTGTGACCAAACACCCTAAACATCCACCATACCCGTGGCGCAGAGAACGAGCCGAAGTCGCTGGCATCGTAAACGACGACATGAGTGTTGTTACCTATTCCCAAATTACCCACGTAGTCTGCAAACTCGTTCTTGCTGGGCAGCATGTGATCAAACTCCGAGCTTTTGTCGCAGCACTCGTCGATGTCGAAAAACGAGGCTCCGGGAATGTGAGTTTGTTTAAATTCGTCCTTGGCATTGCGATTCGTTTTAGGTAGATACCACGACGCGTCTAATATTCGCAAGTTTGGGCCCACTCGGTTGCTTTTGACAGCATCCGCGAGCCATCGCGCCGCCACGAGAGCTCTAGTCTGAGCAGCAGCCATGGTGGCACTCAGGCGCTCCCCTCCGGTGCAACTGGTTAAGGGCAGCCTGTGCTGTGTGTATGAGCCAGCATTGCTCAAATATTTATCCGGTGTGTTGTTTGTTTAATAAAAGAAGGTATCCTTTAATTCACGGCCATTTGAAGTCCTAATTTTGACACAATTTAACTTTATAGCTGGCCGCTTATGTTGTGTTGCTAATAACCTACCTGTAAACTAGCAGAAAACCGCGAGGGGGTATAGCTCAGTGGTAGAGCATTTGACTGCAGATCAAGAGGTCCCCGGTTCAAATCCGGGTGCCCCCTGATTTTGTGTTTCGTTTTAAGAGCAGTGGATGTGCCAGTTCTTAACGACTATTAATGGAAACAGAGAGATACTTGAATTCTAATGAATGTATAAAATACAAGAGCTTGGATCTTTATAGAAGAGGCATTGCAATTACATTTTTGTAATTCAGTTATTTATGAAACAATGCTTTGTTCAGTTGTTCAATTCTTTGGCAATATTGTAAGATCACGCAATCATGCTTTATTTTTGTTGAAGATTTGTATCATGTTATTAGTTACATTATGTTATTTATGTCTCAAAGTATGATGCTCATGTAGCCTAATGAGAATTATGTATCACTAAAGGTTTTAATCGAAGGTATTTTTACCTAAGTCCACAAACTGGGGGGGGGGGATTTGATCTCCATCTTTCAGATGTTGATCAGTGTTAGCTGTTTATTGGTTGGATTGTCATAATGTTACAATGGAGTCCACAGAATAAGGCCGCTAGAAAAGTTTTGGGAAATATCCACCAGCTGCAAGAAGAACTGCATATTTTTTACCCTCGAAAGCTTCTTATTTTTGCTTTCGCAAGTTACTTATATTATGTTTATAGTAAGACAAGTAAAATTCTTTCAAGGTGAATTTCTCAGCATTTATTTATATTTTTTGGAAATGCTTTACGAGACATTCTTTATTAAATGCATGCTGGCTTACAGTATACGTTTTAGAAGAGAAAATTATGTGTAATGTAAAATAACATAAGACAGTTAAGTGTTTTGATGCACATAGTTAACATAGAAAACTTATTTTTTCAAAATGTTGTCTCTAAACCAAGAACGAACAAAGCCTTTAAATACAGAACCATAGAAGAAACTGGTTTACTCAAAATAGCGTATCAATACTGTATATTAAGGACAGCCCAACATATAATAAAAATAACTTCTGTTGTTAACCTATCATAAAAATCATGTCATTGCAATAATTTTATTTTAGTTATGTCAAGTAATTTTAACAATATAACATTTTGTGTTGTTGTATTAGCCACGGGAATCTCGGGAATATCAATGCAGAAAATTACTGTTGCGTGCTGAGAATAAAAAGCATGTTTGTCATTATTTCAATATAGGTCAAGCTATTACTCCTTTAGCTTTCCAAAAACAAGTGTCTTGTTCTAAGTTTGTCAAAGTCCTTTTAAGGCATGAACTTTTTGGCCTTTAGTCTGGGTATAATTTGCATGTCTCTGACATCATTGTGCTGGAGAAGCCAGCAAAGGTATCTCTCTGTGCCCATACCCCATCCACTTGTTGAAAGAGGGATAACTTGACGCATGTTGATGTACCACTTGTATGAATCTTCCGGTACAGCATGATGTTGTAATGCTTCTCTTACAATTTCAGGTGTTGAATGACGTTCCCCAAGCCCCACTGTCTCCCCTAATCCAAAGAGAAGGTCTGCTGCCTTGGCTTTGCTTCGTCCTGAACCTTCAACGTATGCTTGGTAAAAGGGCACACCAAGATGATCCATTTCTGTTAGCCAAACAGCACCTCCATACTTCTCGATTAGAACCTTTTCTCCTTTACGTGTTAGCTTTCTCCCAAAATGGGGTTGTCCTTCTTGAACCCATTCAAGGCAGTCAGATGAAGGCATTAAGTGAATGGCCTGGTCCAAGGTTATTTTTGGAAGAGGTTCTTTTAAACTCTTGAGCAGTTTCTGGACATGAGATAGTGTACCTGCTGCATCAAGTATAATGTTTGAGTGTTCCTTTAGCATTGCTTGAGTCAGATGGGCAACATAGCCTTCAGCTATACTTATTGCGGTATCCATGTCACCAAGTAGCTCACATTCAACATGGTAGAACTGGTTGAGATGTGAAGCATCAGGATCCTCCCCGCGGAAACTGGGGGACACATAGTAAGCCCCAGGCAGACCGTCCTGAAACCTTAAGAAGTACTCTAAAACAAACTGCATAGAATCAGCCAGATATACATCTTGGCCCAGCATGTTGACAAACACGGGCTCCGAATCTGACCCCAGGCCCATTGGAGAGGAAATCGTGTCAGTTGTGATTGGCGTCAATGCATATGAATACTTGCATTTGTTGTTGAAGTACTCTACTGTGCTGTGAAAAAGGGTGTTTTGGATTTGAAACAGATTGCGATACCATTTGCTCCTAATGGCCGATGTTGCATGGGTGTGTGGGTTTTCCCAGGAGTGAGGAGGAGTGCTCTTTCTGATCTTATTGTGGATTTCAGTAAGTTCCTGTATGTTAGCTGGGGGCCCATCTACGGATGTTACATAGCCTGGGTAGGTTGGGCAGAACTGAGGAGCCACACCCTGAGGCGTTAGGCATTTAGGCTGAGAAACTAACGGAATTAGTTTGGCATGAGCATAGTCGATTTCAAATCCTTCAAATATGAGAGCTACCCCACGGGCATTTATTCCTTCTTGCACAAGATGAGAAACCATTCGAATTGCCACAATAAGGGCAGTGTAGTCACCCTCATCCAAACTGAAGATGTCACTAGTCAGTGGTTTTCGTGGTACTAGAACTGTAATGCCTGGTGTGTTTGGAAATGGAGTTAGGAATGCTACATGTTCGTTGTCTTCCCAGACACGCCACTGCTGCTCTTCACCACGTATAATGCGGGGGAATAGGCCCGTATCAGAGGGCTCTCCATGAAAATCAAAGCTAGAAGGTGCATTGGGTGTCGGGAGCCGAGAGCGAATTTTTGCCTGCACTTGGTCAAGATTTGTATCTTCACAGCGTGGACCACTTTTGGAGCTGCAGTAACCAGGGTCATAACAATTGTACTCGGTTTCCTCAGATAAAAGAGGTGTCCAGTTAGTGCCCAGTCCATGGAGAGGTAAAACTTTAATGCAAGCAGGCTTGTCAGGTTCTGGCATGACCACAAGAGCACAACGGTGCACGCCTAGTTTCTCACAAAGAAGATTAGCAACTGTCCGTGCACCCTGCAACATCGATACGTAGTCAGGTTGCGCTAACTGGAAGATGCTACTGGGTCCATTTAGGGTTTTACGAGTGAGAACAGTGGCTCCTGGGGTCCAAGGATTGGACTGCAAGTAAGCTACCAATTCATCAGTTTCCCAAATCACATTCAAAAAGCTCTTCATAGGTTGCAAAACCTCGGTTCGACGAATGCCATTGACCATTGAAGCAACAAACATCACCCCTGCATTGGTTTCAATAACGGCTACACCCTTATGGTCTACAGCAATAATTCCAGCACACTTCTCTTCCAGATCATCATGGATTACTTCCTGACAAGCCCGTCTGAGACTGTAACCCTTGAGGTTGTATAAACTAGCTACTTTTTGAGCAACTGTTTGACGTAAGAAGGCATCACCATCACCTGAGCATGTCACTGCAAGTTTCTCATTAGCATATACCCCTGCTCCGACTATAGCTGTGTCACCAACTCTGCCTTTCCATTTGCCAACTAAACCTCCGGTGGATGTGGCTGCGGCTAACTTGCCCGACTTATCCAATGCAACTGCGCCAACTGTTTGAGGATGGTTATTTTTGCCAGCACCTGACTTAATAATCAGCTCTCTGTATCTTATATCAGTGTCAAAGTAGTCTGGTTTCAATGCGTTATCTTTGTCTCCAAGACTGTCTAAAAACTCTTCAGCACCTTGTCCAGTCAATAGGGAGTGCATGCTTTTTTCCATGATGCAGCGGGCAGCTTTTATTGGGTTTTTCACTTGGCGCAGACAAGCCACTGATCCAGAGTTCTTCCCATATCCGTCAACAATAGTGGCTTCCATTTCATGCTCTCCGTCCCTGTTATATACTGACCCCTTTCCAGCATTGAACAAGAAACAGTCCTCCAGTGCAGCCACACTTCTTTGGACTGCATCCAGACTGCTACCTCCTGAAATAAGTACCTGTGTTCCAAGAGTTAGAGCGGTTTGAAGGGCAAATTCGATGACCTCAGTTACCTTCTGATTCAGCATAATTTCCTCCCCTGCCCCCCCATGGATCACCAAGGTAAAATCTTGTTTGATTTTATGGGTGGAGTCTGCTAGTCTTTCTTCACTGTCTTGCAGGAGGCACTCAATGGCTCCCATCTGCCCAGCAATGGCGTATCTTAACGCCAGGATAATTACTAACTTTAGATTGAACTCAAGTCGTTCTTTGAGATTTCCCAAGACACTGGCAAAAACCCCCTTTCCATTCAACACAAGACGAACCCTGTCCTTCCTGCCAAGGTATGTGACAGCCAGCTGGTCTGTAGCATACACATTGCCAACAGCACATTCAACTCCCTCCATCAGATCCGATCCAGTCAGGTAAATAGATGGACATCCAAATGGATCAAGAAATTTCTTCAGTGCACTCTCTTGAGGAATAAATCTGCGTAGGGCTGCCAGATTAGGCCCTACACCAAGGCCAAGTTTTGTGGCTTTGATGAGGTTTTTGTGCTCAACAAATGCTAGATGAAAGAGTCTGAACAGCTCATTTGTGAACCGGGGATTGTCATCTGGGCCAATGCAGGATGCCAAAGTTGTAACAAGCTGGCGAGATTTCACAGTGGTTGAGTATGTGGGATCGCAGCGGCCATGTTTGAAGTGACGCATGTGAGTGGGTGTGACCATGATAAGGCTAGTTGCAGCCTCCCCAAGTGTTTGCCTCAGGGACAGTTGCAGAGTAAAATTAATCCATGCGTCATATAAACCTCTGTGGCCTCTTATAGTGGTGAACACATCTGGATAAGATTCAATTTCAAAAGTCATGACAGACTGGCTTGACTGTGGAACATTAGATAGAGACTGATTTGGTAAAGTTATGTTTTCAAGTGGGAATTTTAAAGGTGTAGGATGAAGAAAATTGGTATTTGGGAGCGGAGCTGACCCATTGGTCTGGGTGTTTGTTTTTTTGTTTTGGGATTCTGACAGCTGCCACAGACATTCAACTAAAAGTCCAGCTACCATTCCATCCAGGGCAGTATGCTCAAACAGCATGCCCGCTTGGCCATCTTTGAAAACCACCAAGTTCATCACCTGTTGATTAAAAGGTTCACATTTGTCATTCTGTCAAATTTTAACATTACAATCAATTAAATTTGAATAGATAACAATGCAAAACATGTATTTTATTATAACTTCACACATTAGAATGGCAACTCATTAATAACTTAAAAGTATAGTTCACCCAAAAATGAAATTTCTACTATTATTTATTTGCACTTTTGTCATTTCAAACCTGTTTATATTTTGAAAAATGGTGGTAACTGAACAATGGTGGTTCCCATTGACTTGCATGGGATTTGTGTCCATACAATAAAAGAGAATGGGTACCACCATTTTTCAGTTACCAACATTCTTCAAAATATCTTAATGACAGAATTTTCATTTTTGTGTGAACTTATCTTTTTAAACTACATAGTACTAGTGAGTATTAAGGACACACCTTGTCATAGTATCTCAAACATGGTCGATCTTTTTCTCCTAGACGGACAGCATTGAGAATATCTGCAAGGTCAGTTGGTGCCGGGCAGTCCTCTAAGGAAACAGCCAGAAGTGCAGTCTCCATCATTTTAAGTGATTCTGCTGCTTCACCCCCTGCCTTTAAGATGTCCATTCTGACAGCGTGCCAAGCTTGGCGATGGAGAGATGTTAGACAACAGATATTGGACGGGTCATGTTCAGGACCTGATGCTGGTTGACTCATAGCATAGACTAATTGGGTGTAGATATCATCGAGAGCTAAAGATGATAATGGTTCTCCTGGACGTTTTTGGTGTAAAATTTGAATGGGAAATATACCACCTCTACAGATCAGAATGACATGAAGGCTGTCTGTGTATATCTGAAACATTAAGACCAAGTATATCATTAATGTGAGTAAGTCTGTCAACTAAAGATTACTTTATTCCACAGTGACAAAAATATACTCGTAAAAATGAAAATTGTGTTATCATTTATCCACTCTCTTGTCATTTCAAACCTGTGTGATTTTCTTCTGCAGAACACAAAAAAATATATTTCTTAGTAACCTAACAACGGCGGTACCTTCTCACTAATAATTTATAGACACAAAACCAATGCAAGTCAATTGGTACCTCCTATTCTTTTTTTGTGTGTTCTATGAAGAAATAACGTAATACAGGTTTGAAATGACAAAGGTGAGTAAATGATGATAGAATCTTCACTTTTGGGTAAACTATACATTTAACATAAATTGTAGGACCCTGTTGAAATGTCTAGCACACACTACTAAACTATGTGGATGGTTGTCTGTGGATGGTTTCATTGAAATGAGAAAAAACAAGAGCACAGCTTCACCTTTAGCTCATCCTGGTTCTTGCCTGGTAGACGATTAGCTGCAAAAACCTGTGACTGCTGCGTTCTCTCAGTTGGCACATCCCCTTCTACCAGGCAAGGTTCACTGTACAGCTTAGCAACCGCCCACAGTAAAGCTGTAGCCCGCTCTATTTGTGCAGACTCCCCTTTTAGCTTAGAAGAGGGAAGGACAGAAGGAATAGATGTGGAAGTGGGCAGGGGATCATTGCAGGAGAGGAGACGCTTTTTGAATTCCTCCGTCACCCAGTTCTCACGTCCAGAGGCCTGTGCCTTCAGGTGTTCTTGGGCTTCTTGAAGAGTATTGCTCTGTTGTAGGAGGGCATTTTTATAGTGTTGGTACTGCTCTGGATTTAAGGTGAGCTGAAGCACCCGGCTAGCTTCCTGCAGAGTAGCGTCCAGTTCTGGAATGGGATAATCTAGTAGATCCATCTGTTGTATGGTGGAAAGGGCACAAAAACAAAAAAAAGTATGCCAAAAATCACTAGGATATTAAGTTAAGATCATATTCCATGAAGATATTTTGTAAATCCAATTTTTAGAGTGATGCAGCAAAATTGCAAACAAAAATGGCCGGAAACACTCCTACAAACTTAGCTCGATGCTGGTCCTCTCTTTGGGTATTACCCACTTAAGTTTGGTATTTATGTAAAGCTTGGAATTTCAGCTTTCGGGTTTATGTACTCTCCATAACGTAATTTCCCAATGACCAATAAAAACATTAAACTTAGCAAATTACCTGCTGTAAAGGACAACTTTGAAGGTGATTTTCTCAAAATGAAGTTTTTTTTTGCATCCTCAGATTCCAGATTTTCAAATAGTTGTATCTCAAATATTGTCCTTTCCTTACAAACCAAACACCAATGGAAAGCTTATTTATTGAGCTTTCAGATGATGTATAAATCTTAATTTAGAAAATATACTGATGACCGGTTTTGTGGTCCAGGGTCATAATTGGTCCTTCTAGTTGTAGTAGATAATTTATCTGTAAACTAAATGTGTTCTCATCATCTAACTTCCAGAATATTTTACATCAAAATTAGAATGTTTTTTATTAAATCAAGGGAATTTTTTAAGGAATTGCAACACCCCAACAGAAATTCTATATATGAAAAGTTTAGATAAAAAATCTGAAATCATGTTTTTGTATTGTACGTTTAATCCATATCAATCAAACTGCTGTTAAATTGTTTTAATTAAGTAATAATAACTACAAATATACAGCTAACTAACACAATAAAACAATATAAAAACAGGAGAACATAATACAAATATGATGAAATAAACTCTTCAAAACAACAAAAGACTTTACAAAAGAACTTGCATTTGTACTATTTAAATATTCAATACAGATACATTTTGTTGCCGCATCCGAATGCAAAAGCAGTTTACATTTTGGAAACATACAAATTTGTTTTTATTTTGTCTTGTTTTTCGTTCGATTTCGGCAGTATTTGCTATTTTTTTAAATGTCCAGTCCATAACATGTATTTTACAGAAGAGTTTTATGGTTTTTCCATTCCATTTGAGTAGATAAACATTTTCCTATTTTAATTAAACATAAAATGTCCCAGTATGTACACAATTTAAAAAATAATACATCACATAATGTAAATTGGTTACATTAGAATAAGAATATGTGAATAACTCAATTTTTACAAAAATATCAGTTATGACATAATAATTCCCAGGTGACGAGATCCCTATTGCCTACAATACATCAATCCCATATTTAAATATCAGTGACAATATAAAAACTCTGCAATGTTAAACTCACCTCAAGGCAGTAAAGACGTTCAGTATATGAAGACTGGTGAATGTGTTGAGCTCTTGAGTGTAATACGTTTTTGTTGCAGTGAACAAACAAGAAGAGGGCTGTAATCTGAATCTAGTGATTCCAGTTAGGGAATTTAATTTCCATAACAAGCAAACTGTCAAACCTACATTCCATTAGTTTATATGAAAGTTCAAGGCCCATTTCATTTTTTATTCCTTCAAGTATATACAAATTATAATAATTATTTCATTCTGACAGTGTAATATTGCTTAAAGCTAAAAATAACATGGTGGTCAAGCCAACATCATCGATTTGATTCCAAAGGTATCTGTGTACTGATGATAAAGCACAATTGTGAGAACCTTAAGGTGCCATGTAAAGGGCCATGTTTGTACAAAGATTTTGTATAAGTTATGGAATTTGTATTTTATCCTTTGTGCTCTCATTAAAAGGAATGCTACAAAGTGTGTTTAATGATGGTCTGGAATTATTAAGATTAATATGAAAAGACGTCATAGCCTTTATGCATCGATTTGGGTTTTTCTTGAAACTTAACTTGAATTTTTCCAGCTGACTGAGATGAGTTGGTGGGTACGGATGAGGAGTTTCTTAGTAGACATAGGGACTTAAAAATGTCATGTGATGGACTGTGCGTGGATGTCGCTCAGTCTTTCTGCACAAGTAATTGTCTTCAGTGTCTTGCTATCTTAACAAAGAACGTATTGAGTGAGTACATGTCTCACGTGAGCAAGGGCAATTTCTTTGTGTAAAAGTGCTGGTGCTTTTAATTCAGATTATTCGGAATGACTGACTTATGCAGTCTAGCCACGTGTGCTTAGCACACTTAACCTCGCTGAATGATAATATGACATTTGCTTATTCTGTGTAAAATATTATTTATTGTATTTATTCATATTGTTTTATAGACGCATACTTTAGTTTTATCGCCTTTAACCTTAATATTTATTATTCTCGGCTTAGGTAAAGTAAGTCAAGTCCGGCCTAAATGTGAAGTTTTTAAAATACTCACAATTTGGTCGAAAGACTCCTTTGTGGTATCTTCGTGCTCTCAAAGTCTAAAAACACAAAATTAAGACCCAGGTAGGCAGTTTTTGTAATCAATTAAATTTCTTTAAAACAGTCACTTTTTTGTTTTATAACAAACTTTTGAAGACAAGTAATTTTAAACAAATATAATATTAAATACAATAACTAGGGTTTCAAACAAAGGTGTATTCAGCTAGTGGGCTTCTTGTCTTCAGCTGGGCTTCAAGCGTCGGGGTATGCTGATGATCTGCAGTATCCGAGGTGGCTGTCATTTATATCTTGTTGTTAACATAATTTAATATGGGTATGTACTGATGATCATATAAGCATAAGAAACAGGTGAATGCATGAATACTGTTAATTCATTGCACATTATGCACCCTTCCTAGTCAAATTAAACACACACAACTGATTCATACTGTCTCTTTAACAATTATCAGACAAAATGTCATTATAAACTTATCCAACATAGTAATCAGTTCATATATTGTGTTGGTATTTTGTGAAATGTGTTGCAACTACAGCTACTTCCACTATCAAACAGACCGATAGTTTGTAACTATTGAGCGCACCATGAACCACGTGACCACGCGGCGGCGAGATCAAAGTTGGTTTCCACACATTTTAAATGTTATTTTTTTAAATGGTGATGCAAGCTTTCAGATTTTCCATTCGTTTTTTTTCATTTATTTTATTGTAGTGCAAACACAGTTGTAAATATGATTGGTAACAATTATTAAAGAATTTAAGAATATATTTAAAAATATATATTTAACGAAACTCTATGGTCGTTCCCAATTTATTTGCGCACCTGCTTTAACCCTACAAATCTAACTGTAAATGTATATTTTGCTTGTAACATTTTTGAGAAGGTTTTCAGTAATAACACCGGAACTGAATTGCAGTAACTTATCTTCTTCCGGCGCGATCTTGGGCGACCCCTCACTGACGGCTAATCCACCTACCTTACCTCCGCCCTTGACAAGCTAAACATTCCTCTCTGACATATTTAAACGTGAGTTTCGTTGTTTGTCGAATATGAATGCGAGTTTGCAAAGCCTCTGGCACATCTGAGGTTGATATTATGTACATATTTCCACAGTTACGGAAGGTCATTGCGTTTAAAGCTAGCTAGCTGGTTGCATTCAAATGACTGCAGTTTGTGCACGTCTCATTTAATAACAACTGTGTTTGAACTGTTCTCTGTTGTAGATGTTATTGGTCCACACGC
Organism: Barbatula barbatula; assembly: GCF_947034865.1. Taxonomy (NCBI): domain Eukaryota; kingdom Metazoa; phylum Chordata; class Actinopteri; order Cypriniformes; family Nemacheilidae; genus Barbatula; species Barbatula barbatula. The sequence continues at coordinate 6,799,251 of NC_136769.1, forward strand.
TGTGTTACAGTTCATTTATGTACTGACGCTGTGGTTATATTGAAATACAAATCTGTCCATTAGTAATGTAGCTCCTTTACCAAGAAATTTAAGTCGTTCATTCATCATCAATGCAATTTTACTCGTCCCCTACTTTGAGGAATCATTTCCCGACATTTAATCACGTGGGTACTGACTTTTTACAGATCATCATGGAACAATACATCATAAAGTCACACTGTGACAGATAAATGGAGGCCACCTTTGAGGAGTGCTAACAAAACTAACATTATTTCCTTGCTAGTCAACATAATCTAAGAGAAAATGGAGACAATTGTATTTTGCACAACGCTCTTTACGCCTCACAATATGTTTGTCTATTATCTTGCTGTTGTCATTGGCATCATGCTGTACGAGTCTTAAGTTCTAACATCTATCATTCATTTTATCGTTCAGGTGTGTGTGTCACAGCTGGCTCTGCCTTCTCACAGTTCTCCCTGATGGGCTGCTGGTCCCGAAGTGCCGTGCTGCAGCTGTACAGAGCACTGCTCCGTGCAGGCCAACACCTACATTACACAGACCGTGATTATTACCGGCGTGCGGTGACTCGAGAGTTCCGCCGCTGTCAGACTCTCAGCAGCCCGGCGGAGAGGGAGGACGCGCTGAAGAGAGGCCAGTTCTTCCTCAGTAGCCGGCTGGGGGGGTTGGTGTAGAAGTTGAGGTCATCTGAGCTGCGCTTATCACCAGCGGGCGGTCTGACCAGCTGCAGGTACCAGTATCCTCGCAGATGGAAACATTGACTTCCATTTCAAAGATGTTGAGTGTTAAATATTTCCCCTCTTCCCCTTGTCTGTCTTGATTCTCAGTGAGGGTAAAGATCAATGGCAGGAGTGAACGGAGATCGGAAAGGAAAGAAAGATGACAATGGGCTTGGCACGGCGATTGACTTTGTGCTCTCCAATGCAAAGCTGGTGCTGGGGGTCGGAGGGGCAGCCATGCTTGGTATCGCCACACTGGCGGTCAAAAGAGTGAGTACGAAATGTTAAGATACATTTCTTTCCTATGGATACTATTATGATAAGTTTATCATTGGAAAGTTTGTATGTTTGAACCACGCCCAACTGATCAAATTCAGTTTATGATTTTGCAACGCGCAGTTCATAAAGGCTTTACACTTTTCTATAAACTTAGCATTAGTAGTACCATGCTTTGCCTAGCTTTACTAGCATCACAGATATCATAGTATCTTCTCGCTATCTTATTGAGTTTGGTTTGTCTCAGATGTATGACAGAGCTCTGAGTGCTCCATCAAGCCCGACTAAAGCAAACCCGGCTGGACAGAGGAGCTGGGAGGAGCCGAGCTGGATGGGGTCTTCACCTCGAACACTGAACCGGGACATGAAGCAGAACATCAGCCGATCTCTGCAGACGCTCCCCACCTCTTCCAGCCCCTTCAAACCAGGTAACGAATCTCTGGTGCTCTGTAGCCATAGCATCCTGTGCTGTTGAATGCAGTGGCTTTGTTATTATTTTGATATACCTGGAAAAGGATTTTACTACCAATTGGAAAGACAGGGAAATGTAAAAATGGAGTCACAATGTACAAGGTTTATCCCTGATGCATGCTAACCTGTGCTTTCCTGTCATCAGGCTTGTACATAATGGAGTGTCTGCTCTGCTTTCTCAGTGGGTATACTAACATGATGTAGGTTTCTGTAGCCCCATAATGTGGATATGAACATGTTTATCTATAGAGTAGTTTTGTACGTATTGGAGATGCGCAGTCAGAATTGTGTGTTAAGTCGCCACTCTGTGCCATTCCTACTAAGTGTCTCTCCATTATACTTGTCTATAGCTTTCCTTTAGTTTCTGGTTAGAGCATGGCACTAGCAATGCCAAGGTCATGGGTTTGATCCCAGGGATTGCACATACTTAAAATGAATGTATTGTATAATGCAATGCAATGTAAGTCGCTTCTGCCAATTGCGTAAATGTAATTTGGAAAATGAAACATTGTGGTGTGTTGATCTTTCGAGCTGAATTATTCTAAATGGTGTTATTAGTCCTTTAAAAAGTATTTTTTAAACTAAAGGCGGAGTGTCCGATTTCCGAATTACGCTTGTTAAGACAAAGTCGGGGCAGGTACCAAATCAACCTTGTAGCCAATCAGCAGTAAGGTGAACAGTGCACAGGACGTACATTAGTCAAACCGAGCGTTGACGAAAGCGAAATATGGGGAGTAGGGGTGTGTTTGTTTTGGTGATTTGAACATCAACGTCGGCTAAGAGAAATCGGACATCCCCCCTTTAAGCACATGCTTAACAGAAATGTCTAATTCCATTTTCGCCTTGTGTTTCTTCAGATTCATTTCGCCGTGTAGTGGGTCGGGGTAATGGTGGTCATGGAAAGGCTGATCTTCAGAGGGCAAGAATGCGTCTGTCCCTCCAGGAATACCTCTGGGCATTCTTTCATGAGAAAGTGGCAATCCCCTCGGAGGAGCAAGCTGTCGCCCGTCGTGCTGCACTGGATATCTGCGCAGAGCTCCGGGTCTTCATCCATGCCAAACTGCCCGACATGCCCTTACGAGAGATGTTCCTGAGCGGCAGTCTCTATGATGACCTCCAGGTAACAGCATTAAACCAGAAATGTTTTTGGGGGTCTTAAATGGGCATTATTGGCATGTTGATAGTAACTTATAAAAAACTTAAGTTCTCTTAAGTGCTTCCGATGTAACTCGTAGGTGGTGACTGCAGACCACGCCCAGTTGATGGTACCCATGATTCTCGAGAAGAACCTCTGGTCGTCCATTCCTGGCGAGGACACCATCATGAATATTCCTGGCTTCTGGTTGGTCCGTCGCGAAAACCTTGAGTACTTCCCCCGTGGAAGCAGCTACTGGGACCGTTGCATGGTGGGAGGATACCTTTCTCCAAAGAGCGTTCTAGAAGTCTTTGAGAAGCTTGTTGCCGGCTCCATCAACTGGCCGGCAATCGGTAGTGTTTTAGATTATGTGATTCGACCCGTGGTTCCTTCGGAAACGCTCACGTTGGAGGTGCAGTTTGACATGGAACATCGCCTTTACGTCGACTTCCTCCCGTTGCTTGTTATGGAGGACGGAGTCTCGCTGATCGCCAAACCGCACCGACTGGCCGCCGACCGCCACGAGAACCTGTGGAGGCAGAGTTTCAGAGTGGCGGAGACCACAAAGTTACGTTCGCTCGATCAGGAAGACGGCGGATGCCGCTGTGCTTGTCTCAAAGTCATTAAAGCCGTGTGTAAACTGAACCCCGCACTGGCACGATTGAATGCAAGTCAGCATACTAATGCAATTCTTCTCCTGAGTGAACAGGAAAGGGATTGGACTCAGGAAGCACTGGCAGACCGGTTTTTGCACCTGCTTCGTGCACTAGTGGGACACTTAGAGGCCGGGAGGCTACCCTGCACCCTTAATCCCAAAGTCAATCTGCTTTGTGAGCTAACGGAACAGGAAATAGATGAACTTGGGTACACGCTCTACTCTGCGTTGTCTGACCCTGAGAGTCTTATGAGAACTGTTTAACACAAATGCATGCCTCCGTTTTACCACTGTTAGCAGCTGTTTAATGCTTTGACACTTTGTGATAGTTCACCCAGAATTTAAGTTCTGTCACCATTTACTCAACCTCTTGTCATGTCATGACTTTTTCTTCTGCTGAACACAAAAGAAGATATTTTGAAGAATGTTGGTAACAGAAAACCGTAGGTCCCATTGGTTTTTGTTTTCCAACATTCTTCGAAATATCATCTTTTGCATTCTGAAGAAGAGTGGAATAACATGAGGGTGGGTAAATGATAAAGAATTTTCATTTTTGGGTGAACTGTCTGTTTAAATATTGAAGCATACAAGCAGAATTGATCCACAAAAATAAAATGGTAATGTTCTCATGAGTGCCCTGTTCTAGTAGGTCAATGACATACTCATCCTTCACACATATGCTTTTATATTTCTTTAGATGCAGTCTTACACCGTGTCTACAGCGGACACGACAGGCACGATGTGACCTGACAACCCGCTTGTTCTTAATTGGTTTGTCGCGCCGTTCAGCATCCAGTGGGTATACAATTTGAAATTATAATGGGTTCTAATGCGTTTCTAGTGTCTTTAGTTGTGTCGTGCCCGGTGTAGACACGGTGTAACATTTATTTACAATTCTTCCAATGCTGGGTAACTTCATGTTTTCCATTATTCGGAGTGCGTAGTGGAGTAAGAAAAATAGCCTTTGACTGCTTACGCTTGAACATAATGTTTAGTGTTATTGCATCATTCAATGTTTTTTTTAAGGGTCGGTTTCTGTAATGGAAATTACCTGAAAGAAAAATGAGCATTTTACATCGATTTGACCTTTTGAGGCAAGTAACAAATGTCCAAATAATTTATCTGAAATTTCAAATGATTTCAACACTATTATCTACATCTATGTGATAGGGAAGAGAAACTTTAATCAAACAAGGTCTTGCTCTTCTATCGTTTTACCCTTTATTTCCACCTGTGCCATTAAAATATGCAGGGTACTTATAAATGAACAAGTGCTGCTGGAGTAACGTGTTATGTTAATTATTTTGTTTCTTGGCAATGTGGCATCTACGTTCAGCTGCGTTGTTTTTAAAATAATTTTCCTTCAGTTGGAATTGTTATGGTTGAAATTGGTTACTGCCACACTGCGGAAATGCTTAGATACCAGATGCTTAGTATTTAAGTAAATTAATGTGGACCTTAAATATGTACTATAGGTCCAGAAACTATCAGTGGGAACGGATGGCTGGTTTGGGTGACCGAGTGGGTTTTGAGGAACCGAATGGTATTGCGTGCATGGTGGTGCTGTGTAAAAATGTAAGAGCTTAATAAAATCCTAGTAAATACAAAGACATTTAAGTATTTTTGTATTGATTGTACAGGTGTGAAAATATTTATGTGTATCTTGATGTCATGATGTGTGCTTTGTGACGTCTGATAGAACAAAATATATATTAGGTTAATGCCAAAACGAACAAGAGATGGGTTTATATATCTAAGCATTTACTTTGCTTGAATAACCTAAACCCCTGCTATGTAGCAGATACACATTTACTGTGCTAATGATATTTAATTCAGAGAACCAACAAATCCAAAGTAGACAGAGTTCTACCTTGAGTTCATGTTGGCCTGGTACTTTGCATGTAATTGTGTGTTTGTTTACTTCCTGTGTATTTTATTTTTATTAAACAGAACTTTGTACAATTTATTAATGTTCTGGAAGAGTCATTGTTTTCTGTGCCTCTAGTCTTGGGATGAAAATAAAATGGAATTAAAACGTATTGGTATGTATTTATTTATGGGCATTAGTAATTCAGTGTCCAGCCCCACCATTTCAAAACTATAAATTAGTATCAGATTTTGTCTTGTTGCGATTCAAGTCCTAAAACAGCGTTAAGCGGACCAGTCTTGAAAGGTATAGATACTAGGCAGCACCCAAAATCAAATATGATATGCATGCTTAACAAAGAACTTTTATTTCCATTTTTTGGTTTTCAGAAAACAGTTAAGCAGTCGAGTGGTCAAAATGAACATTCATCAGTTGTATTGTAACAAAGAGATCATTTATAGATTCTGAAAACGCTAGTATATCAGTGCTCAAATGCTATCAAAAATACAAATGTTTGACTCCAAAACAGAAGTAACAGAACCAGAATACTAAACATTTACCAGTGGTTTGGCTCAAATCTACTTTAGTGCAAAATAAAACAAACTATGAAGCTTCAACAAAAAAGCAGAAGCACATCTGAAACTTCAGAATTAGTTCTTTGGTAAATAATTTACTTCCAGCATCCGTGGAAAGAGGACTCGTTAGATCTTATGAAATAACAATGAACAACAACATTAACCCAGAATCATCGGAAATGTATACATTTCTCTCATTACTAACAAATGTTTGTGTATTAATTCAACTTCAATGTGTTAGAAATGTACAATTATAAAAAAGTAAACATCGTTCATTGTTATTTCACATTACCTATCGTATTAACTCCTTTGACATATTGTAGACCCATACTGTAAAGCATTACTGCTTTTTTTTCTTTATCACTTGTGATAAGTGCATCCTTCAAATAAGAATGAATTTCATACGAGTTTTCACTCAACTCTTAACCGCAGGCCAATCAAATATACAACAGGGTGATTTACTCGGTCTTCACTTGGCAGAAGCAAACCCCACACGATCAGCATCCCTATCAAACACAGTGTAATATCGGCCGATGAAAACATCTCCCAGAATCCACAGGGGTCCAGCAGGGGGCGGGACATCCATAGCCATGAAACCAGACAGGCAGATACTAACTCCCATACGAGTCACCTGAAAAAAACATGGAATGTGACTAATTACTTAAAATTAACACAGAATTCTCTGCTGACGATTCAGAAAAAATGTGACCGAATGTAACAAATATTTAGCCATTCATGAAGTTAGTCTCAAAAACAATCTATTCAAACAAATGCACACTAAAAGTACGGCTCCGCAAGTGAGTGATCACCTTAAGAACATAGTCTTCCCCAGTAAGGTTGAACATCTTCCCACCCAGACTGAAGGATATAACAGGAAGTGATGGAATCTTCTTACAGTCAATCCAGTACTACAGAGAAAGAAATGAACATTGCTTTTTTTTCTTGGTAGTGGATGCATTTTTCAACAACTAACTCTCATGACATTAAACAAAGTCCTCACCTCTCCCATAAGCAGTGGCACGGCTCCGATGGCTTTCTGCAGCACCCGCACCTCTTGAAATGGTCCTGTGATCAGTGACGTTCCTGTGTCGACAATTGCTTGGCAACCGCTTTTGCACAGGGTGAGGGTACTGCCCACTTGAACTCTGCAGAAATTGACAATAAGGAACAAATATATATGCAAAACGGTTGCGATTACTTTTGGTGAAAACATTACGATTACGAACAAAGGTTAGAACTATCAAGTTTAAGATGCCACGGATAGATACGTCTCATTAGGAGTTACTGAAATCACAAGCTCAGCTGTAGAAACAGGTAGGCACATACGCATCCATCTTGATCTGCCAGTAGGCCTTCCTCGTGACGTTGACATAATGGAGATCGCCGTCAAAATACTGCTGGTCAAAACCCCCCAGCATCAGCTCGCCTCCGACCTCACCTGCAGGGTCTCTACGCACAACACACAGATGTGTTAATCACAAAAAGGTTGTGAAACGTGTGTTGGATAGTTATATTATTTTCAGTTTTCAAATATAAATCGACATCGTTTCAAACCGATTTCATAAATGTAAAGCTTTAATACACCACTTAGCATTTTTCTTTCATATTGTTCAGCCCTGCATTTGCAAGCAGCAATGAGAGTCATGAGTTACAGTTTAAAACCGGTCACGCTTAGGGTCACATTCCTCAACTTTATTATTTGCTTCTGATTTTCAGTTTAATAAGGGAAGTACAGATAACAGAATAAAACCCATTTCTCAGTTCTTTGAGGAAACGATGACTTGAGAAGATTCTCTTGGCTTTAAAAATCATGAACCATCCAAAAACAATCTGGAAAGATTCTTAAAGAGTAAGCAGAGAAAGAGTTTACTTTAAACATACCTGTTGATATAAAAAGAGAAGACATTCTGAGGTAGGATTTTGGCAGCCATGGCGGTGTCGAACAATGGGGTGATGCCATCCACAGAAATGGCGGGATATCCCATGCCCAGGATGCCATCGAAGCGTGCCACAGCGAACACTATGCCAGGCTGCTTAACCGCCTCACCAAACTGCTGGTTTGGCACCTTCAACCCTGCCAACTACAGACGACAACTACTCATAGTTTTGAAATTATGTTGACGGAATGAAGTGTTTGAGTTGATCTGGTGCTTCTACTCACAGTGACTGTATCCTGACTGACAAAGCCAGACAAACTACCCGTGCCATACCGGATTGAAAACTCTGTTCCGTTCTGAACGTATGTGCTAGACTTTTTTGAATTGTAGCGATGGTGCGTCCCTGAGAAATAGAAGGATCAACATTCAGACATAGGAGGACATATTTTACGATCTTTAAAATCACAGCGTACACAACTCAAAGCAAAGATTTGAACTCACAGCACGCTATGTCCAGAAAGGAGCAATGAACAGATGGAACCCAGAGGTTGGATGATCCCGTGTCAAAGAGCACGCTGAATTCCTGAGGAGGTGTCCCAATGCTGATCACTCCAAAATATTGGGCCTGGACACAGAAAGGTGGTACAATCAGAATCTGACGACCATTTATGTCACACGTGTCTTACGTTTTTCCAATAAAAAGAAAAACAGAGGGATTCTTACATCCATGAAGTTGGTGAGTTTTTCCACCGGCGTTGGTACTGCAGTTGCGGATGGCACTGGTGTTGTTGAAGGCATATTATTGGGCGTTTCTTCAAATAACTTGGCCATCGATTTGAGGTCTTCAATAGTCCTTCCATTGTCTGCCAACGTGCGCCGGACGGTCCGAGTCTTGTGCAAAGGAATCCTTAAAAAAACAAATCCGATAGCATGTTTGTCAACTTTAGTCATACCTTTACAATAACACACAGACACTTTTTAACCCAAGCAACGGAGATATGCATTTTATCGGTTTGTGTTTCCTGGTTGTCAAATCCAGGCTTCCAAGCACCAATGGTTTATACATTGAATTGCAAAAATAATTGATCCAACCTGGACAAAACTAGTTCTGGAGTACTTTCATAACCGTTTCGAAAAGGGGACCTGAGGTTTGACAAAAAACTTGACACTTTATTCTGCATCAGATCCTTTGCTATGCTAAAACTTTGTTTTCATTATGTCAACAACCTTTAAACAATGTTGTCAGGAACTACTTTAATAACAAATTGCAGAACTACGAGCGTTGCAAGTTATTGACGCACTGCAACCACGATAGTTCACACATGTAACGTTTGGCTAACTGACTTGTACTTCCTGAATCCGAGCAGAAACGCTGAAGTTCTTGCAAAACAACGACAGCATCAAATCTTAACACACATTCAATTCGAGCTCTATAAATGTCATCAAGAGATTTCTTTGCTAACGAGAGAGTAGATCTCCTGTTACGCGTTTGTTTATTATGGAGTTCATTTGTGGGCGTGATGCCCTGGTAAAAATCCAACCATTGCGCGTGTATTTCATTTAAATATTGTACTTTAAAAGGTGTTTTTACGGTTTACTTAAACATATAACGTTAGTACAAATAAAACATTTGTAAGAATTTACCTGATTAATTCTTTGCAGTCAGCTAATAAGTGAAAGCTTACAAATGCGATCAGAAGCAAGCGAGTCATGTTGTGGTTGTTCAAAAAAACAGATCTCAAACAAAACGCAGTAAGTCAATGCTAAAGTAAAACTCTCTCACAGCGCCGCACCTTGCGCGCAGTTTATATACCCGTGCATTCCTTTCAAACACTTTTGGACATTTTCGTCAGTTTCCGCTTTTTTTGTTCCACTCTGATTGGCTAGTATCACGTATGTAACCAGACGATTGGTTGCAGTTAATGCCAATCAATTTGATAGCAGCTTCAACATCCAAATTCTGCGGAAATGCGACGCTAGAATGGTTCACAGTAATACATATCTGCGTTTTAGTAAATTCAATCATTTATTTAGTTCATTATTTTAACATCTCAAAGATTTGTCTAATGTATAAGGTATTGTAAAATAAAAAACATCCTCTTTTTTAGCAGAAAAAACGTGGGAGAAATTGCTGTAAAGGAAGTAGAGTAACCAGTATAAAAATTGTTTATTGACCAATTGCTCTCTTGAACTTTGTAAATGCAAGTTTTATGAGAAACTTTCATATCAGTGCTACATTACAAACAACTACATGCAATACTGCATGCTTTGTCTTACAAGTCATATTTGCTGTTGCACACAGTGTCTAAAACATGAGGATCCAGATAATGTTTTTATGGGGCCAAGTTTTGCGTGCATTTTTCCCTCTTAAATGATTTAACTGCCTGGTTTCTTCTGTTCGTGACCTCAACATGTGTAGTCTGTAGAAAGGAGCCACTAGGGGGCTACAAATGATGTGAGGCAACAGCCTGAGCATCACCTTATATGTTGCTCTCCACTTGAGTCCCATGCAGTCAGGAGAGGCAAGTGTGGGAAGAGAGCACGAGATGAAATGCAGTCAGGACACCGATGAAGATGTTCTTATCATGCGGGTTGGATTGAGCTGGTACCTTCCTTTTCTTAAATAAAAAGTACCTTTCAGAAGATTTGAAATATATCACACGGGTTACTTTGTATAAGTTTCATGTTGGTTTTATAAATGTATTTTGTATTACTTCAATATGACTTCCTCATCACTAATCTATATCACATAGTATAGCACAGTATATAACATTACAATGTTGATACTCTGACTGTACAGTGGTGTTATATGATTATTAATAATGATTTTAACACGCCTTTTTCATAGAAATTCTTGTAATCTAAAGAAATTCGCAACAATTTCTTTCTTGGTTACATGAACACCAGGTCATTAAAATAATAAAAAAGAATCATAACTTTAGGGTAAATAAATAGAGTCTTCATCGGAGTACCACCTCCAGCAAGAATAACAGAATATATTAATTGTCTTGTGTAGTTTTTGCGTAATGTACGTTTTAATATTACAATTAGGGTTGGGAATCGGAATCGAAAGGCTAGGAACCGGATACTTGCGATTCCTGTGTGCATATTTTCAGTACACGCATCGCGTAATCTGCTGATCTCAATAGAAGTCCTTATGACAATTAACAATATTTTTACTATACAAAGCATAGTTTAACTATAGTATTTGCATTAAAAAGCACAGGAACCACAAATTGCATGGTTTCACCATGATGTGGTTCAGCTATGGCAATACAAATAAAGCAGAACTACAGCACGAGGACGCAATACATCGTCGCAATAATCCGTTTGTCTTTTTTACATTGTGCACGTACATGCCGATTGCCAACAAAACACAGACATATGACTTAGTTTGACTTACCATGTGCAGTTCATGTCCGGCATCTTTTAACACCGGGACCACGCCATCTACTAGTTTCAAACGATCTCCAAATCCGGCGTTACACCACTGTTTATATGACATTGATCACTGAAAAGCTGTGAACAAACAAAAACACACGACTTCTCTCACAAGAGTAATGAGCCGCAGGCCCACAGCGCAGCCAATCTTGATAAGCGGATCTTCCTATAGCTCGTTGGTTGGCGCTATAGTTATTGCATTGCCCTGGGTGTGCTTTTCCGGGAGAATTGCCCAATAAAACGAATAGGATCCCTGTTACGAAACAGGGATCGAGACTTATAAAAAACTTTCCGAAACAAGTTGGAGTGGAGTGTATCAATCACAGAAACACTTTGCCATACGTCCAACTCAATTTTTAACAAGTTGACCATGTTTAGTATGAGGAGCCAGTACGTTTAACAGTGTAAATGCATGAAATAGCATGTTACCCAATTTTTAAATCCGTGAATGCAAGCACTGTGGACAATGTTTCTGTAAAATTGACAATTCCCTACATCTGACCTTAAAATTGTTGTAGTTTGCCTGCATTTTAATGCTTGATCCTGATTGGCCAGTCGCGACATTTGCAGGTTCGTTGGATGCAGCGAATCATTTTCACATGTTTTTGTGACAAATTCAATATAAATATGTATTTTAATAACATATATGACATTATGTTTACAAATGATTAAACCGAATTGCCTGTTTGTGACATTTGAACGTTGTTTCTTACCTTAAAACCGAAAGAAAACAGCTTTTCCTGCAGGAAGGTCTGCATTCGGTTCAAATGAGCTAATTATAAAAGATATATTTTATAAAAGATTCACATTTCATATCCAGTTTTTTTCGCATGTGGCAAGTACCCGTGTAAAAAGCGCGATAATGTACAAGCTTCCAGCTGTTATCGCTAAATAAGCACCTCTTACTTATTACAGTGTTGAAAAAATATACAATTGTGCTTTTTACAGCATTCTTACAATTCTGTTTCGCACTTTTTATATAGTACAGATAACAGCTGAGATGACTCGTTTTGAAAATAAACAGCGCGAGCTAGTAGGCTACTTTACTTCGTAAGCCGTTGGGACTCGGCGGGAGGTCACTCGTTGTTACGTCACTACAGTAGCAACAGCAGCGTAGTTACAGAACTTTTAGATGAAGTTAGCAAAAGGCAGCGTTTGTCTCTGGTAAACATATTGTTTGGATATATCCAACGACCTCTTCACAACATGTTTACAGCCGGACCAGGGATTTAGGAGTTTTAGGAGCCGAGGAGAATCATCTACTACTGGATGGGAAACGACTGAAAGCAGGTTTCGTCAAGTTTTTGTCTTGTTTTTTGTGTTTTCTTTACTTTGAACCTGAACTGTTTTGGCCGTTTTGTCGTTTTATTAGTGTCAGTTGCGTCTTCGTTAATCTCTGCATATTTGCATGTAAGAAAACCGTCTTGTATGAGTCCGTGATTTTGTCTTGTTTTTTGTGTTTTCTTTACTTTGAACCTGAACTGTTTTGGCCGTTTTGTCGTTTTATTAGTGTCAGTTGCGTCTTCGTTAATCTCTGCATATTTGCATGTAAGAAAACCGTCTTGTATGAGTCCGTGATTTTGTCTTGTTTTTTGTGTTTTCTATACTTTGAACCTGAACTGTTTTGGCCGTTTTGTCGTTTTATTAGTGTCAGTTGCGTCTTCGTTAATCTCTGCATATTTGCATGTCAGAAAACCGTCTTGTATGAGTCCGTGATTTTGTCTGAGCGGTGTAGCTGCGCACTGTTCTTGGCAAAAGTCCTCCAGTGTCTGCACGAGCTGTAAGACCTGCACGTTTTCTTTCTCAACAACAGTGAATCCAGCTTTGCTGACTTTAGGATGAATCACGGGCTCCTTTTTACTTTCTGCAATACGAAACGTTAAGAACCAAAATGTCAAAATGATTCTTACAAATCAGGACTATATTTAACCAATTTATTTATTATGAAGGGCCACATCATGGATGGATGGACGCACAGATGGATCACGGACGGCTACAGCTCCAGCATCTTCAGTCCATCGGAAAAGATGCAGCCCTACACCATCATGCCTTACAGGGGGAATCATTTCATCTGACAACTGCTTGGATGTGTCAATGCTGGACATTTTCCCGGCTGACTTTCACTTAGACGGGGGGGTTAGATTTGACACGGTTCATCTCGGTTTTATCATTGGATGCCTCGTCTCAATTTTGCGTTGAGCAGTGGTGCTGCACTGTTCTTGGCACACGAAATCCAGAACTTGTATGTCCATCGGTTACAACATATCTGCATCTCAGCTCTCAACCACAGTCACCTGCTGATTTCAGCGCAAACATTGAGACACATAACATGATAAAACCTGATGAGCTGTGTCCTATCTAAACCTCTTCTGTCTGGTGGTACATCAGCATCGTTCAAGTGGAAGATTTTCTGTAAGGGGCAATACACCTTTAGCTTTCCATGAGTCACTTGTGATAGACCAAGGCTCTTACTCAGTTGTGCTGTGCGCAGGCTTCTTCAAGTCAAGCAGCAAGCAATCCAAAGCTGCTCCGTTCATCGGAGCCGAGGAGAATCATCTTCTACTGGATGGGAAACGAGTGAAAGCAGGTTACGTCAAGTTTTTGTCTTGTTCTTTAAGTCCGTGATTTTGTCCTGAGCGATGTAGCTGCGCACTGTTTTTGGCAAAAGTCCTCCAGTGTCTGCACGAGCTGTAAGACCTGCACGTTTTCTTTCTCAACAACAGTGAATCCAGCTTTGCTGACTTTAGGATGAATCACGGGCTCCTTTTTACTTTCTGCAATACGAAACGTTAAGAACCAAAATGTCAAAATGATTCTTACAAATCAGGACTATATTTAACCAATTTATTTATTATGAAGGGCCACATCATGGATGGATGGACGCACAGATGGATCACGGACGGCTACAGCTCCAGCATCTTCAGTCCATCGGAAAAGATGCAGCCCTACACCATCATGCCTTACAGGGGGAATCATTTCATCTGACAACTGCTTGGATGTGTCAATGCTGGACATTTTCCCGGCTGACTTTCACTTAGACGGGGGGGTTAGATTTGACACGGTTCATCTCGGTTTTATCATTGGATGCCTCGTCTCAATTTTGCGTTGAGCAGTGGTGCTGCACTGTTCTTGGCACACGAAATCCAGAACTTGTATGTCCATCGGTTACAACATATCTGCATCTCAGCTCTCAACCACAGTCACCTGCTGATTTCAGCGCAAACATTGAGACACATAACATGATAAAACCTGATGAGCTGTGTCCTATCTAAACCTCTTCTGTCTGGTGGTACATCAGCATCGTTCAAGTGGAAGATTTTCTGTAAGGGGCAATACACCTTTAGCTTTCCATGAGTCACTTGTGATAGACCAAGGCTCTTACTCAGTTGTGCTGTGCGCAGGCTTCTTCAAGTCAAGCAGCAAGCAATCCAAAGCTGCTCCGTTCATCGGAGCCGAGGAGAATCATCTTCTACTGGATGGGAAACGAGTGAAAGCAGGTTACGTCAAGTTTTTGTCTTGTTCTTTAAGTCCGTGATTTTGTCCTGAGCGATGTAGCTGCGCACTGTTTTTGGCAAAAGTCCTCCAGTGTCTGCACGAGCTGTAAGACCTGCACGTTTTCTTTCTCAACAACAGTGAATCCAGCTTTGCTGACTTTAGGATGAATCACGGGCTCCTTTTTACTTTCTGCAATACGAAACGTTAAGAACCAAAATGTCAAAATGATTCTTACAAATCAGGACTATATTTAACCAATTTATTTATTATGAAGGGCCACATCATGGATGGATGGACGCACAGATGGATCACGGACGGCTACAGCTCCAGCATCTTCAGTCCATCGGAAAAGATGCAGCCCTACACCATCATGCCTTACAGGGGGAATCATTTCATCTGACAACTGCTTGGATGTGTCAATGCTGGACATTTTCCCGGCTGACTTTCACTTAGAAGGGGGGGTTAGATTTGACACGGTTCATCTCGGTTTTATCATTGGATGCCTCGTCTCAATTTTGCGTTGAGCAGTGGTGCTGCACTGTTCTTGGCACACGAAATCCAGAACTTGTATGTCCATCGGTTACAACATATCTGCATCTCAGCTCTCAACCACAGTCACCTGCTGATTTCAGCGCAAACATTGAGACACATAACATGATAAAACCTGATGAGCTGTGTCCTATCTAAACCTCTTCTGTCTGGTGGTACATCAGCATCGTTCAAGTGGAAGATTTGCTGTAAGGGGCAATACACCTTTAGCTTTCCATGAGTCACTTGTGATAGACCAAGGCTCTTACTCAGTTGTGCTGTGCGCAGGCTTCTTCAAGTCAAGCAGCAAGCAATCCAAAGCTGCTCCGTTCATCGGAGCCGAGGAGAATCATCTTCTACTGGATGGGAAACGAGTGAAAGCAGGTTACGTCAAGTTTTTGTCTTGTTCTTTAAGTCCGTGATTTTGTCCTGAGCGATGTAGCTGCGCACTGTTTTTGGCAAAAGTCCTCCAGTGTCTGCACGAGCTGTAAGACCTGCACGTTTTCTTTCTCAACAACAGTGAATCCAGCTTTGCTGACTTTAGGATGAATCACGGGCTCCTTTTTACTTTCTGCAATACGAAACGTTAAGAACCAAAATGTCAAAATGATTCTTACAAATCAGGACTATATTTAACCAATTTATTTATTATGAAGGGCCACATCATGGATGGATGGACGCACAGATGGATCACGGACGGCTACAGCTCCAGCATCTTCAGTCCATCGGAAAAGATGCAGCCCTACACCATCATGCCTTACAGGGGGAATCATTTCATCTGACAACTGCTTGGATGTGTCAATGCTGGACATTTTCCCGGCTGACTTTCACTTAGAAGGGGGGGTTAGATTTGACACGGTTCATCTCGGTTTTATCATTGGATGCCTCGTCTCAATTTTGCGTTGAGCAGTGGTGCTGCACTGTTCTTGGCACACGAAATCCAGAACTTGTATGTCCATCGGTTACAACATATCTGCATCTCAGCTCTCAACCACAGTCACCTGCTGATTTCAGCGCAAACATTGAGACACATAACATGATAAAACCTGATGAGCTGTGTCCTATCTAAACCTCTTCTGTCTGGTGGTACATCAGCATCGTTCAAGTGGAAGATTTGCTGTAAGGGGCAATACACCTTTAGCTTTCCATGAGTCACTTGTGATAGACCAAGGCTCTTACTCAGTTGTGCTGTGCGCAGGCTTCTTCAAGTCAAGCAGCAAGCAATCCAAAGCTGCTCCGTTCATCGGAGCCGAGGAGAATCATCTTCTACTGGATGGGAAACGAGTGAAAGCAGGTTACGTCAAGTTTTTGTCTTGTTCTTTAAGTCCGTGATTTTGTCCTGAGCGATGTAGCTGCGCACTGTTTTTGGCAAAAGTCCTCCAGTGTCTGCACGAGCTGTAAGACCTGCACGTTTTCTTTCTCAACAACAGTGAATCCAGCTTTGCTGACTTTAGGATGAATCACGGGCTCCTTTTTACTTTCTGCAATACGAAACGTTAAGAACCAAAATGTCAAAATGATTCTTACAAATCAGGACTATATTTAACCAATTTATTTATTATGAAGGGCCACATCATGGATGGATGGACGCACAGATGGATCACGGACGGCTACAGCTCCAGCATCTTCAGTCCATCGGAAAAGATGCAGCCCTACACCATCATGCCTTACAGGGGGAATCATTTCATCTGACAACTGCTTGGATGTGTCAATGCTGGACATTTTCCCGGCTGACTTTCACTTAGAAAGGGGGGGTTAGATTTGACACGGTTCATCTCGGTTTTATCATTGGATGCCTCGTCTCAATTTTGCGTTGAGCAGTGGTGCTGCACTGTTCTTGGCACACGAAATCCAGAACTTGTATGTCCATCGGTTACAACATATCTGCATCTCAGCTCTCAACCACAGTCACCTGCTGATTTCAGCGCAAACATTGAGACACATAACATGATAAAACCTGATGAGCTGTGTCCTATCTAAACCTCTTCTGTCTGGTGGTACATCAGCATCGTTCAAGTGGAAGATTTGCTGTAAGGGGCAATACACCTTTAGCTTTCCATGAGTCACTTGTGATAGACCAAGGCTCTTACTCAGTTGTGCTGTGCGCAGGCTTCTTCAAGTCAAGCAGCAAGCAATCCAAAGCTGCTCCGTTCATCGGAGCCGAGGAGAATCATCTTCTACTGGATGGGAAACGAGTGAAAGCAGGTTACGTCAAGTTTTTGTCTTGTTCTTTAAGTCCGTGATTTTGTCCTGAGCGATGTAGCTGCGCACTGTTCTTGGCAAAAGTCCTCCAGTGTCTGCACGAGCTGTAAGACCTGCACGTTTTCTTTCTCAACAACAGCGAATCCAGCTTTGCTGACTTTAGGATGAATCACGGGCTCCTTTTTACTTTCTGCAATACGAAACGTTAAGAACCAAAATGTCAAAATGATTCTTACAAATCAGGACTATATTTAACCAATTTATTTATTATGAAGGGCCACATCATGGATGGATGGACGCACAGATGGATCACGGACGGCTACAGCTCCAGCATCTTCAGTCCATCGGAAAAGATGCAGCCCTACACCATCATGCCTTACAGGGGGAATCATTTCATCTGACAACTGCTTGGATGTGTCAATGCTGGACATTTTCCCGGCTGACTTTCACTTAGAAAGGGGGGTTAGATTTGACACGGTTCATCTCGGTTTTATCATTGGATGCCTCGTCTCAATTTTGCGTTGAGCAGTGGTGCTGCACTGTTCTTGGCACACGAAATCCAGAACTTGTATGTCCATCGGTTACAACATATCTGCATCTCAGCTCTCAACCACAGTCACCTGCTGATTTCAGCGCAAACATTGAGACACATAACATGATAAAACCTGATGAGCTGTGTCCTATCTAAACCTCTTCTGTCTGGTGGTACATCAGCATCGTTCAAGTGGAAGATTTTCTGTAAGGGGCAATACACCTTTAGCTTTCCATGAGTCACTTGTGATAGACCAAGGCTCTTACTCAGTTGTGCTGTGCGCAGGCTTCTTCAAGTCAAGCAGCAAGCAATCCAAAGCTGCTCCGTTCATCGGAGCCGAGGAGAATCATCTTCTACTGGATGGGAAACGAGTGAAAGCAGGTTACGTCAAGTTTTTGTCTTGTTCTTTAAGTCCGTGATTTTGTCCTGAGCGATGTAGCTGCGCACTGTTCTTGGCAAAAGTCCTCCAGTGTCTGCACGAGCTGTAAGACCTGCACGTTTTCTTTCTCAACAACAGTGAATCCAGCTTTGCTGACTTTAGGATGAATCACGGGCTCCTTTTTACTTTCTGCAATATGAAACGTTAAGAACCAAAATGTCAAAATGATTCTTACAAATCAGGACTATATTTAACCAATTTATTTATTATGAAGGGCCACATCATGGATGGATGGACGCACAGATGGATCACGGACGGCTACAGCTCCAGCATCTTCAGTCCATCGGAAAAGATGCAGCCCTACACCATCATGCCTTACAGGGGGAATCATTTCATCTGACAACTGCTTGGATGTGTCAATGCTGGACATTTTCCCGGCTGACTTTCACTTAGAAGGGGGGGTTAGATTTGACACGGTTCATCTCGGTTTTATCATTGGATGCCTCGTCTCAATTTTGCGTTGAGCAGTGGTGCTGCACTGTTCTTGGCACACGAAATCCAGAACTTGTATGTCCATCGGTTACAACATATCTGCATCTCAGCTCTCAACCACAGTCACCTGCTGATTTCAGCGCAAACATTGAGACACATAACATGATAAAACCTGATGAGCTGTGTCCTATCTAAACCTCTTCTGTCTGGTGGTACATCAGCATCGTTCAAGTGGAAGATTTTCTGTAAGGGGCAATACACCTTTAGCTTTCCATGAGTCACTTGTGATAGACCAAGGCTCTTACTCAGTTGTGCTGTGCGCAGGCTTCTTCAAGTCAAGCAGCAAGCAATCCAAAGCTGCTCCGTTCATCGGAGCCGAGGAGAATCATCTTCTACTGGATGGGAAACGATTGAAAGCAGGTTACGTCAAGTTTTTGTCTTGTTCTTTAAGTCCGTGATTTTGTCCTGAGCGATGTAGCTGCGCACTGTTTTTGGCAAAAGTCCTCCAGTGTCTGCACGAGCTGTAAGACCTGCACGTTTTCTTTCTCAACAACAGTGAATCCAGCTTTGCTGACTTTAGGATGAATCACGGGCTCCTTTTTACTTTCTGCAATACGAAACGTTAAGAACCAAAATGTCAAAATGATTCTTACAAATCAGGACTATATTTAACCAATTTATTTATTATGAAGGGCCACATCATGGATGGATGGACGCACAGATGGATCACGGACGGCTACAGCTCCAGCATCTTCAGTCCATCGGAAAAGATGCAGCCCTACACCATCATGCCTTACAGGGGGAATCATTTCATCTGACAACTGCTTGGATGTGTCAATGCTGGACATTTTCCCGGCTGACTTTCACTTAGAAGGGGGGGTTAGATTTGACACGGTTCATCTCGGTTTTATCATTGGATGCCTCGTCTCAATTTTGCGTTGAGCAGTGGTGCTGCACTGTTCTTGGCACACGAAATCCAGAACTTGTATGTCCATCGGTTACAACATATCTGCATCTCAGCTCTCAACCACAGTCACCTGCTGATTTCAGCGCAAACATTGAGACACATAACATGATAAAACCTGATGAGCTGTGTCCTATCTAAACCTCTTCTGTCTGGTGGTACATCAGCATCGTTCAAGTGGAAGATTTGCTGTAAGGGGCAATACACCTTTAGCTTTCCATGAGTCACTTGTGATAGACCAAGGCTCTTACTCAGTTGTGCTGTGCGCAGGCTTCTTCAAGTCAAGCAGCAAGCAATCCAAAGCTGCTCCGTTCATCGGAGCCGAGGAGAATCATCTTCTACTGGATGGGAAACGAGTGAAAGCAGGTTACGTCAAGTTTTTGTCTTGTTCTTTAAGTCCGTGATTTTGTCCTGAGCGATGTAGCTGCGCACTGTTTTTGGCAAAAGTCCTCCAGTGTCTGCACGAGCTGTAAGACCTGCACGTTTTCTTTCTCAACAACAGTGAATCCAGCTTTGCTGACTTTAGGATGAATCACGGGCTCCTTTTTACTTTCTGCAATACGAAACGTTAAGAACCAAAATGTCAAAATGATTCTTACAAATCAGGACTATATTTAACCAATTTATTTATTATGAAGGGCCACATCATGGATGGATGGACGCACAGATGGATCACGGACGGCTACAGCTCCAGCATCTTCAGTCCATCGGAAAAGATGCAGCCCTACACCATCATGCCTTACAGGGGGAATCATTTCATCTGACAACTGCTTGGATGTGTCAATGCTGGACATTTTCCCGGCTGACTTTCACTTAGAAAGGGGGGGTTAGATTTGACACGGTTCATCTCGGTTTTATCATTGGATGCCTCGTCTCAATTTTGCGTTGAGCAGTGGTGCTGCACTGTTCTTGGCACACGAAATCCAGAACTTGTATGTCCATCGGTTACAACATATCTGCATCTCAGCTCTCAACCACAGTCACCTGCTGATTTCAGCGCAAACATTGAGACACATAACATGATAAAACCTGATGAGCTGTGTCCTATCTAAACCTCTTCTGTCTGGTGGTACATCAGCATCGTTCAAGTGGAAGATTTTCTGTAAGGGGCAATACACCTTTAGCTTTCCATGAGTCACTTGTGATAGACCAAGGCTCTTACTCAGTTGTGCTGTGCGCAGGCTTCTTCAAGTCAAGCAGCAAGCAATCCAAAGCTGCTCCGTTCATCGGAGCCGAGGAGAATCATCTTCTACTGGATGGGAAACGAGTGAAAGCAGGTTACGTCAAGTTTTTGTCTTGTTCTTTAAGTCCGTGATTTTGTCCTGAGCGATGTAGCTGCGCACTGTTCTTGGCAAAAGTCCTCCAGTGTCTGCACGAGCTGTAAGACCTGCACGTTTTCTTTCTCAACAACAGCGAATCCAGCTTTGCTGACTTTAGGATGAATCACGGGCTCCTTTTTACTTTCTGCAATACGAAACGTTAAGAACCAAAATGTCAAAATGATTCTTACAAATCAGGACTATATTTAACCAATTTATTTATTATGAAGGGCCACATCATGGATGGATGGACGCACAGATGGATCACGGACGGCTACAGCTCCAGCATCTTCAGTCCATCGGAAAAGATGCAGCCCTACACCATCATGCCTTACAGGGGGAATCATTTCATCTGACAACTGCTTGGATGTGTCAATGCTGGACATTTTCCCGGCTGACTTTCACTTAGAAAGGGGGGTTAGATTTGACACGGTTCATCTCGGTTTTATCATTGGATGCCTCGTCTCAATTTTGCGTTGAGCAGTGGTGCTGCACTGTTCTTGGCACACGAAATCCAGAACTTGTATGTCCATCGGTTACAACATATCTGCATCTCAGCTCTCAACCACAGTCACCTGCTGATTTCAGCGCAAACATTGAGACACATAACATGATAAAACCTGATGAGCTGTGTCCTATCTAAACCTCTTCTGTCTGGTGGTACATCAGCATCGTTCAAGTGGAAGATTTTCTGTAAGGGGCAATACACCTTTAGCTTTCCATGAGTCACTTGTGATAGACCAAGGCTCTTACTCAGTTGTGCTGTGCGCAGGCTTCTTCAAGTCAAGCAGCAAGCAATCCAAAGCTGCTCCGTTCATCGGAGCCGAGGAGAATCATCTTCTACTGGATGGGAAACGAGTGAAAGCAGGTTACGTCAAGTTTTTGTCTTGTTCTTTAAGTCCGTGATTTTGTCCTGAGCGATGTAGCTGCGCACTGTTCTTGGCAAAAGTCCTCCAGTGTCTGCACGAGCTGTAAGACCTGCACGTTTTCTTTCTCAACAACAGTGAATCCAGCTTTGCTGACTTTAGGATGAATCACGGGCTCCTTTTTACTTTCTGCAATATGAAACGTTAAGAACCAAAATGTCAAAATGATTCTTACAAATCAGGACTATATTTAACCAATTTATTTATTATGAAGGGCCACATCATGGATGGATGGACGCACAGATGGATCACGGACGGCTACAGCTCCAGCATCTTCAGTCCATCGGAAAAGATGCAGCCCTACACCATCATGCCTTACAGGGGGAATCATTTCATCTGACAACTGCTTGGATGTGTCAATGCTGGACATTTTCCCGGCTGACTTTCACTTAGAAGGGGGGGTTAGATTTGACACGGTTCATCTCGGTTTTATCATTGGATGCCTCGTCTCAATTTTGCGTTGAGCAGTGGTGCTGCACTGTTCTTGGCACACGAAATCCAGAACTTGTATGTCCATCGGTTACAACATATCTGCATCTCAGCTCTCAACCACAGTCACCTGCTGATTTCAGCGCAAACATTGAGACACATAACATGATAAAACCTGATGAGCTGTGTCCTATCTAAACCTCTTCTGTCTGGTGGTACATCAGCATCGTTCAAGTGGAAGATTTTCTGTAAGGGGCAATACACCTTTAGCTTTCCATGAGTCACTTGTGATAGACCAAGGCTCTTACTCAGTTGTGCTGTGCGCAGGCTTCTTCAAGTCAAGCAGCAAGCAATCCAAAGCTGCTCCGTTCATCGGAGCCGAGGAGAATCATCTTCTACTGGATGGGAAACGAGTGAAAGCAGGTTACGTCAAGTTTTTGTCTTGTTCTTTAAGTCCGTGATTTTGTCCTGAGCGGTGTAGCTGCGCACTGTTCTTGGCAAAAGTCCTCCAGTGTCTGCACGAGCTGTAAGACCTGCACGTTTTCTTTCTCAACAACAGTGAATCCAGCTTTGCTGACTTTAGGATGAATCACGGGCTCCTTTTTACTTTCTGCAATACGAAACGTTAAGAACCAAAATGTCAAAATGATTCTTACAAATCAGGACTATATTTAACCAATTTATTTATTATGAAGGGCCACATCATGGATGGATGGACGCACAGATGGATCACGGACGGCTACAGCTCCAGCATCTTCAGTCCATCGGAAAAGATGCAGCCCTACACCATCATGCCTTACAGGGGGAATCATTTCATCTGACAACTGCTTGGATGTGTCAATGCTGGACATTTTCCCGGCTGACTTTCACTTAGAAGGGGGGGTTAGATTTGACACGGTTCATCTCGGTTTTATCATTGGATGCCTCGTCTCAATTTTGCGTTGAGCAGTGGTGCTGCACTGTTCTTGGCACACGAAATCCAGAACTTGTATGTCCATCGGTTACAACATATCTGCATCTCAGCTCTCAACCACAGTCACCTGCTGATTTCAGCGCAAACATTGAGACACATAACACGATAAAACCTGATGAGCTGTGTCCTATCTAAACCTCTTCTGTCTGGTGGTACATCAGCATCGTTCAAGTGGAAGATTTGCTGTAAGGGGCAATACACCTTTAGCTTTCCATGAGTCACTTGTGATAGACCAAGGCTCTTACTCAGTTGTGCTGTGCGCAGGCTTCTTCAAGTCAAGCAGCAAGCAATCCAAAGCTGCTCCGTTCATCGGAGCCGAGGAGAATCATCTTCTACTGGATGGGAAACGAGTGAAAGCAGGTTACGTCAAGTTTTTGTCTTGTTCTTTAAGTCCGTGATTTTGTCCTGAGCGATGTAGCTGCGCACTGTTTTTGGCAAAAGTCCTCCAGTGTCTGCACGAGCTGTAAGACCTGCACGTTTTCTTTCTCAACAACAGTGAATCCAGCTTTGCTGACTTTAGGATGAATCACGGGCTCCTTTTTACTTTCTGCAATACGAAACGTTAAGAACCAAAATGTCAAAATGATTCTTACAAATCAGGACTATATTTAACCAATTTATTTATTATGAAGGGCCACATCATGGATGGATGGACGCACAGATGGATCACGGACGGCTACAGCTCCAGCATCTTCAGTCCATCGGAAAAGATGCAGCCCTACACCATCATGCCTTACAGGGGGAATCATTTCATCTGACAACTGCTTGGATGTGTCAATGCTGGACATTTTCCCGGCTGACTTTCACTTAGAAAGGGGGGGTTAGATTTGACACGGTTCATCTCGGTTTTATCATTGGATGCCTCGTCTCAATTTTGCGTTGAGCAGTGGTGCTGCACTGTTCTTGGCACACGAAATCCAGAACTTGTATGTCCATCGGTTACAACATATCTGCATCTCAGCTCTCAACCACAGTCACCTGCTGATTTCAGCGCAAACATTGAGACACATAACATGATAAAACCTGATGAGCTGTGTCCTATCTAAACCTCTTCTGTCTGGTGGTACATCAGCATCGTTCAAGTGGAAGATTTTCTGTAAGGGGCAATACACCTTTAGCTTTCCATGAGTCACTTGTGATAGACCAAGGCTCTTACTCAGTTGTGCTGTGCGCAGGCTTCTTCAAGTCAAGCAGCAAGCAATCCAAAGCTGCTCCGTTCATCGGAGCCGAGGAGAATCATCTTCTACTGGATGGGAAACGAGTGAAAGCAGGTTACGTCAAGTTTTTGTCTTGTTCTTTAAGTCCGTGATTTTGTCCTGAGCGATGTAGCTGCGCACTGTTTTTGGCAAAAGTCCTCCAGTGTCTGCACGAGCTGTAAGACCTGCACGTTTTCTTTCTCAACAACAGTGAATCCAGCTTTGCTGACTTTAGGATGAATCACGGGCTCCTTTTTACTTTCTGCAATACGAAACGTTAAGAACCAAAATGTCAAAATGATTCTTACAAATCAGGACTATATTTAACCAATTTATTTATTATGAAGGGCCACATCATGGATGGATGGACGCACAGATGGATCACGGACGGCTACAGCTCCAGCATCTTCAGTCCATCGGAAAAGATGCAGCCCTACACCATCATGCCTTACAGGGGGAATCATTTCATCTGACAACTGCTTGGATGTGTCAATGCTGGACATTTTCCCGGCTGACTTTCACTTAGAAGGGGGGGTTAGATTTGACACGGTTCATCTCGGTTTTATCATTGGATGCCTCGTCTCAATTTTGCGTTGAGCAGTGGTGCTGCACTGTTCTTGGCACACGAAATCCAGAACTTGTATGTCCATCGGTTACAACATATCTGCATCTCAGCTCTCAACCACAGTCACCTGCTGATTTCAGCGCAAACATTGAGACACATAACATGATAAAACCTGATGAGCTGTGTCCTATCTAAACCTCTTCTGTCTGGTGGTACATCAGCATCGTTCAAGTGGAAGATTTTCTGTAAGGGGCAATACACCTTTAGCTTTCCATGAGTCACTTGTGATAGACCAAGGCTCTTACTCAGTTGTGCTGTGCGCAGGCTTCTTCAAGTCAAGCAGCAAGCAATCCAAAGCTGCTCCGTTCATCGGAGCCGAGGAGAATCATCTTCTACTGGATGGGAAACGAGTGAAAGCAGGTTACGTCAAGTTTTTGTCTTGTTCTTTAAGTCCGTGATTTTGTCCTGAGCGATGTAGCTGCGCACTGTTCTTGGCAAAAGTCCTCCAGTGTCTGCACGAGCTGTAAGACCTGCACGTTTTCTTTCTCAACAACAGCGAATCCAGCTTTGCTGACTTTAGGATGAATCACGGGCTCCTTTTTACTTTCTGCAATACGAAACGTTAAGAACCAAAATGTCAAAATGATTCTTACAAATCAGGACTATATTTAACCAATTTATTTATTATGAAGGGCCACATCATGGATGGATGGACGCACAGATGGATCACGGACGGCTACAGCTCCAGCATCTTCAGTCCATCGGAAAAGATGCAGCCCTACACCATCATGCCTTACAGGGGGAATCATTTCATCTGACAACTGCTTGGATGTGTCAATGCTGGACATTTTCCCGGCTGACTTTCACTTAGACGGGGGGGTTAGATTTGACACGGTTCATCTCGGTTTTATCATTGGATGCCTCGTCTCAATTTTGCGTTGAGCAGTGGTGCTGCACTGTTCTTGGCACACGAAATCCAGAACTTGTATGTCCATCGGTTACAACATATCTGCATCTCAGCTCTCAACCACAGTCACCTGCTGATTTCAGCGCAAACATTGAGACACATAACATGATAAAACCTGATGAGCTGTGTCCTATCTAAACCTCTTCTGTCTGGTGGTACATCAGCATCGTTCAAGTGGAAGATTTTCTGTAAGGGGCAATACACCTTTAGCTTTCCATGAGTCACTTGTGATAGACCAAGGCTCTTACTCAGTTGTGCTGTGCGCAGGCTTCTTCAAGTCAAGCAGCAAGCAATCCAAAGCTGCTCCGTTCATCGGAGCCGAGGAGAATCATCTTCTACTGGATGGGAAACGAGTGAAAGCAGGTTACGTCAAGTTTTTGTCTTGTTCTTTAAGTCCGTGATTTTGTCCTGAGCGATGTAGCTGCGCACTGTTCTTGGCAAAAGTCCTCCAGTGTCTGCACGAGCTGTAAGACCTGCACGTTTTCTTTCTCAACAACAGTGAATCCAGCTTTGCTGACTTTAGGATGAATCACGGGCTCCTTTTTACTTTCTGCAATATGAAACGTTAAGAACCAAAATGTCAAAATGATTCTTACAAATCAGGACTATATTTAACCAATTTATTTATTATGAAGGGCCACATCATGGATGGATGGACGCACAGATGGATCACGGACGGCTACAGCTCCAGCATCTTCAGTCCATCGGAAAAGATGCAGCCCTACACCATCATGCCTTACAGGGGGAATCATTTCATCTGACAACTGCTTGGATGTGTCAATGCTGGACATTTTCCCGGCTGACTTTCACTTAGAAGGGGGGGTTAGATTTGACACGGTTCATCTCGGTTTTATCATTGGATGCCTCGTCTCAATTTTGCGTTGAGCAGTGGTGCTGCACTGTTCTTGGCACACGAAATCCAGAACTTGTATGTCCATCGGTTACAACATATCTGCATCTCAGCTCTCAACCACAGTCACCTGCTGATTTCAGCGCAAACATTGAGACACATAACATGATAAAACCTGATGAGCTGTGTCCTATCTAAACCTCTTCTGTCTGGTGGTACATCAGCATCGTTCAAGTGGAAGATTTTCTGTAAGGGGCAATACACCTTTAGCTTTCCATGAGTCACTTGTGATAGACCAAGGCTCTTACTCAGTTGTGCTGTGCGCAGGCTTCTTCAAGTCAAGCAGCAAGCAATCCAAAGCTGCTCCGTTCATCGGAGCCGAGGAGAATCATCTTCTACTGGATGGGAAACGAGTGAAAGCAGGTTACGTCAAGTTTTTGTCTTGTTCTTTAAGTCCGTGATTTTGTCCTGAGCGGTGTAGCTGCGCACTGTTCTTGGCAAAAGTCCTCCAGTGTCTGCACGAGCTGTAAGACCTGCACGTTTTCTTTCTCAACAACAGTGAATCCAGCTTTGCTGACTTTAGGATGAATCACGGGCTCCTTTTTACTTTCTGCAATACGAAACGTTAAGAACCAAAATGTCAAAATGATTCTTACAAATCAGGACTATATTTAACCAATTTATTTATTATGAAGGGCCACATCATGGATGGATGGACGCACAGATGGATCACGGACGGCTACAGCTCCAGCATCTTCAGTCCATCGGAAAAGATGCAGCCCTACACCATCATGCCTTACAGGGGGAATCATTTCATCTGACAACTGCTTGGATGTGTCAATGCTGGACATTTTCCCGGCTGACTTTCACTTAGAAGGGGGGGTTAGATTTGACACGGTTCATCTCGGTTTTATCATTGGATGCCTCGTCTCAATTTTGCGTTGAGCAGTGGTGCTGCACTGTTCTTGGCACACGAAATCCAGAACTTGTATGTCCATCGGTTACAACATATCTGCATCTCAGCTCTCAACCACAGTCACCTGCTGATTTCAGCGCAAACATTGAGACACATAACACGATAAAACCTGATGAGCTGTGTCCTATCTAAACCTCTTCTGTCTGGTGGTACATCAGCATCGTTCAAGTGGAAGATTTGCTGTAAGGGGCAATACACCTTTAGCTTTCCATGAGTCACTTGTGATAGACCAAGGCTCTTACTCAGTTGTGCTGTGCGCAGGCTTCTTCAAGTCAAGCAGCAAGCAATCCAAAGCTGCTCCGTTCATCGGAGCCGAGGAGAATCATCTTCTACTGGATGGGAAACGAGTGAAAGCAGGTTACGTCAAGTTTTTGTCTTGTTCTTTAAGTCCGTGATTTTGTCCTGAGCGATGTAGCTGCGCACTGTTTTTGGCAAAAGTCCTCCAGTGTCTGCACGAGCTGTAAGACCTGCACGTTTTCTTTCTCAACAACAGTGAATCCAGCTTTGCTGACTTTAGGATGAATCACGGGCTCCTTTTTACTTTCTGCAATACGAAACGTTAAGAACCAAAATGTCAAAATGATTCTTACAAATCAGGACTATATTTAACCAATTTATTTATTATGAAGGGCCACATCATGGATGGATGGACGCACAGATGGATCACGGACGGCTACAGCTCCAGCATCTTCAGTCCATCGGAAAAGATGCAGCCCTACACCATCATGCCTTACAGGGGGAATCATTTCATCTGACAACTGCTTGGATGTGTCAATGCTGGACATTTTCCCGGCTGACTTTCACTTAGAAAGGGGGGGTTAGATTTGACACGGTTCATCTCGGTTTTATCATTGGATGCCTCGTCTCAATTTTGCGTTGAGCAGTGGTGCTGCACTGTTCTTGGCACACGAAATCCAGAACTTGTATGTCCATCGGTTACAACATATCTGCATCTCAGCTCTCAACCACAGTCACCTGCTGATTTCAGCGCAAACATTGAGACACATAACATGATAAAACCTGATGAGCTGTGTCCTATCTAAACCTCTTCTGTCTGGTGGTACATCAGCATCGTTCAAGTGGAAGATTTGCTGTAAGGGGCAATACACCTTTAGCTTTCCATGAGTCACTTGTGATAGACCAAGGCTCTTACTCAGTTGTGCTGTGCGCAGGCTTCTTCAAGTCAAGCAGCAAGCAATCCAAAGCTGCTCCGTTCATCGGAGCCGAGGAGAATCATCTTCTACTGGATGGGAAACGAGTGAAAGCAGGTTACGTCAAGTTTTTGTCTTGTTCTTTAAGTCCGTGATTTTGTCCTGAGCGATGTAGCTGCGCACTGTTTTTGGCAAAAGTCCTCCAGTGTCTGCACGAGCTGTAAGACCTGCACGTTTTCTTTCTCAACAACAGTGAATCCAGCTTTGCTGACTTTAGGATGAATCACGGGCTCCTTTTTACTTTCTGCAATACGAAACGTTAAGAACCAAAATGTCAAAATGATTCTTACAAATCAGGACTATATTTAACCAATTTATTTATTATGAAGGGCCACATCATGGATGGATGGACGCACAGATGGATCACGGACGGCTACAGCTCCAGCATCTTCAGTCCATCGGAAAAGATGCAGCCCTACACCATCATGCCTTACAGGGGGAATCATTTCATCTGACAACTGCTTGGATGTGTCAATGCTGGACATTTTCCCGGCTGACTTTCACTTAGAAGGGGGGGTTAGATTTGACACGGTTCATCTCGGTTTTATCATTGGATGCCTCGTCTCAATTTTGCGTTGAGCAGTGGTGCTGCACTGTTCTTGGCACACGAAATCCAGAACTTGTATGTCCATCGGTTACAACATATCTGCATCTCAGCTCTCAACCACAGTCACCTGCTGATTTCAGCGCAAACATTGAGACACATAACATGATAAAACCTGATGAGCTGTGTCCTATCTAAACCTCTTCTGTCTGGTGGTACATCAGCATCGTTCAAGTGGAAGATTTTCTGTAAGGGGCAATACACCTTTAGCTTTCCATGAGTCACTTGTGATAGACCAAGGCTCTTACTCAGTTGTGCTGTGCGCAGGCTTCTTCAAGTCAAGCAGCAAGCAATCCAAAGCTGCTCCGTTCATCGGAGCCGAGGAGAATCATCTTCTACTGGATGGGAAACGAGTGAAAGCAGGTTACGTCAAGTTTTTGTCTTGTTCTTTAAGTCCGTGATTTTGTCCTGAGCGATGTAGCTGCGCACTGTTCTTGGCAAAAGTCCTCCAGTGTCTGCACGAGCTGTAAGACCTGCACGTTTTCTTTCTCAACAACAGTGAATCCAGCTTTGCTGACTTTAGGATGAATCACGGGCTCCTTTTTACTTTCTGCAATACGAAACGTTAAGAACCAAAATGTCAAAATGATTCTTACAAATCAGGACTATATTTAACCAATTTATTTATTATGAAGGGCCACATCATGGATGGATGGACGCACAGATGGATCACGGACGGCTACAGCTCCAGCATCTTCAGTCCATCGGAAAAGATGCAGCCCTACACCATCATGCCTTACAGGGGGAATCATTTCATCTGACAACTGCTTGGATGTGTCAATGCTGGACATTTTCCCGGCTGACTTTCACTTAGACGGGGGGGTTAGATTTGACACGGTTCATCTCGGTTTTATCATTGGATGCCTCGTCTCAATTTTGCGTTGAGCAGTGGTGCTGCACTGTTCTTGGCACACGAAATCCAGAACTTGTATGTCCATCGGTTACAACATATCTGCATCTCAGCTCTCAACCACAGTCACCTGCTGATTTCAGCGCAAACATTGAGACACATAACATGATAAAACCTGATGAGCTGTGTCCTATCTAAACCTCTTCTGTCTGGTGGTACATCAGCATCGTTCAAGTGGAAGATTTTCTGTAAGGGGCAATACACCTTTAGCTTTCCATGAGTCACTTGTGATAGACCAAGGCTCTTACTCAGTTGTGCTGTGCGCAGGCTTCTTCAAGTCAAGCAGCAAGCAATCCAAAGCTGCTCCGTTCATCGGAGCCGAGGAGAATCATCTTCTACTGGATGGGAAACGATTGAAAGCAGGTTACGTCAAGTTTTTGTCTTGTTCTTTAAGTCCGTGATTTTGTCTGAGCGGTGTAGCTGCGCACTGTTCTTGGCAAAAGTCCTCCAGTGTCTGCACGAGCTGTAAGACCTGCACGTTTTCTTTCTCAACAACAGTGAATCCAGCTTTGCTGACTTTAGGATGAATCACGGGCTCCTTTTTACTTTCTGCAATACGAAACGTTAAGAACCAAAATGTCAAAATGATTCTTACAAATCAGGACTATATTTAACCAATTTATTTATTATGAAGGGCCACATCATGGATGGATGGACGCACAGATGGATCACGGACGGCTACAGCTCCAGCATCTTCAGTCCATCGGAAAAGATGCAGCCCTACACCATCATGCCTTACAGGGGGAATCATTTCATCTGACAACTGCTTGGATGTGTCAATGCTGGACATTTTCCCGGCTGACTTTCACTTAGAAGGGGGGGTTAGATTTGACACGGTTCATCTCGGTTTTATCATTGGATGCCTCGTCTCAATTTTGCGTTGAGCAGTGGTGCTGCACTGTTCTTGGCACACGAAATCCAGAACTTGTATGTCCATCGGTTACAACATATCTGCATCTCAGCTCTCAACCACAGTCACCTGCTGATTTCAGCGCAAACATTGAGACACATAACATGATAAAACCTGATGAGCTGTGTCCTATCTAAACCTCTTCTGTCTGGTGGTACATCAGCATCGTTCAAGTGGAAGATTTTCTGTAAGGGGCAATACACCTTTAGCTTTCCATGAGTCACTTGTGATAGACCAAGGCTCTTACTCAGTTGTGCTGTGCGCAGGCTTCTTCAAGTCAAGCAGCAAGCAATCCAAAGCTGCTCCGTTCATCGGAGCCGAGGAGAATCATCTTCTACTGGATGGGAAACGAGTGAAAGCAGGTTACGTCAAGTTTTTGTCTTGTTCTTTAAGTCCGTGATTTTGTCCTGAGCGATGTAGCTGCGCACTGTTCTTGGCAAAAGTCCTCCAGTGTCTGCACGAGCTGTAAGACCTGCACGTTTTCTTTCTCAACAACAGTGAATCCAGCTTTGCTGACTTTAGGATGAATCACGGGCTCCTTTTTACTTTCTGCAATACGAAACGTTAAGAACCAAAATGTCAAAATGATTCTTACAAATCAGGACTATATTTAACCAATTTATTTATTATGAAGGGCCACATCATGGATGGATGGACGCACAGATGGATCACGGACGGCTACAGCTCCAGCATCTTCAGTCCATCGGAAAAGATGCAGCCCTACACCATCATGCCTTACAGGGGGAATCATTTCATCTGACAACTGCTTGGATGTGTCAATGCTGGACATTTTCCCGGCTGACTTTCACTTAGACGGGGGGGTTAGATTTGACACGGTTCATCTCGGTTTTATCATTGGATGCCTCGTCTCAATTTTGCGTTGAGCAGTGGTGCTGCACTGTTCTTGGCACACGAAATCCAGAACTTGTATGTCCATCGGTTACAACATATCTGCATCTCAGCTCTCAACCACAGTCACCTGCTGATTTCAGCGCAAACATTGAGACACATAACATGATAAAACCTGATGAGCTGTGTCCTATCTAAACCTCTTCTGTCTGGTGGTACATCAGCATCGTTCAAGTGGAAGATTTGCTGTAAGGGGCAATACACCTTTAGCTTTCCATGAGTCACTTGTGATAGACCAAGGCTCTTACTCAGTTGTGCTGTGCGCAGGCTTCTTCAAGTCAAGCAGCAAGCAATCCAAAGCTGCTCCGTTCATCGGAGCCGAGGAGAATCATCTTCTACTGGATGGGAAACGAGTGAAAGCAGGTTACGTCAAGTTTTTGTCTTGTTCTTTAAGTCCGTGATTTTGTCCTGAGCGATGTAGCTGCGCACTGTTTTTGGCAAAAGTCCTCCAGTGTCTGCACGAGCTGTAAGACCTGCACGTTTTCTTTCTCAACAACAGTGAATCCAGCTTTGCTGACTTTAGGATGAATCACGGGCTCCTTTTTACTTTCTGCAATACGAAACGTTAAGAACCAAAATGTCAAAATGATTCTTACAAATCAGGACTATATTTAACCAATTTATTTATTATGAAGGGCCACATCATGGATGGATGGACGCACAGATGGATCACGGACGGCTACAGCTCCAGCATCTTCAGTCCATCGGAAAAGATGCAGCCCTACACCATCATGCCTTACAGGGGGAATCATTTCATCTGACAACTGCTTGGATGTGTCAATGCTGGACATTTTCCCGGCTGACTTTCACTTAGAAGGGGGGGTTAGATTTGACACGGTTCATCTCGGTTTTATCATTGGATGCCTCGTCTCAATTTTGCGTTGAGCAGTGGTGCTGCACTGTTCTTGGCACACGAAATCCAGAACTTGTATGTCCATCGGTTACAACATATCTGCATCTCAGCTCTCAACCACAGTCACCTGCTGATTTCAGCGCAAACATTGAGACACATAACATGATAAAACCTGATGAGCTGTGTCCTATCTAAACCTCTTCTGTCTGGTGGTACATCAGCATCGTTCAAGTGGAAGATTTGCTGTAAGGGGCAATACACCTTTAGCTTTCCATGAGTCACTTGTGATAGACCAAGGCTCTTACTCAGTTGTGCTGTGCGCAGGCTTCTTCAAGTCAAGCAGCAAGCAATCCAAAGCTGCTCCGTTCATCGGAGCCGAGGAGAATCATCTTCTACTGGATGGGAAACGAGTGAAAGCAGGTTACGTCAAGTTTTTGTCTTGTTCTTTAAGTCCGTGATTTTGTCCTGAGCGATGTAGCTGCGCACTGTTTTTGGCAAAAGTCCTCCAGTGTCTGCACGAGCTGTAAGACCTGCACGTTTTCTTTCTCAACAACAGTGAATCCAGCTTTGCTGACTTTAGGATGAATCACGGGCTCCTTTTTACTTTCTGCAATACGAAACGTTAAGAACCAAAATGTCAAAATGATTCTTACAAATCAGGACTATATTTAACCAATTTATTTATTATGAAGGGCCACATCATGGATGGATGGACGCACAGATGGATCACGGACGGCTACAGCTCCAGCATCTTCAGTCCATCGGAAAAGATGCAGCCCTACACCATCATGCCTTACAGGGGGAATCATTTCATCTGACAACTGCTTGGATGTGTCAATGCTGGACATTTTCCCGGCTGACTTTCACTTAGAAAGGGGGGGTTAGATTTGACACGGTTCATCTCGGTTTTATCATTGGATGCCTCGTCTCAATTTTGCGTTGAGCAGTGGTGCTGCACTGTTCTTGGCACACGAAATCCAGAACTTGTATGTCCATCGGTTACAACATATCTGCATCTCAGCTCTCAACCACAGTCACCTGCTGATTTCAGCGCAAACATTGAGACACATAACATGATAAAACCTGATGAGCTGTGTCCTATCTAAACCTCTTCTGTCTGGTGGTACATCAGCATCGTTCAAGTGGAAGATTTTCTGTAAGGGGCAATACACCTTTAGCTTTCCATGAGTCACTTGTGATAGACCAAGGCTCTTACTCAGTTGTGCTGTGCGCAGGCTTCTTCAAGTCAAGCAGCAAGCAATCCAAAGCTGCTCCGTTCATCGGAGCCGAGGAGAATCATCTTCTACTGGATGGGAAACGAGTGAAAGCAGGTTACGTCAAGTTTTTGTCTTGTTCTTTAAGTCCGTGATTTTGTCCTGAGCGGTGTAGCTGCGCACTGTTCTTGGCAAAAGTCCTCCAGTGTCTGCACGAGCTGTAAGACCTGCACGTTTTCTTTCTCAACAACAGTGAATCCAGCTTTGCTGACTTTAGGATGAATCACGGGCTCCTTTTTACTTTCTGCAATACGAAACGTTAAGAACCAAAATGTCAAAATGATTCTTACAAATCAGGACTATATTTAACCAATTTATTTATTATGAAGGGCCACATCATGGATGGATGGACGCACAGATGGATCACGGACGGCTACAGCTCCAGCATCTTCAGTCCATCGGAAAAGATGCAGCCCTACACCATCATGCCTTACAGGGGGAATCATTTCATCTGACAACTGCTTGGATGTGTCAATGCTGGACATTTTCCCGGCTGACTTTCACTTAGAAGGGGGGGTTAGATTTGACACGGTTCATCTCGGTTTTATCATTGGATGCCTCGTCTCAATTTTGCGTTGAGCAGTGGTGCTGCACTGTTCTTGGCACACGAAATCCAGAACTTGTATGTCCATCGGTTACAACATATCTGCATCTCAGCTCTCAACCACAGTCACCTGCTGATTTCAGCGCAAACATTGAGACACATAACATGATAAAACCTGATGAGCTGTGTCCTATCTAAACCTCTTCTGTCTGGTGGTACATCAGCATCGTTCAAGTGGAAGATTTGCTGTAAGGGGCAATACACCTTTAGCTTTCCATGAGTCACTTGTGATAGACCAAGGCTCTTACTCAGTTGTGCTGTGCGCAGGCTTCTTCAAGTCAAGCAGCAAGCAATCCAAAGCTGCTCCGTTCATCGGAGCCGAGGAGAATCATCTTCTACTGGATGGGAAACGAGTGAAAGCAGGTTACGTCAAGTTTTTGTCTTGTTCTTTAAGTCCGTGATTTTGTCCTGAGCGATGTAGCTGCGCACTGTTTTTGGCAAAAGTCCTCCAGTGTCTGCACGAGCTGTAAGACCTGCACGTTTTCTTTCTCAACAACAGTGAATCCAGCTTTGCTGACTTTAG
Source organism: Barbatula barbatula (assembly GCF_947034865.1). Classification (NCBI taxonomy): domain Eukaryota; kingdom Metazoa; phylum Chordata; class Actinopteri; order Cypriniformes; family Nemacheilidae; genus Barbatula; species Barbatula barbatula. Next base: position 6,834,876 of record NC_136769.1, read on the forward strand.
GATGAATCACGGGCTCCTTTTTACTTTCTGCAATACGAAACGTTAAGAACCAAAATGTCAAAATGATTCTTACAAATCAGGACTATATTTAACCAATTTATTTATTATGAAGGGCCACATCATGGATGGATGGACGCACAGATGGATCACGGACGGCTACAGCTCCAGCATCTTCAGTCCATCGGAAAAGATGCAGCCCTACACCATCATGCCTTACAGGGGGAATCATTTCATCTGACAACTGCTTGGATGTGTCAATGCTGGACATTTTCCCGGCTGACTTTCACTTAGAAAGGGGGGGTTAGATTTGACACGGTTCATCTCGGTTTTATCATTGGATGCCTCGTCTCAATTTTGCGTTGAGCAGTGGTGCTGCACTGTTCTTGGCACACGAAATCCAGAACTTGTATGTCCATCGGTTACAACATATCTGCATCTCAGCTCTCAACCACAGTCACCTGCTGATTTCAGCGCAAACATTGAGACACATAACATGATAAAACCTGATGAGCTGTGTCCTATCTAAACCTCTTCTGTCTGGTGGTACATCAGCATCGTTCAAGTGGAAGATTTGCTGTAAGGGGCAATACACCTTTAGCTTTCCATGAGTCACTTGTGATAGACCAAGGCTCTTACTCAGTTGTGCTGTGCGCAGGCTTCTTCAAGTCAAGCAGCAAGCAATCCAAAGCTGCTCCGTTCATCGGAGCCGAGGAGAATCATCTTCTACTGGATGGGAAACGAGTGAAAGCAGGTTACGTCAAGTTTTTGTCTTGTTCTTTAAGTCCGTGATTTTGTCCTGAGCGATGTAGCTGCGCACTGTTTTTGGCAAAAGTCCTCCAGTGTCTGCACGAGCTGTAAGACCTGCACGTTTTCTTTCTCAACAACAGTGAATCCAGCTTTGCTGACTTTAGGATGAATCACGGGCTCCTTTTTACTTTCTGCAATACGAAACGTTAAGAACCAAAATGTCAAAATGATTCTTACAAATCAGGACTATATTTAACCAATTTATTTATTATGAAGGGCCACATCATGGATGGATGGACGCACAGATGGATCACGGACGGCTACAGCTCCAGCATCTTCAGTCCATCGGAAAAGATGCAGCCCTACACCATCATGCCTTACAGGGGGAATCATTTCATCTGACAACTGCTTGGATGTGTCAATGCTGGACATTTTCCCGGCTGACTTTCACTTAGAAGGGGGGGTTAGATTTGACACGGTTCATCTCGGTTTTATCATTGGATGCCTCGTCTCAATTTTGCGTTGAGCAGTGGTGCTGCACTGTTCTTGGCACACGAAATCCAGAACTTGTATGTCCATCGGTTACAACATATCTGCATCTCAGCTCTCAACCACAGTCACCTGCTGATTTCAGCGCAAACATTGAGACACATAACATGATAAAACCTGATGAGCTGTGTCCTATCTAAACCTCTTCTGTCTGGTGGTACATCAGCATCGTTCAAGTGGAAGATTTTCTGTAAGGGGCAATACACCTTTAGCTTTCCATGAGTCACTTGTGATAGACCAAGGCTCTTACTCAGTTGTGCTGTGCGCAGGCTTCTTCAAGTCAAGCAGCAAGCAATCCAAAGCTGCTCCGTTCATCGGAGCCGAGGAGAATCATCTTCTACTGGATGGGAAACGAGTGAAAGCAGGTTACGTCAAGTTTTTGTCTTGTTCTTTAAGTCCGTGATTTTGTCCTGAGCGATGTAGCTGCGCACTGTTCTTGGCAAAAGTCCTCCAGTGTCTGCACGAGCTGTAAGACCTGCACGTTTTCTTTCTCAACAACAGTGAATCCAGCTTTGCTGACTTTAGGATGAATCACGGGCTCCTTTTTACTTTCTGCAATACGAAACGTTAAGAACCAAAATGTCAAAATGATTCTTACAAATCAGGACTATATTTAACCAATTTATTTATTATGAAGGGCCACATCATGGATGGATGGACGCACAGATGGATCACGGACGGCTACAGCTCCAGCATCTTCAGTCCATCGGAAAAGATGCAGCCCTACACCATCATGCCTTACAGGGGGAATCATTTCATCTGACAACTGCTTGGATGTGTCAATGCTGGACATTTTCCCGGCTGACTTTCACTTAGACGGGGGGGTTAGATTTGACACGGTTCATCTCGGTTTTATCATTGGATGCCTCGTCTCAATTTTGCGTTGAGCAGTGGTGCTGCACTGTTCTTGGCACACGAAATCCAGAACTTGTATGTCCATCGGTTACAACATATCTGCATCTCAGCTCTCAACCACAGTCACCTGCTGATTTCAGCGCAAACATTGAGACACATAACATGATAAAACCTGATGAGCTGTGTCCTATCTAAACCTCTTCTGTCTGGTGGTACATCAGCATCGTTCAAGTGGAAGATTTTCTGTAAGGGGCAATACACCTTTAGCTTTCCATGAGTCACTTGTGATAGACCAAGGCTCTTACTCAGTTGTGCTGTGCGCAGGCTTCTTCAAGTCAAGCAGCAAGCAATCCAAAGCTGCTCCGTTCATCGGAGCCGAGGAGAATCATCTTCTACTGGATGGGAAACGATTGAAAGCAGGTTACGTCAAGTTTTTGTCTTGTTCTTTAAGTCCGTGATTTTGTCTGAGCGGTGTAGCTGCGCACTGTTCTTGGCAAAAGTCCTCCAGTGTCTGCACGAGCTGTAAGACCTGCACGTTTTCTTTCTCAACAACAGTGAATCCAGCTTTGCTGACTTTAGGATGAATCACGGGCTCCTTTTTACTTTCTGCAATACGAAACGTTAAGAACCAAAATGTCAAAATGATTCTTACAAATCAGGACTATATTTAACCAATTTATTTATTATGAAGGGCCACATCATGGATGGATGGACGCACAGATGGATCACGGACGGCTACAGCTCCAGCATCTTCAGTCCATCGGAAAAGATGCAGCCCTACACCATCATGCCTTACAGGGGGAATCATTTCATCTGACAACTGCTTGGATGTGTCAATGCTGGACATTTTCCCGGCTGACTTTCACTTAGAAGGGGGGGTTAGATTTGACACGGTTCATCTCGGTTTTATCATTGGATGCCTCGTCTCAATTTTGCGTTGAGCAGTGGTGCTGCACTGTTCTTGGCACACGAAATCCAGAACTTGTATGTCCATCGGTTACAACATATCTGCATCTCAGCTCTCAACCACAGTCACCTGCTGATTTCAGCGCAAACATTGAGACACATAACATGATAAAACCTGATGAGCTGTGTCCTATCTAAACCTCTTCTGTCTGGTGGTACATCAGCATCGTTCAAGTGGAAGATTTTCTGTAAGGGGCAATACACCTTTAGCTTTCCATGAGTCACTTGTGATAGACCAAGGCTCTTACTCAGTTGTGCTGTGCGCAGGCTTCTTCAAGTCAAGCAGCAAGCAATCCAAAGCTGCTCCGTTCATCGGAGCCGAGGAGAATCATCTTCTACTGGATGGGAAACGAGTGAAAGCAGGTTACGTCAAGTTTTTGTCTTGTTCTTTAAGTCCGTGATTTTGTCCTGAGCGATGTAGCTGCGCACTGTTCTTGGCAAAAGTCCTCCAGTGTCTGCACGAGCTGTAAGACCTGCACGTTTTCTTTCTCAACAACAGTGAATCCAGCTTTGCTGACTTTAGGATGAATCACGGGCTCCTTTTTACTTTCTGCAATACGAAACGTTAAGAACCAAAATGTCAAAATGATTCTTACAAATCAGGACTATATTTAACCAATTTATTTATTATGAAGGGCCACATCATGGATGGATGGACGCACAGATGGATCACGGACGGCTACAGCTCCAGCATCTTCAGTCCATCGGAAAAGATGCAGCCCTACACCATCATGCCTTACAGGGGGAATCATTTCATCTGACAACTGCTTGGATGTGTCAATGCTGGACATTTTCCCGGCTGACTTTCACTTAGACGGGGGGGTTAGATTTGACACGGTTCATCTCGGTTTTATCATTGGATGCCTCGTCTCAATTTTGCGTTGAGCAGTGGTGCTGCACTGTTCTTGGCACACGAAATCCAGAACTTGTATGTCCATCGGTTACAACATATCTGCATCTCAGCTCTCAACCACAGTCACCTGCTGATTTCAGCGCAAACATTGAGACACATAACATGATAAAACCTGATGAGCTGTGTCCTATCTAAACCTCTTCTGTCTGGTGGTACATCAGCATCGTTCAAGTGGAAGATTTGCTGTAAGGGGCAATACACCTTTAGCTTTCCATGAGTCACTTGTGATAGACCAAGGCTCTTACTCAGTTGTGCTGTGCGCAGGCTTCTTCAAGTCAAGCAGCAAGCAATCCAAAGCTGCTCCGTTCATCGGAGCCGAGGAGAATCATCTTCTACTGGATGGGAAACGAGTGAAAGCAGGTTACGTCAAGTTTTTGTCTTGTTCTTTAAGTCCGTGATTTTGTCCTGAGCGATGTAGCTGCGCACTGTTTTTGGCAAAAGTCCTCCAGTGTCTGCACGAGCTGTAAGACCTGCACGTTTTCTTTCTCAACAACAGTGAATCCAGCTTTGCTGACTTTAGGATGAATCACGGGCTCCTTTTTACTTTCTGCAATACGAAACGTTAAGAACCAAAATGTCAAAATGATTCTTACAAATCAGGACTATATTTAACCAATTTATTTATTATGAAGGGCCACATCATGGATGGATGGACGCACAGATGGATCACGGACGGCTACAGCTCCAGCATCTTCAGTCCATCGGAAAAGATGCAGCCCTACACCATCATGCCTTACAGGGGGAATCATTTCATCTGACAACTGCTTGGATGTGTCAATGCTGGACATTTTCCCGGCTGACTTTCACTTAGAAGGGGGGGTTAGATTTGACACGGTTCATCTCGGTTTTATCATTGGATGCCTCGTCTCAATTTTGCGTTGAGCAGTGGTGCTGCACTGTTCTTGGCACACGAAATCCAGAACTTGTATGTCCATCGGTTACAACATATCTGCATCTCAGCTCTCAACCACAGTCACCTGCTGATTTCAGCGCAAACATTGAGACACATAACATGATAAAACCTGATGAGCTGTGTCCTATCTAAACCTCTTCTGTCTGGTGGTACATCAGCATCGTTCAAGTGGAAGATTTGCTGTAAGGGGCAATACACCTTTAGCTTTCCATGAGTCACTTGTGATAGACCAAGGCTCTTACTCAGTTGTGCTGTGCGCAGGCTTCTTCAAGTCAAGCAGCAAGCAATCCAAAGCTGCTCCGTTCATCGGAGCCGAGGAGAATCATCTTCTACTGGATGGGAAACGAGTGAAAGCAGGTTACGTCAAGTTTTTGTCTTGTTCTTTAAGTCCGTGATTTTGTCCTGAGCGATGTAGCTGCGCACTGTTTTTGGCAAAAGTCCTCCAGTGTCTGCACGAGCTGTAAGACCTGCACGTTTTCTTTCTCAACAACAGTGAATCCAGCTTTGCTGACTTTAGGATGAATCACGGGCTCCTTTTTACTTTCTGCAATACGAAACGTTAAGAACCAAAATGTCAAAATGATTCTTACAAATCAGGACTATATTTAACCAATTTATTTATTATGAAGGGCCACATCATGGATGGATGGACGCACAGATGGATCACGGACGGCTACAGCTCCAGCATCTTCAGTCCATCGGAAAAGATGCAGCCCTACACCATCATGCCTTACAGGGGGAATCATTTCATCTGACAACTGCTTGGATGTGTCAATGCTGGACATTTTCCCGGCTGACTTTCACTTAGAAAGGGGGGGTTAGATTTGACACGGTTCATCTCGGTTTTATCATTGGATGCCTCGTCTCAATTTTGCGTTGAGCAGTGGTGCTGCACTGTTCTTGGCACACGAAATCCAGAACTTGTATGTCCATCGGTTACAACATATCTGCATCTCAGCTCTCAACCACAGTCACCTGCTGATTTCAGCGCAAACATTGAGACACATAACATGATAAAACCTGATGAGCTGTGTCCTATCTAAACCTCTTCTGTCTGGTGGTACATCAGCATCGTTCAAGTGGAAGATTTTCTGTAAGGGGCAATACACCTTTAGCTTTCCATGAGTCACTTGTGATAGACCAAGGCTCTTACTCAGTTGTGCTGTGCGCAGGCTTCTTCAAGTCAAGCAGCAAGCAATCCAAAGCTGCTCCGTTCATCGGAGCCGAGGAGAATCATCTTCTACTGGATGGGAAACGAGTGAAAGCAGGTTACGTCAAGTTTTTGTCTTGTTCTTTAAGTCCGTGATTTTGTCCTGAGCGATGTAGCTGCGCACTGTTCTTGGCAAAAGTCCTCCAGTGTCTGCACGAGCTGTAAGACCTGCACGTTTTCTTTCTCAACAACAGCGAATCCAGCTTTGCTGACTTTAGGATGAATCACGGGCTCCTTTTTACTTTCTGCAATACGAAACGTTAAGAACCAAAATGTCAAAATGATTCTTACAAATCAGGACTATATTTAACCAATTTATTTATTATGAAGGGCCACATCATGGATGGATGGACGCACAGATGGATCACGGACGGCTACAGCTCCAGCATCTTCAGTCCATCGGAAAAGATGCAGCCCTACACCATCATGCCTTACAGGGGGAATCATTTCATCTGACAACTGCTTGGATGTGTCAATGCTGGACATTTTCCCGGCTGACTTTCACTTAGAAAGGGGGGTTAGATTTGACACGGTTCATCTCGGTTTTATCATTGGATGCCTCGTCTCAATTTTGCGTTGAGCAGTGGTGCTGCACTGTTCTTGGCACACGAAATCCAGAACTTGTATGTCCATCGGTTACAACATATCTGCATCTCAGCTCTCAACCACAGTCACCTGCTGATTTCAGCGCAAACATTGAGACACATAACATGATAAAACCTGATGAGCTGTGTCCTATCTAAACCTCTTCTGTCTGGTGGTACATCAGCATCGTTCAAGTGGAAGATTTTCTGTAAGGGGCAATACACCTTTAGCTTTCCATGAGTCACTTGTGATAGACCAAGGCTCTTACTCAGTTGTGCTGTGCGCAGGCTTCTTCAAGTCAAGCAGCAAGCAATCCAAAGCTGCTCCGTTCATCGGAGCCGAGGAGAATCATCTTCTACTGGATGGGAAACGAGTGAAAGCAGGTTACGTCAAGTTTTTGTCTTGTTCTTTAAGTCCGTGATTTTGTCCTGAGCGATGTAGCTGCGCACTGTTCTTGGCAAAAGTCCTCCAGTGTCTGCACGAGCTGTAAGACCTGCACGTTTTCTTTCTCAACAACAGTGAATCCAGCTTTGCTGACTTTAGGATGAATCACGGGCTCCTTTTTACTTTCTGCAATATGAAACGTTAAGAACCAAAATGTCAAAATGATTCTTACAAATCAGGACTATATTTAACCAATTTATTTATTATGAAGGGCCACATCATGGATGGATGGACGCACAGATGGATCACGGACGGCTACAGCTCCAGCATCTTCAGTCCATCGGAAAAGATGCAGCCCTACACCATCATGCCTTACAGGGGGAATCATTTCATCTGACAACTGCTTGGATGTGTCAATGCTGGACATTTTCCCGGCTGACTTTCACTTAGAAGGGGGGGTTAGATTTGACACGGTTCATCTCGGTTTTATCATTGGATGCCTCGTCTCAATTTTGCGTTGAGCAGTGGTGCTGCACTGTTCTTGGCACACGAAATCCAGAACTTGTATGTCCATCGGTTACAACATATCTGCATCTCAGCTCTCAACCACAGTCACCTGCTGATTTCAGCGCAAACATTGAGACACATAACATGATAAAACCTGATGAGCTGTGTCCTATCTAAACCTCTTCTGTCTGGTGGTACATCAGCATCGTTCAAGTGGAAGATTTTCTGTAAGGGGCAATACACCTTTAGCTTTCCATGAGTCACTTGTGATAGACCAAGGCTCTTACTCAGTTGTGCTGTGCGCAGGCTTCTTCAAGTCAAGCAGCAAGCAATCCAAAGCTGCTCTGTTCATCGGAGCCGAGGAGAATCATCTTCTACTGGATGGGAAACGAGTGAAAGCAGGTTACGTCAAGTTTTTGTCTTGTTCTTTAAGTCCGTGATTTTGTCCTGAGCGATGTAGCTGCGCACTGTTTTTGGCAAAAGTCCTCCAGTGTCTGCACGAGCTGTAAGACCTGCACGTTTTCTTTCTCAACAACAGGGAATCCAGCTTTGCTGACTTTAGGATGAATCACGGGCTCCTTTTTACTTTCTGCAATACGAAACGTTAAGAACCAAAATGTCAAAATGATTCTTACAAATCAGGACTATATTTAACCAATTTATTTATTATGAAGGGCCACATCATGGATGGATGGACGCACAGATGGATCACGGACGGCTACAGCTCCAGCATCTTCAGTCCATCGGAAAAGATGCAGCCCTACACCATCATGCCTTACAGGGGGAATCATTTCATCTGACAACTGCTTGGATGTGTCAATGCTGGACATTTTCCCGGCTGACTTTCACTTAGACGGGGGGGTTAGATTTGACACGGTTCATCTCGGTTTTATCATTGGATGCCTCGTCTCAATTTTGCGTTGAGCAGTGGTGCTGCACTGTTCTTGGCACACGAAATCCAGAACTTGTATGTCCATCGGTTACAACATATCTGCATCTCAGCTCTCAACCACAGTCACCTGCTGATTTCAGCGCAAACATTGAGACACATAACATGATAAAACCTGATGAGCTGTGTCCTATCTAAACCTCTTCTGTCTGGTGGTACATCAGCATCGTTCAAGTGGAAGATTTTCTGTAAGGGGCAATACACCTTTAGCTTTCCATGAGTCACTTGTGATAGACCAAGGCTCTTACTCAGTTGTGCTGTGCGCAGGCTTCTTCAAGTCAAGCAGCAAGCAATCCAAAGCTGCTCTGTTCATCGGAGCCGAGGAGAATCATCTTCTACTGGATGGGAAACGATTGAAAGCAGGTTACGTCAAGTTTTTGTCTTGTTCTTTAAGTCCGTGATTTTGTCCTGAGCGATGTAGCTGCGCACTGTTTTTGGCAAAAGTCCTCCAGTGTCTGCACGAGCTGTAAGACCTGCACGTTTTCTTTCTCAACAACAGTGAATCCAGCTTTGCTGACTTTAGGATGAATCACGGGCTCCTTTTTACTTTCTGCAATACGAAACGTTAAGAACCAAAATGTCAAAATGATTCTTACAAATCAGGACTATATTTAACCAATTTATTTATTATGAAGGGCCACATCATGGATGGATGGACGCACAGATGGATCACGGACGGCTACAGCTCCAGCATCTTCAGTCCATCGGAAAAGATGCAGCCCTACACCATCATGCCTTACAGGGGGAATCATTTCATCTGACAACTGCTTGGATGTGTCAATGCTGGACATTTTCCCGGCTGACTTTCACTTAGAAGGGGGGGTTAGATTTGACACGGTTCATCTCGGTTTTATCATTGGATGCCTCGTCTCAATTTTGCGTTGAGCAGTGGTGCTGCACTGTTCTTGGCACACGAAATCCAGAACTTGTATGTCCATCGGTTACAACATATCTGCATCTCAGCTCTCAACCACAGTCACCTGCTGATTTCAGCGCAAACATTGAGACACATAACATGATAAAACCTGATGAGCTGTGTCCTATCTAAACCTCTTCTGTCTGGTGGTACATCAGCATCGTTCAAGTGGAAGATTTTCTGTAAGGGGCAATACACCTTTAGCTTTCCATGAGTCACTTGTGATAGACCAAGGCTCTTACTCAGTTGTGCTGTGCGCAGGCTTCTTCAAGTCAAGAAGCAAGCAATCCAAAGCTGATCGATTTGAGATCATCAATATTTGTGGATTGTCTAGACTGCAATGCCCTCTTTGGTTTTCGATACAACATCTCATCCAGAACTAGGACCTGCAAGCAGGAACACAGTATTGGTATGAGGTATATTCAACAGAAGGTGTAATATTTTCTCTTACAGATTGCAGAGCATATTGCAGGAGCATATCTGGAGTTTTAATCTCGCCATAATCACCTATGGCTTGCAGAATAAGTTTTATACATATTTTTCATGGTAATATTTGTTAGATTTTTAGCTATTTCGTTAAATGCGTTCATTTTATTATTTGTTTATTTTTTGATATAATATTAAGTGTATCATTGGCTTGTAATCATAGGGAAACAACTTTAAATTAATTATTCACTTACAACCTACATTTTCATATTAATTTAATCACCACTGATGTTATCCAAGATGTTTATGTATTTTTTTCTTTAGTCGAAAAGAGATTAAGGTTTTTGATGAAAACATTCAAGGATTTTTCTCCATATATAATGGACTTCAAAAGGTTGAAGTCAAAATTACTCTTTCTAAAATACATATCCTCATATTTTGTGCACACAAGACTACACTACGTTTTGTTTTAGGTTTTGTTGAGGAGATTATTTTGATATATTGTAGCCAGCAGCGCCAGTTTGCTAACTCTTTTGTTTACAAACCCTCTCATAATGCAGCAAGTGCCTTAAGTTTTTCAATATTATTGTATAGTTTCTACAATATGTTATTTCAGGCATACTCGTCTCTAGAAGGTAATTTTACCTGTCCCACCTCCTGTGGATAAAACATTCAGATACAACAGTTAAGCATGGCCTTTAATTTTTAGCTTGAACAAGAAAAAAGCATCCTAAAATATGAAATAAGTGTCATAAAAACCATGTAAATGTCATTTCTTTACACATTATTACAACACTAATTTCATGTTTTAACAAAAATGATTAGTACATTGTTTGTGTTGCTATTGAGATTTAAAGATTTGTAGCACAGTCCAAGCAGTTGTACCACAAGTATAAAACATCTGTTGTCATAGTTAAAAATACACAAGTGCAGCTCATCACAGGAATAGGCAGTAGACAAATTACATTAATGTTACATACAGATGGACATATTATGGCCATGTAATGTTTAGTTTACCAAATTATTCCAAATGAATTCCAAACCAAAGGTTTCTTTTTTCTGATATTTTATTTGTTTTCAATTGACAGAAAATGTTAAATACTTTTATTAAAACTATAGTAAAACATTTTCGTACTAATTGACATCCGGGCAATTCCAATGTAGGCCTACGTTCTAAAAAATGCTCAGAGAAAGAATTTTTACGAATTTATTGAACCATCTGTTAATATTTTACTAAACCCTTTTTGATAGAGTCGAAACAATCAAAGAATGTCAGTCTAAAAACTGATTTTCCATTTTAAAAAAGGGAAATAAACATACATGGATGCGGTTTTTGGGAGACGACAAACTTTGTAGGATTTCTGTGAAATAAAATGCACAATCCTGAAGCAATAATACCCAATGGAGAAGGGATGCCTCTTTATAGAATATAAAAAAGTTACTTTATTTTTGTAACATGGAGTCAGAGACATTCGGATCCATATGCAGTTCTTTATTAATAAGAATGGTCAAACAGGCAGAAAATCAGAAACAGTAACAAGCAGAGGTCAGGGAAGGCAGCATAGAATGAAGGGATTTTTCGGTCAGAATATAAACTAAAAGTCTAAAACTGTCTAAATTTGAAACTAAAAGTCGAAGTTGAAAAGGAATGCAGTATATGGGCATTTAATCATTTAGCCATTTAGGGTTGAGGATTTAGGATTGGGAATTTGAGGGTTGGGCATTTAGAATTGAAGATTTGGGGATTCATTACTAACATAATATGTATTGGTAAGGATTTCACATTAGTGCGCACATGTTTTTCATTTGTTTTTTAGCTTGAACATCCAATACTATACATGTATATGTGAGCAATGTATATGTGTGTATGCATGCTTTTATAAGCGCAATTTGATCTAAACCATGGCGCCTCATATCCTCGCTCCAGCCCCTCACTCGCTTTGGTTTCATTACAGTGTGCTCCTTAGCACTGGGAGCTCCCTCTGCTGTCCATAAGGTGCCTCTGTGCACCAGCCATTTCAAACCCATCCTCCAGTATGTGGGCCACGCCTCCTAATTTGCATACACTCCTCAATCCTCAAATGCCCAATCCTAAATCCTCAACTCTAAATGGCTAAATGATTAAATGCCCAATCCTCAAATTGGGATTATGGGAAATGGGAATGGACCCAAATGCCAGAGTCCTGAGTGGAGTGACATCTACTGGAGTTCATGGGCACTCCAGCTGACGATTGTGATAGTTTAAATTTTCATGTGTCCATTAATGAGGAATATGTAGCATTATGGATGTGACAATCCTGAAAATTGCACGTACCTGACTATGAATAATAAAATGCACTAACAATAAAACGAATGCTTTACAAATTTGAAGAGAGATCTCACATGGCTATTTGAACCACCATTTGTTAATATCTGTGACGTTACATGATGTCAATTATTAAATAAAAATGAGTGTAAAGTAACACCACCATTTCTCCTTTTTTATGCAAAACAATTTATAGCTTATGGAAGGGGTGTACGAACATAGAACTCAATAAGCACACACACTGGGTTTACATAATTCCTTAAATACATATTACTTGTTTTATGTAACATTGATGCATTGTAAAACCTTTCATAAAAAAAATTATTGGCTCTATTTAAATATGGTTTTCAAACGGATGTTGCATGCATATAAAGGTCAAAAAGAATTTGACCAATACAGCTTGAAGAAGATTTTTCTTTGGAGAAAGCTTGTGATGATCAGGAATTGTCATGTAGTCAGAAGGTTTGAAACAAAGCCCTGAACCTCAACTCCGGAAGGACCAGTTGGAAAGGTTTGTTTGTCTTGACAAACCTCTGTTTCAGCTTTAACCAGGACGCTTTAGAGAGAGGAAGTTGGAAACGTGCAGCCAAGGTCTGTTTTAAAAATAAATTAACATATCCATTATCTCAATTCATTTTTGTGAAATCTGCGAAAGAGCTAAATGGCAAGTTTTATATCTCTGGTTAAAAGCATTTGTTATTATTATAGAAATGCACACTTGGCTAATAAGATGTGTTTGAAGGAAGAAAATTCAGGTTTAAAGCAATTTTTGATCATTTATTTTGTGTCTGTAACGGACACTTTCTGGTTTTTTAAATGTTTGGCAGTGTTATTTCAGTTGAGATGAAAATTTAATTCTGTTCTTCATATCAACCTCTTAAATTAACATGCTATTGTAATTTGTTTTTATTGAGATTCAATACTTATGCAAGGTTATAAACAAATGTTAAAGTGGTTCTCTGTCTACTCTTTCCATTCATGCACAAAAGGTTAGACCTGCTGTGAAATGTAGTAGCATAACCGTGTTAATTTGTACAGTCCTGAATGGGTTCAGAGGTCAAGATGGAAGAATTTTTCCTAATTTGTTTCAAGAAAAAAAACACTAAAATGCTGATCTTGTTATCATGTGTGTTTCAACCGTCTCTCTCTCTTTGGGCAGGAATCATTTGATGGATTATCATCATTGAAGCAGTTATATTTGGATCGAAACCACATTGACCACATTGAAACTGGATCATAAAGAGCTTCAGTTCTTTCCTACAAAAACTATGACCAGGTATCTCTTTTATTGCTCTATTAAAGGGACAGTTCACCCAAAAATTATTCTGTCATCATTTATTCACCCCCATCTCATTCAAAATGACTCTTTCTTCTGTGGAACACAAAAGAAGGTATTTTGAGAAATGTCTCAGCGGTTTTGTGTCCATACAATTGGAAGTCAATGCGGGTCACTGTTGTTTGGTTCCAACTTTCTTCTTCTGCAGAAGATAAAAGGCATACAGGTTTGGATTTAAATGCAGATAAATAAATTATGAAAGGATTTTTAGCTTTTGTACAAAAGGTTAAAGGAAAACAGGCTTCTGATATTTTATATATCAAATTATATAAAAAATATGTTTTTCAGTGTTTGTTTCCTAGCCCCTCTTTCAGATTATTGGAGTTGACTCAATTTGACATGAGTTATAATCCCATGACATATCTAGGGGAGGAGAGTGTGGCAATGCCAAAACTCATGCACCTGTTTTTCAAGCACATGGCTTTACAGGATCTGTCAGAATCAGCTCTGTCTCTCTCTCCCTTCATCTATCATCTGGACCTGAGCTACAAATCCCTTACATAGAGGCGCTCATGGGAACCACACAGGTCACCGGCCTTAACCTCACAGGTACGGTGACATAAATACAAGATTAACAGTGTGGGTTTTTTGTATTTTTTGTATTTTGTTGTTATATTAATAATAATTTTTAAATGTAAGATATTCGTAAAACCGGTCCGTATGAAACGTCATTCTAAACTTTTTATGAAATGTCAAGATCAATGATTAAATATAATAGAGACTCGTGATACCAATTTTCCATTGTATGTTGCTTTGATACCAATTTTAGAATGTATGTTGCATTTGATACATTTGCTAAATGAATAAATGTTATATAATGCAATGCTGTGCCTTAGGAAACCCCATCAGGTGTACATGCTTTCTGAAGGGCCTGAAGATATGGACACAGTAGTCGGGGATAAAGCTTTCTGGTGCTTTCTCTCAGATGAACCTTTAGAGAATGTGCAGGAACAGGACCTCCACTGCAGACAGCAAAATTAGTTGATGCCGGATGATGCAGAGAAGGAAGGCGAGGCGAAAACCGAGGATGAAAAGATTACAACAAAAATCAAGCCCAACAAATGTCCTAAGTATTGCTACTGTAAGGTGAGAAAAAGTCAGAAATGGAACGGATTGTTGATTTGTCGCCTTTTTTTCGATAACTATCCTCTCTCCGTCAGTCTGATGCTCGACACGCTACCTGTGATGAACGTGGTCACACCAAAGTGCCCACTGGTTTCCCTGGCAACACTCTCCTTTTGAACATGCGTGGCAACCACTTCCATTATCTGCCTGGCAACAGTTTCCCTGACGTCCCTGAGGTGGTGTCCCTCCAGTTGGACGGCTGTAAGATTCATGAAATCGAGGGTCGAGGTCGAGTTTTCCAGGGCATTAAAGGCCTGATGTACCACTACTTGTCATGCAACCAACTTGCTTCCTTGGACACAGATGTCTTCGCAGGTGCCAACGACATCATGTATCTTCACCTAAAAGGCAACAGACTTTCTCACTTTCCTTCTTCAGAGATGCTGTCCCACGTCCCCAAACTCCTCAAAGTTGCATCTTGAAAGAAACCTGATAGTTTAACTAGAACCTGTAGGACTTCAGGATCCAATCCCCCAACTGACAGGCCTCTATCTCGCCAATAACACCATCAGAAACATAGTTCCTAAAGCGCTGGATACGGCTCTCAAACTGGACGTTCTCCATCTTGAAGATAATAAGATGACAGAAGTGCCTAGTGATGCCTTAGGCAACGCACCTCTGTTAACCGAAGTCCATTTATCAGGGAATGTGATTCGCTGGATTGGTCCGAGAGCCTTTCTGGGTATTATTAAAAGTCTAAAACGCTTGTATATTGAACGAATGGGTCTTCAAAGGGTAGAGGATAATATTTCGTATATTATTTGAAATGAGAATCGCCATCCATCTCTGTGCTTAATCTCTCTAATGGCCACTGTTTTCTCTTCTGTGTTGTGAATGTAGATGAGCGCAAAGTCTCTAGCAGGGTTTGGTCCTGATCTGGTGTCTTTATCTCTGGAAGAGAATCAGTTAGAAGAGTTACCTGACCTTTCACCTTTTACTGGCCTGCAGCACCTCACCCTGGGCAACAATCCTCTAATGTGTGACTGCAAATGACTGCCATTTTACAGGTAAAACACACAAAATCCATTCATCTCAATATCCATCCATCCATCTCAATGTCCTCACTTTGTTTCTTTCAGGTGGTTGTCGAATGCAAGCTGTGTGTGGTTACCCTTCTGAACTCCGGGGGCAGGTTAAGCTGATGTTTTTAAAAACTGCTCTGCAGAAAATAACCAGTCATTCAATGAAACATCCATAACGCCCAATGAAGATAAACTCAACAAACCCAGGCCTAGCCCAGCCAAAGCCAGACCAGCAGAAGCTGGTCCTAAACCAGCAGAGACCAAGACGACAGCAGGACTGTTACAAAGCAGTGGACTCCAACCAGAGATAAAAAGGTTAAAACAGAAAAACAGAAGAAAGAAGACCAAGCATTGAGAAATTAGTTTTTACTTCAACTGGATGAATCTTCTACACAATAAACTTGTGCACAAACTTAAAAGTAGTTGCTAGCTACAGTTAGTTGACCAGATTTAAAGATGATATGTTTTTCCCCTTTTTCTTATCCACATTAGTTAAGTCTTAAGATCTACGTTACTATCCATATTTTGTTTTTTGTCAGAAGTCGTAAGTAAGCTGTTTGAATATATAAATATTTCACATTATCTTAACTGGTTCCATGGTGTAATGGTTAGCACTCTGGACTCTGAATCCAGCGATCCGAGTTCAAATCTCGGTGGAACCTAGGGTTTTGTCTTTTTGGACGTTTAATACAGTTAAACATACATGTTCATTTAGTTAAAGCTTTATTATAAGCGTTATGGCGTTTTAAACAAACAACAAAATGCTGCCCACTACACAACATCGCTTTAATGCGTCGATGCGAGGCACATTAAAACGAGTTGCGCTGAATTCCCGCTCACTCTCGCGAGATCTAACCAACAGCAACCATGGCGGCCGCGATGGATGTAGACGCCCCAGGTGGAGCTAACAGCGGAGCTAGCAAGAAGCGTTTTGAAGTCAAAAAGGTAATCAGCCGCGAGGTCAATGTTAAGAAATAACTCCATACATTTATATATCGTCCAGTCCCTTTAAATGTTACATTAAAGATCTTCTAGAGCAGTGCGTTTGTAATACCCGGTTAGCATTAGCAGTGCTGTAACCAACACCTCATTATGTGGCTTGGTTAAGATGTTTTGTCGTACAAAAAGCTGCCCGTTTTGACATCATATTTAGTGTCAGGTAGATGAGAAGACCGCGTTTGTGTCGCTTTTCTAGATTTGTTCTCTAGTAAAGTTAAATTAAATTCTGCAGCGTAATCTCCGATTATAAACTAGGCCCCTAGGTAACGTCAACGTCCAAATGAGAATCAATTCCGGTAAGTGAGATTCAGTGAGATTTTGAGCATTACTAGTGTTTTATTTAGTATTTTAAACCCGACACGGTTATATGGTTCAATGTATAACTAAGTACAGTTCTGTTAGAAAACAGTGGGGTATTATCGACGTCATCACTAAATACCGTGACATTTCCTTCCCTAAACATTTGCCGTGGTTTCACTATAGTAAGAATGTTTTGTTTTTATTGTAGTTAAACCATTAAAACATGGCTACTACACAATGACCATAATAACATATAGTTTCCACTGAGATGTTGTACTGCCATAAGAGGAAATGTTGTTTATATAGTTTATAGCTTTCTAAACATGAATAAACTTAGCTTTTCTGATGAATGAGGTGATGTTGAACACGATATTTGCATTAATAGCTTTTTTCTCTTAAAGTGGAATGCAGTGGCCCTGTGGGCTTGGGACATTGTGGTGGACAACTGTGCCATTTGCAGAAACCACATTATGGATCTTTGTAAGTATCACCTGTCGTTTGGTCTACATCTTGGAATCCACTCTTTTGATTTATAATAAAAGCTATTTTAATGATAATCCTGCTGTGTGTTTGTTTTAGGTATAGAGTGTCAAGCTAACCAAGCCTCGGCTACATCAGAAGAGTGCACAGTGGCCTGGGGAGTCTGCAATGTGAGTACGGCCGCACGCTGTATATACACGGCCTGGGCTCTGTAGAGCAGTGTTGTGACTCGGTTGTTTGTTTCTGCAGCACGCTTTTCATTTCCACTGCATCTCTCGCTGGCTGAAGACCAGACAGGTGTGTCCCCTGGACAACAGAGAGTGGGAGTTTCAGAAGTGAGTTTTTTCCCTCCCGGTTATATACAGAGTCAGACTAAAGGTGTTGTTGATGTGTTTAGATACAGAAGGAATATTATCCTACTTGACAGCTTCTTTATTAAAAGTCAAACTTTGAAATGAGGTATTTGCTGCTTGCACATGTTTGCTGAATGATGTCTTGTTTTTTAGGTATGGCCATTAGCAGCGTCTGGACTGATTCAGCATTTCCATCAGGTTCAGGATTTTTCCTGAGCTGGCTTCTGTTTAGATGCCGCTGTTTCTTGTTAAATAGATGTATTAGTACAGCGTTAAATTGTTGATTTTGTTTATTTTATTTCTGTGCAGCATACAAGGCTGTAAATTTTGAATAAAGTCTGTCTAGGGTCCATATGGTTTGGTTTGTTTTTTGACTCGTTGTAAGAGTATTAAACTAGTCTGCCTGCTCGAAACTAAAGCAAGTATGCTTTAAACCACTGCATTCATTTGAAAACTTCTTTTTAAAATTGAATTCTTGTTGATTTGTTTTATTAGTTATGTAGATCAGTGCACACATGAGAGATTGCCAAATACAGTAAAATTATACATGAACAAGAACAAAAAAAGCTAGTTTTAATATTATGGTGTTTTAATGACTAATAAAATAGCAGAAATAACATGTCAAGCAAGTTATCATCTCATAATTGTAAGAATGTGTCATCAAATAATAATCCTTTCATATGAGAAAGCTTTGTAATACAGTATGTAATCACTGGCCAAACTCTTGTAATGCACCAAACTGCATATGGTTATACTTTTGGTGTTTCTCTCTGCTCTAATATTAACTCTCTAAAAGATTTAAACTTAAAATCATAACTCCTTAAAGGGAAATTACAGAGACTGTTTAAAGGGATAGTTTACCCAAAATTTTAATTCTGTCGTTATTGTTCCAAATCTTTATAAACATGTCTAACACAGAGAAAGATATTTCTAAAAACAGTTCTCGGACCCCATTGTCTACCATAGTAACAATGTCTTTTTTGGGGGTTCTGTTGAATACAAAATACACTTTGAAGAATGTAGGAAAGCAAACAGTTCCGGGGAAACTTTTGAATACCATTGTCATTTTTCTTACAATGGGAGTTAATGGGGTCCAATAACTGAAACGCATCATTTTAAACTGGTTTGGAACATAAGAATTTCAGGACAGATTTTTTATTCTAGGGTGAGCTATCCGTTTAATAGATGCTGAACCTTTCCTGTAGCTCACTGGTTAGAGCATGGTGCTAGCAACACCAAGGCCAAGGGTTTGATTCCAGGGGATTGCACATACTCAGATACAATGTATAGTATAATGCAATGTCAGTCGCTTTGGATAAAAGCGTTTGCCAAATGCATACATGTAGATTCTATAGTGAAATACTCTCTTTTTCATAAAACAATGCAGTTGTATACAATTTACTCTTATATCAGTAAATAAGGCCAGACTAAAATTTGCAACAACCAAAATGTTTATTGAATGAAATCATGAAAATTCATTTTAAATGCTCATTTATTACAAGAATGTGTTTGAATTTTACTTTTTGCATTGACAATAGACAGAAAACAATGTTAGATTACATTGAGGGGGAGGACAAAAGAAACTTCAAGTTAATGAATATTTATGATCTGTTAGAAATATAGTCTACATTTAATTTTACCAATCTGGAGAATGAAGCCACACTTACACACTGGATCAAATTAATCTAGCAGAATTTAATATTTAATGTGTAAGGAAACAATATGAATAGGAATTTAGTTGAAAAATAAAGATCTGCAGCCCACTCAGTAAGACCACATCCATCAGCTGTGAAAGAGATTGTTATGAATTATACTTGAACCTCTGGAATGGTTGGCTGTTGAATGTCTATGCAGCAACTGCTGACTTACGTTTTTCAAGCCCATAAGTACTGATATCTTGACCTGCATTATGATATGCTGTAAATGTCCCAGAATCTTTTTCTTAATTGCTAAATGTGTCGAGTGAGCTGACCTCAGTAAAAAACATGAAATAGTCTTTCCCCAACAAAACTTCAGAAAAATAAACCAATACTTGACAGTTCTTGCTCAACCCCCACATCTGCATGGTCTTGTTCCAATACTCTTTATAGTTTTCTTCTGGTTTTTCAGCATTGCAGTAAAAGTCTCAACTCCTTTAAAACTGTATCTCTACTTTGGCTGCTCCAAGCTAAGTCTTGTATAAATTTTGTGGCAAGAAACCAGTGAGAAAAAAACTACATCAGAGTATTGGAACCAGACATTATCCACCATTCACATTTTCTGCCGTTTAGGGCTGCTGGCCACCGAACTTGGAGCTGAGTTTGTTGATAAGAGCCATGATTTTGGGGTTGCTCTGGTACTTGGCGATATTGGCTGGGTTCTGTGCCACATCCTGGAAAGCTGCCATCACCTCTGGGTCCTAGAGGACAAGAACCCAATAAAGGTATTTTATTATATTTAAAACTGAAGACTGAAACCAGACACACACACACACACACAGGCCAACTACAAGCCCACCGGACCCAAAAATTTACATTTAAAACTTACTATTTATAGGTATGTGTTTAGGTAAAATGTTCATTTTGTTTTATTCTGTGAACTACTAACAACAACTCTCCCAAATTTCAAACAAAAATATTTTCATATTTTTAATTATTTTTGCTGAAATAACAGAAAACATGCTCCGTGTTTTTTTCAGACCTCAAATACTGCAAAGGAAACAAGTTAATATTCACTTTTAAGCAAAAAAACAGTAACAGTTGTACATAAACTTCAGAGAAGTTCAGATTTTTTTTTTAATGTGGTGACCTCGATTTTGATCATGGTTTCATGTGTCTTGTCATGCAGCCAGTCTTTCACAATGCTGCTAGATGACTGTGTCTTTCTTAAGGTTTGATTTTGTTGAAATTTAACAAAGGCTGGACGTAATGACCACAATACATCTAGAAATGCTTTTGAAATTAAAATTTGGAACAGTCTCTTATTTTGTCCCGCGGCTGTATGTGGTAAAATGTTACCTGCATAGCCATGAGAACCTCTGGGTCTTTGAGAAGTTCATTAAGTCCAGGCATTCCAAATGCAGCTCCACCTGGAAAACCAGCACCTCCTGAAGAAATAAGTATATATAAATAACTTTCATTACAGTAATAATTCACCTAATAAGATCCAATGACCAAAAATGTACCTGGAAATCCAGGGAAACCTCCTGGTGCACCTCCTCCAGCCTGTGGTCTGGCTTCCTGTTCCTAAACACAGACATACATGAACCAGTGTGATTCTAAATCAGAGCATTAAATCATCACTTTCTTCAATCCATCCATCTTACCCTCTGTGCTCTTTCATGTTCTTCCCTCGCTTTCTTGACACGTTCTTGCCTCACTCGGATCTCCCGTTCTTCCCGCTTGCGTTCATATTTGCGCCGATGCTCTATGATTTTGTTGGCCTGTGAGGGAAAGGTTTGTCAAAATGTTTGTGATGTTCTACATTTCATAAGGAATATTACAATCAGAGCAGGGTGATTAGATTCTACAACAAACAACTGTACGTTTGAGGTCAGAGTCATAGGGCCAGTATTTTTGTAAGGGTCGGGCATTGATACCTTTGGCTGGACTTCTTTAAGCAGGGTACTGGCTTCTTCATCATAGTCAAGTTTGCAGGCCATTGCCAAGTCTTTTGCCGACTCTTCCCAGTGCCCAAGCAATCTGTGAGAGAAAGATCATATATCTTTAACATTGCGGTAGTAACATTAGCCCGAGCCCGACACACACTCAACACAACACCCTTATATGAAACAGATCCGCATCTTATTCTACACGGGAGCGAAATGTCCAGGCAACCAAAAATGCAAAGCACAAGAACACTAAAATTAAATTGTGAAAACAATTTCTCATTCTAATCTCTTTCTATTTTATTTTACAAAGTCATATGGGTTTGGAATGACATGAGGGGTATAAACACCAGAATTATACAGATATATAACAATATATATATTTTTTTCCTTTATATATTAATTTGACTTTTACCTCTGTGCTTTCCCCCTCCATTTATAGGGTTGGGCTGAGTCTGGGTTGATATCAATGGCTCTGTTACAGTCTCTGATCGCGGCGTTAGGTTTCTGCATCTTCACATACACACTGAAAGAAGACACACAACCGTCATAATTAAAACCACATGCTTTAAGAAATCCAACCAGTACGCAAGATAGTGATTTGCTTCTACCTAGCTCTTTTAGCATACAGAATGGCCAGTTTCGGGTTGAGCTTGATGGCCTCTGTGAACAGTTCCAGAGCTTTCTGTAGGTCACCTGAAAACACAAGCATTAAAATAAGTTATAAGCAGGTTTCCACAACACGACTATAACAGACAACTTAAGATATGTCAATAATGATTAAAAAATAACAGACATCACAATGACAAGTAATGTGGTAGCTCACCATCTCCTAACGCACCAATGGCCTCCATCTTCTTCTCATTGGCCTGATCTATCATTTCATCTGTGATCTGAGATTAAAGAAAGTTATAACATCATCCTGGTTGTATACTTTTACTTTACAGGCATGATTAAAGCTTTTGAAAACAATGAAATCTTTATGAAAGAGATACATATTTCTAAATGTAGATATATTTTTCTATTGGGTCAACTTGTAAAATCTTGTTTATGTTTGACGTCTGCTATGACAATTTCATGAATTAGCTCATGTTCTTTTTGGATTAGTCTGAAATATTGCAATTCCGCACTGTAACTTTACTACACGTACAATACATTTCATATAAAGATCAGGGACAATGGGAACGAATGCACAATGATTGTACCTCCAGGTTCTCGTAATCGCCCATCTCTTGAGGTTCATCTGTTTCTGGCTCGATCACTCCTTCATTGTCTATTTCTGAAGAAATTAAAGAAATTACATTAACGTTTCATGACATAAAACAGTTACATTTAACGCCGTATCCTCCAATCAGTTACCAGCTTCACAATAAACTCATAACATCTGCTTTAACTGTTTTGGGGGTAGATATTCACTGCTAGAAAGATTGCACACTGCTATACAGAGGCAAAGGAAGGGTTTAGAGAAAGTTCACGGCTATTACGAGCCCATAAAAAAGCCAGCGTGATGGCATATGCAGAGCAAATAAAGGATATTAAAAAGTATATTACAGTCAATAAATGTCACGCACCTATTTCACTCTCCTCGCTCTCAGATGGTGGGGCTGCTCCGGGTTGTGATGCTGTTTTGGGAGCCCCATCACATGGACAGCCTCCCTTCAAGCAAATAAAAACAGAGATTGTTTATCTTATAAATCATAATGGTTCTGCTACTGTAAGAGCACATCTATCACTAATCTACGTTTATGTTTAATATCTTAAATTTACCCTAACAATCTTTTTTCCTTTTTAGCCAAGTTAGTAAAGCATGGTGCTGAAATTGGAAAGGTTATGTATTCGATCCTCATTGCAAAAAATGTTGCATTATAGGATAGTTTCAATCACGTTGTTTTTTGATGTGCAAGGCGTGGCTGGAGGGCAGCAAGTGATTTTCTCCATAGGAATTCACCATCACAAACTCAAAGTCCCTATTGTAATCGACCTGTACAACAAGCAAATTTACGTCAAACCTGACTTGTAATAAACACCAGCTTCCAATAAAAAAACCAACAGTTCCCATAGAAGTCCAAAACAACAACCACGGAAAACAAAATAAATA
Organism: Barbatula barbatula; assembly: GCF_947034865.1. Taxonomy (NCBI): domain Eukaryota; kingdom Metazoa; phylum Chordata; class Actinopteri; order Cypriniformes; family Nemacheilidae; genus Barbatula; species Barbatula barbatula. Next base: position 6,858,400 of record NC_136769.1, read on the forward strand.
CATTTGTTTATCACTGATATCAAACATAAACATGATAACAGAAAGGTTATGTACTAATTCTTTCGCTGCCTTGAGCCAAGTTATGTGGTTTCTTTATAATAAACTTCTATGAAGAACAAGCTAAATGTGACACTATTCTCATCCCAACCGCAGATTCAAGTTTAACAAGCCACTTTCATCTCGGTTTCTCAGTCAATTCTCGCATTGTGGGGCCTAGTACACAGGATTGAACAGTGTTGGAAAACTGAGCTCATGATAGACAGACCGAACACCACATTGAATGGTTATTTGTCTGAGTTGTATCCACTTATACGCTTTATCAGTAAGGTAAAGATTTGTTTTGTTAATATAACATGTTACTATCATTTTCTATAAATCTCCAAATTTGATTATTATTTGATTTATAATTCATGAAATAACACCGCCTAAAACATCTTTGAGAAGAGTCAATTACTTTTTTAACACCAGTACGTTTCCTTGTTATTGAGTACACATTTCCATTACTGCAACTGAACATCATCAACCGTTTTCAAACCATACGATTATTACCAGACATATCTGTGCATCTCTAGCATTTTTGCGTTGATAATATCCAAGTTCTGCGTGTGCATGGCACAAGAAAGAAAGTCTCATAAAAACATGTTTCTTTTTTGCTCATCCTGGCGTTGCCCACAACTCTAAGCGCATTACAAACTAAGTAACAGTAGGTGTACCCGTTGATTTCACTTCTCACCTTGCATGATGAGCTGTTATTTGATGGTATTGGTATGTTCGCTCCCATCCTAGAATAAAAAACATCATGTTAAATTGACTGTCCAGTCAGTAAAGCCTAGCGGCAAGGTTGCGAATTACAACCAACCTTTCACTCCACCCCTCCCCCTCCCTCGTAACACTACGACGGCTGAGACAACATGGCGAATCGCATGCAAGGGGACCCGCGGTGTATGTAGATAGAAATAGCTCTTTCTAATGTAATATAAACATAACGCTTCATTGTGTAAGCTCCTTACCTGAAGGTATAGCTGTGTATAGTATATTGCACTTCTATCAATAGATCATCCCACAAATTATACACTGGACCTTTAAATGTGCATGCTACACAAATAGGCACGCATGGGCGAATGCAAAGATTTATTTCTGGGTGTGCTCCTTTAAAAACGGGATGATGCTGGAACTTTCAGGGAGTCACATGTATTGTGGGTGTGACTGCTCTTAGAAATGGCATAGAAATCTATTTTATTACACGGTGCTTCCTACATCTATATAACATATAAACAACGCGGATATTGAATACACTGACCCCTGCAACCAGGTTTTAAAGAAGCTCATCTCCGGCGTGTGCAGTACAGCTGGATTATCCTTGCACATCTTCACGAAGGCCTTCAACTCCGTCACTTTCTGCGGGTCCATGTTTCACAACAGTCAAGTCAACCAGAGAAACACTGCGCTGGAAAAACAAGGACGCAGAATTAGCAATTTCCCAATCGCTATTATTCGTCCGTGAATAAACAGAGTTAATTGCGTGTTAAAAACGCAGAACCGTTTAATGGAACGGTGCGACAAATTATCTCAAATTGATTAGCGGCACGGGGCGCACGCGCTGCACGGAAGCTTCTGGAATAATGCGCGAAGAAGCGCCGATGGTAAAAAAACACGCGTTATTACAATAATCGCTCGAATCAGGCGCTCGTTCGTTCCAATGTAATTATTGCTTTACCTGAAACAGCGAAACTGAGCTGCGATTTGACGGACCTTCGCTATGCACGCGCAAGCCAATGTGCGAACCTCGAGACTACGAATTTTGCGCAGGCGGGAATGAAAATACTCACAATTATGACAGAATGAAAACAAGAGGGTCCTTCGCGTCAACGCGTCTTCTTAACGCCGTGCTAGATATGTAGCTCTAATATTATATTCATAAACAACGTTTGTAAAATCTGCACTTAACTGCAATTTATTTTTGTCAGAATTGGAGAACTTAAAAAAATATCTATTGCTCATAAACAATCAAAAACATTTAAAGTTCTTAAAATGTATGCAGACGTTTTTTTCAATTTAATATCCCGTCTATTTTTATGGATGCATTTTTTTGTGGATTTAGAATGTGTCCATAGGAAGGAGGAGAAATACATGTTTCTTTATTTTTTCTTTCTCTTTTTTCTTCTTTCTCTTCCTCTTTGTATGATCTATTGTCTGATCTGTATACGATCAAAGATTTCTATTAATACAAATAAATAAAAAATAGATATGTAGTTGTTCTCTTACCAAACTAATTAAAATGACTGTGAAAATCCCATAAATAGCTTAAGATAGTGTGTCTAATTGTGTTTGTGTATTGGTAAATGGTGTTGGCTGGTGGTCGTGTATGATGGGATTTACACAATAAATATTGATCACAAATTAAGTTGTCCAAAAACCTTTAAATATTAAATCTTATGGTTTTGGTGTGATTTCCACTAATTTGGTTTCCATAACTATAATGAAGCTTTAAAAATTAAGGCAGTGAAAAATACATGATAATAATACTGAAGGTATTTCGTTATAATCCCTTATAGGTTTCCATTTTAAGAATAGTTTCTTATTTATAGTTGTTTATTTACTGCTATAATGTTAAGAAAAAGAGAATGGGAATTCGAAAAAAGGTAGAGGGGTCCTCCGTCCGTCGTAGTCGCAGAGTGCCGCCGTCATAATAAAACGGGCCAATCATAGGGTTGGAATTTCTGCCGATCCACCAATGAGAGCTCAGAATCCTAAACGGGGAGGATGACAGTCACCTTACCACGAGATCATGCTGGTTATATGTGCATTTCCTTCTATACTATGTTGCTATTAGATTAATATTCCCGAAACGCAGTTTTAATGCATGCAGTTATGGGAATTTATTCTACCTCATGTTGAAATTTAACATATCAGCTGTTTTTGGATATCACGCGTACTTGCAACAATGTTGCAGTCCACCACTAATCTACTGAGATCAGCAGTCAACTCAGTTACTCGATCTCACTGGAGTCCAGGTAATAAACGTTAAGGTCTTTAGATTCGCCTTCACTTATTTATGTGACTTGCTTCAATGTAATGTTTCACTTTCTAATCTATGGCTGGATTCTGAAAACAGGTAACTTTACATGTCCCTGTGTCTCAGGTGACCTTAACTCACACTGCTTTTATTTACTAAATCACTCATTCACAAATGACTAATAATTGAATTGATCTTAAATCTTCATCTTTTATGTTGGTCCCAGGAACTGAACATCAAATCAGCGAGACTTTTATGTCATTATTTCACTATTGTAAAGATTACTTACTAACTCAATATAAGATGCAGTGAAGTGTTTTGTGTGTCTGAACTGCTTATTCTCCTCACAGGGTCTGGATGGCATCAATGCAGAAATGTGTCCGTGAAAACAGGGGGATGGAAAACCAAGAAAGTTCCTCAGCGATACCTTGGGCAGCCAAGCCCATACACACACCCTCACCTCATCAGATATGGTCAGAGTTTTACACAGCCTTTTCTGTTTCAAGGACTTGTTAAATGTCACTTGATTAACTCGGTCATTGATACTCAATGTTCAAAATTAAACATTTTCGAACATTTCAACTTCTACCTCAACCAATGGCAATCGTTTTTCATGTTTAGTGGCAGATGGGGAATGTTTTGTGGGAAACCTGTTTGAAAAAAATGAAAAATCTGTCATCATTTACTCACCCTCAGGTTGTTTCAAACCTGTATACATATCTTTGTTCCAGTGAACACAGAGAAAGATATTTGGAAGAATGTTAGCAATTTTCGGTTCTAGGACATCATCCACTACCAAAGTTTGGAAATAAATATTGTCTTTTTTAACACATAATGAAATATTTAGAATAATTTAGATAAAACAAAGAGTTCTCGTGACTAGCATTTAATTCTTCCTACTATGGCAGTCCCGGAACTTAAAATGACCAACATTCTTCCAAATATTTTTCTTTGTGTTCATCGGAACAAAGTAATTTATACAGGTCTGTCATCATTTACTCACCCTCTGGTCATTTCAGACCTGTATGACTTTCTTCCGCAGAACACAATAGAAGGTGGTAACCAAACATCCACGGCAACCATTCACTTCTATTCTATCGTGTTATCGCAATAGCAAAATTGTCTGAATATTATCGTGGTCACATATCAATATGAAGCAATAGGTTTTCCGGACCTAACGTAGAGAATGTTAGAAAAATAGTACATGTTACCTTTGGCAAGATCCATCTGGTTCAATTATTTTATTTTATAAAAGGGATTTTTAGATCATTTGACCCATCTCAAAATGTAAGTCAAACCTCTTAGCAACAGTTATGATTAGAAGATAAAGAAAAGAGGATGCTTACAGCACATTTCCAAGTCATCATTTGTCATAAAATATTGTACCATAGACTTTGTACCAAGGTATTACCGTACAGTGAGATTTTTATATTGTTACATCCCTACCTTTGTGACACAAAACCAATGCAAGGGAATTAGGTAACAAAATATATATTTTTTGTGTTCTGCAGAAAAAAGAAAATGATACAGGTTTGAAATGACGAGGGTGAGTAAATGATGACTTATTATTTTTGTGTAAACATCACTTCAATTTCTGTTTGGGACTACTAGTGGAGCAGAATTGACCCACAACAGTTTAAACGAAAGAAAATTTATTTATTTGTCTATGCCGTTTAAACGCTACAATCTGAATTAAGCTTCTGAATGTCTTTTTTTCACAGGCGAGGTGACCCCGGGTCTCACCCAGACAGAGTTTGAGTTGCGTCGGCAGCGCTTAGCCTCTCTGATCGAGATGCAAGCGGAGAGATCAACAGGTCCTGGAACCTCCTCAAACTCCACCCACATTGTCATCATCCTATCACATCCAATTCGTTACATGTCCAATGACATCCCTTACCCGTTCCACCAGAACCAGGACTTCCTGTACCTGACAGGTATTATGGAACCGGACAGCGCGCTGGTTATGTATGGATCAGGTAAGCCTGACCAAGCCGTGTTGTTTGTCCCTCGACGAGACCCAGCAAGGGAGCTTTGGGATGGGCCTCGTTCGGGAAAGGATGGAGCGGCTGCCCTGACAGGTCTAGAGCGGGTTCGCAGCACAGAGGAACTGGGCGTTGTGCTAAAGAGCATGAAAGGTAGAATAAAACCCAAACAATAAAGCCTTTACTTTAATGCAGCTCAAATTCTAAGTCGTTTATAAGCTTTCTCTCTTTTTTGTTATTTAAGGTGGAACTGTATGGTACGACAGCTTGCAGCCTTGCCACCCTCGGTTGCACCAAACTCACGTACGCCCCCTTTTGGAGGGGGGACCACTGATACAGTCTCTCCGACCCCTCACTCATTCCCTAAGAGCCATTAAGAGCCCAGCAGAGGTCGCTCTGATGAAGGAGGCGGGACGGATCACTGCTCAGGTAACAAACACAAGAGTACCATACACCTCAACGTGGTTTTTCAGTTGTCTAATATGATAAATGTTAAAAGATTCTCTCATTACAGTAGGTCTTTGCAGTTTGCAGTGATGTCACTGCTGACTAGTCAGTAAGGTGTGTGACATAACGCATGCCTGAATACAACGTTTTTTCTTCAGGCATTTAAGAAGACAATGGCTATGTCTAGAGGAGATATTGATGAAGCACTTCTCTTTGCAAAGGTAACTATAAAAAACATACACACAAATATTATGTGCATATATATGTAAGTATACAACAAAATAACAAAGGAGTTGTTTGCAATCATATACTCTTCTGTGTTTTGATCAGAAATATACTTTTTGGGGGGTAGAATTGCGTTGTAAATGTGGCATTGTTTGTCCCTCGAGCGATGCAGGGGTAATGGCCTGTCTTAAAAATAAGCCGCAGTCTCTCTGCAAACTAACCAACACACTTTTGATTTGTCAATGTGTCTTTTCTGTTTGTGTTTTTTATGTCGTTCCCCGCAGTTTGATTTTGAATGTCGTGCTCATGGTGCTAATTTCCTAGCTTATCCTCCTGTGGTTGCCGGGGGAAACCGAGCCAACACGCTTCATTACATCAACAACAATCAAATAGTGAAGGTGATGTAGCAAATGCACATAATCACCGGTGGGCCTTTTACGTTTAAAGGGATAGTTCACCCAATAAATCTAATTTTGTCATCATTTACTGACCTTCGAGTTGTTCCAAATCTGTATACATTTCTTTGTTCTAATTAACAAAGAGAAATATACTTTGAGGAATACTTATAACTAAAAAGCTCTTGGACCCCACTGACTACCATAATAGGAAAAATGACTTTATATATTCTTTTGTCCTGTTGAACACAAGATATTTTGAAGCATGCAGGAAAGCAAACCGTCCTGGGGCACTTTTGACTTCCATTGTCCTTTTTCCTACCACTCCCAACTTTTATTAAAAATCTTACTTGCGCTGAGATTACACTAGAATAAACGTATGTAGATCCAAATGATAAATAAAAACTGAATCATTGAAAATTATTATTTGCTAATAAAAGATCTGTATTATATTGCATGAGTCGCATGGACTGCTAGAAAATGTGTCTGCAGGTTTGGAACATCATGAGGCTAAACAGTTTAAAAGTTCATGAACCTTTATTTTTTCCTAATGCTGCATAGATTGATCCTTTGAACTCGAACTGTTCTTTTTTCAAGGATGGAGAAATGGTCTTGTTGGATGGAGGGTGTGAATATTTTGGTTATGTCAGTGACATCACACGCACTTGGCCAGTGAATGGAAAGTAAGTTTGCTTTTAACAAAACTTAAAGTGGAGGTAACACATGCAGTTTCTGCCAATCTCATTTTAATCTTGAGGAACTATAGAGTAGTATTGAATACTTCATATCTTCGGAGAGTATTTCTTTTAATCAAATTTATAAAAGATACAGCTGTATGATTATTTCAGAAAACAGTCGAGCTCCTGGAGGTGTGCAGTGGGGGGAACTAAAGCACGAGCACACAATACCTCAACGCATTATCCCTGCATAACTGTTGATTCACTAAAATTTTGTGTTGTTTACGTTATGTACGTACGTGCCGATTGCTGACAAACGGACATATGACTCAGTTTCACAGCTGAACTTCTGTAACCTGAACGAAGCACATTGATGGTGCTTGCTCTTTCTCGCTGTTGCTGGTTGACGTTTGCCGGTGCTTTTCTGGGAGAATTGCCCAATAAGGGACTAACAATCCTTGTTACCTAACGGAAATGCATGTTAAAAAAACTTTCCAAAACCTATACGAACCCTGACGGAGTGTATCGAGCACAGAATAATACATAATACTGTAATACGTCCAAACCGTTTTGTGACAAGTTGACCATGTCAAGCCAACACTTTTTACTCTACTTTTTAAATATATTTTTTGCTATTTAAAAAAGAATGCCACATGTAAATCAATTACATTTACAATGTTAACAATATTTCAAGTGCAATTTATGAGATTTGTTGTATTTTTAATCCAATCTTTCTTTTTGACAAAACATCCCATGTCTCGATCACTTGGATACTATATCACTACTAAAACATACTAAAATACTAATGATTTGCCTATCTGTATGGAATTTTATTTATTTCCCCAAATAACGGATTAAGTGTTCCTTTTTCTCACGACTGAAACAATTTTTGTCACTACCGAAACAATGATACCCAGTGATAAGTTTCGGTCGTGACCGTTTTTTATACTTTTGAGCCTAGCTCAAAGATGCTAATCAGCACATGGTTAGTAAGCACAGTTCTGAACAGATGTCCACACATAAAAGCAGAATTTTATGGAATAACGGCCAAAAGGTTTGGTAGTGACAAGATTTTCAGACTTAAACACATTTACCTTTAAATTATAAGATGGATCTTATCACAGTAATAGGGGACACAGTAATAATTCTTGATAATAAATGTACGTGTGTGGCCAAAATCAGCCTCAGCCAACATACTCGGTTTTGGTATAGTGACATAAAAATCCGGGACACATTTATTTACATGAAATTTAATCATTTAAAATTAAAAAATCTAAAATATATTTTATAAAACAAAGGAAAAAGTGCAACATTTTTTATATATATTTTTCAACATTCAAATAAGTAGAAATTTTGTGGTTTGGGACACCCATCACCCAATTAAAGTACCCAATCAATGATAATTTTATATTATTTTAAGCTTATATTTTAAAATTGTGGGTTTTGAAAGATGATAGAAGTACCTTAGTAAACAACGAAAAATTTGAATAGTTGAAAGCCTTTTAAATGTGTTTGTAAATGGAGTTTGCACGAATTCTGTAGAATGGCCCATATATAAAATTCTGACTTCGTGTCACGTGTCCAGGTTTAGTCCCGCTCAAAGGGAGCTGTATGAGGCCGTGCTGGAGGTGCAGTTAGCCTGTCTGTCACAATGCAACCCTGGAGTCAGTCTGGACTACATTTACTCCACCATGCTCACTCTGTTGGGCCGACAACTCAAAGAGCTTGGAATTATCCCAAGAAACACCAGTGATACAGACACAATAAAGGTACTCTGATGGTAACATGATTTTTATGATTTTTGTAAGTTTGAGTCTAGAGAAGTGCAGCATTATGATAGTTTGACATGCTGTTGATTTTATAACAATTGCATTTTATGCATTTAGTGCTAAAACTGCATTTCACATAGTTTCTGTCTCTATATTCCAGGCAGCTCGTCAGTTTTGCCCCCATCATGTTGGTCACTACTTGGGCATGGACGTTCATGACACACCTGAGCTCTCTCGTTCACAACCGTTGCAGCCCGGCATGGTGATCACTATAGAGCCAGGTGGAGATCACAGATGCATCGTTTCTTTTTAATAAATTATCTTTTTGGCTCAACTGGCAGAGCAAAGCACAAGCAACATCAAGGTCATGAGTTTTAACCCAAAAGATAACATACAGATACATCATATACCTTAAATTCATGAGACACGTTCTATTGTTTTTTTATATATGCCAGAGGTCTGCTAATAATGTTTGTGAAAATGTCAAAAATACTTTTACTCATTTTTATTTGTGATTAACTAGGGTTGTACATCAACGAAGATGACGAATCAAGCACACAGCGATTCAGAGGTCTCGGGGTACGAATTGAGGATGACGTGGTTATCCGGGACCAGGGGGGACCCCTTGTCCTGTCTGCCCACACCCCAAAAACCATCGCTGATGTAGAGAGAACTTGCACACAGAGAGATGATTGAGAAAACTGGAGACGAGACATAGCGAATTCTTCCATAAAGAGTTAACTCTCCCGTCTTTTAACACTACCTCTCATAGGGTTTTCTTTAAATGTCTTTGAGTCAACTGACTAAACCTGTGAGGTCTACATTTCAGAGAACCTGCTCCAGTTAAGTATTAAATCTACTGGATTAAGAGCTGGGCTTGTCTGGACAAGGTGCACCATCTCACGGATACCCAGTTCACTCCTACGCTTGATAGTTGTAGGGTCTGGCGTGGTTGTGTTATGTATTTGATCTACTCTCTTAAGATCTTGGATAAAGGTTTATAGGAGAATTGAGCATGGTGAACAGAATGATGTTTGTGAGACTTTTATCTCTCACAGTGAGACGTTTTGCTTGTTTTTTATTGACATGTTTTTTACTGTTGTCGAAATAAATGACTAATAGTGTAGTTTCACTGTGACCTAGGAGACAGAACATTTCTAAAGTGCGACATACGCCAACATTCTGAATCTTTTGACTCCATGAGACAACCTATCCAACAGCCACACAAGTTTGTTCCTGAAATATGACAATTAATCTGAAATTAGTCACTACAAATGTGACGCAAAAAATCTGATCATCTGACATACCTACCTGAGTTGCATTTTTGCATGAGTTTCCCATTGAAGTCATTCAGGCTAAATCTAAACCCATAAAAAGGGTGTTTGCTTCAAAAATGAGTCTAGGTGGGTATGAAGAGACAGCACGTAATCTTAAAATGACAGGTTTGAATGCACCTATAAATTTGCTGTTCGGGTAGGGGGCTCACTAGATTTTGAGACACAGACCTTGGGGTTGAGCTGACCCTAGACCCTTGAACAAGCTACGTGACCCTCAATGAGACCGATCGTCCCTTCAGTTAGTCAACCTAAGTATCTTTGGTTGAAATAAGAAGCAGCCTTTATTGAAATTCGTGCACTGTGTGTGTCATCATCTATCCAGTCGCTCCATCATCTCATGCTGCTGGACCCCTCGCGCCCGACCATACGAGCATACTCCGAAACAGCGAGGAAAAGCACTGTCCGGGAAATCCCGATCGCCATCTCCCCCTCCACCCCCCTTACTAATGTTACTGCACCTCCAACCTTCCCTCCCCCAGCCAGAGGAGTAGAAACAACAAGCCGCCATTTTGTTTGTGCGGAGAGAGTGAAGGAGGCAGGAGCGACCGAAAAAGAGCCACTCGAGCGCCGATCACTGCGACTCAGAGCGCCGCCGGCTGCGCAGCGGCTCCGTCCTCTCGGATTCACACGGGATAAAACGCAACCGGACGATTACCGGAAGACAACGGAGGGAGATCATAGATTCTCCCGAGTGAAAATCAAAGAACCGATCTTTTCCTTTATTTTTCTTGCATTTTTTTGAACGGAACGTAGAGGCGGAAGAGGGCAGTGCATTTAAACGAAGGGAAGCCCATCAGAGGAAAAGGAAAAGAACAGCGTTTAAAACATCACAGCCCCCGTCGTCACGAAGTGGTGAAATCGGACAAAATTGCATCGCCGGGTGCCGGTGGACGACACCAAAAGTGGGAAAAATAGCAGGAACTGTGCAGAAGAAGGGAGAAATTTAAAAGGGATGAACGCGCAGGGGGGTTCACAGCATCACAAAGCCTACGAAAGGGTTTTGAGGACCCCCAGATTTTGGGGGGTGCAGCTGGCAATATCACCAGGATCGGCAGATGCTTCGGACCCAACGTATTATTGAAGCCCGGCTCGATTCGGTTTAATGTATTTTCGACCCACCGCTGTTTCTATCGCTCGTTACAGCTTTCCTCGATGCACCGCAAGCTCTCCGTGCAGTGACAAAATATTCGTATTTACTTGATTTGTGAGTGCATTGAAATACACGCATGCACATTGAGCATCAGTCCACAACTTAACTTGATTTTCATTCTTTGGCGTGTGCGCGCACAATCGCAAGGAAACATCTTGCACTTTCGGACCATTTCATACAGACTTTTAAAACCATTTATTTTGCACGCACGAGCGTCTGTGCGCAGTGCGGGGTGGTCGTGTTCTCTCGAGGCAATGGTCAGAGATTTTCTGCAAACACTTTTAACCCCCCCGAGCTTGTGCGCTGGACACATTCACGCAGAGGGCGCACGAGTCAGATTGCAGATGCGAATGCACGCGTGCACGAACGCAATAAACTAACTTGTCACCTTTGAAGTGGTTGCAAAATATCGAGACGTCGGACGCTCCCGGTGGAACATGCCAGTTGTTTGTAATACTATAAAGTGTCGACTCGTGCATGCAAACTGAAGCCATTTAGCTCTGTGTGGACTTCTGCATCCTTACGTTATTTAGTCTAAGGAGTTGCACAGGACTACGTTTGGACTATTTCAACGATCGCTTAGTTGCGACGACTGCAAATTCACAATTCTCAAGTATCTACTTGGGGAGATAAATACTAAAGAAGAGTCTCATACATCCGTGTCAATTTTACGTGGCCTAATGGACTCGCAATTTCCCTTCCTCCACGTAAAAGTGATGCTGGGTGAGAATCGCAAGCACTACAATGCACACCCGGACCAAAGAGAGGAATAATTGTGAGTCTTTGTGTTTCCCCGTAAACATCGCACGAAGCCGCACGTCCACGGCGGAGTGACTTCGGGTCGCTTTTCCCCATCACGTTTCCTATCTCTCGTACACAACGCCTTAAAAAATCCAACACTTCGGTTCGCCGCCGACAATGGCGGAAAAGACGGATGCAAGCAGCGAGGATAAATCTCGGGAAAACTGCTCAGTCGCCGACGAGGCTACGTGAGTTAGCGCGACCGTCTGTTCCTCCCTTCGGAAACATACTTTGAGGAACTAACGAGAAAAGGGGGACTTTATATCGAATCGGAGGACAAAGTATTTTTTTTGTGGACAACTCTTGTATTGCATTGCATGCATGCATCGTCCCATGAGAGGTAAACGGGAATCCGTCCGGAGCTCGTGAACGAGGGACTTCGATTGGACATCGACTCGAGACTCCACGGGAAGGGCTATCCTACGCGGGATATATGCTCAAGCGTTAAATTAGAAGAGAACTATGGCCGATAATGTGCTGGACTCCGGTCCGCCTTCAGCAAAGAGGCCTAAATTGTCTTCCCCGGCTCTGTCGGTCTCCGCGAGCGATGGAAATGGTAAATAAAAACGTTCACGCGCGGCGGCGGCGGCGGCTGGTCTCGCGCTTGCACACTGCCGCTGTTCGCGTGGATGCGTGTAAATAACACGCACGACTTGTATTGTTTGTGCTTTTGTGTTTGTGTACTTGTTTGAGGCGTCAATTTAAAGAACTTAGCAAGAGGGCTAGCTGGCTAATTGGCTCCGTGTTTTCATTTGAAGTTGGCGAGCTGTGTTACAACTCTGTGCGTGGTCATCGTCGTGTGTACGCGACGTCTTTCCGGGTGCGTGCAACAAACTTTTGCTTTGTGCGTCGTTGTGAGATGTCACTTGTAAAGTTAAATCGGCGTCAAAGGTTTACGAGATCATGCATTTTGAGTGTAGAAGAAGCGTGCATGCAAGGAAACTCGACCTGCACAAGTTTTGAATCACGTATGCGTGACAAGATCGCGTTGCGAGTGTGGCTCGAACCTGAATTGCATTGCGCAGAAGTCGTTTCTTTTTCAGTTTGTTTACATTTTAATGTTTCTTCCGGTTCAATTCCATTTTTAGTGATTAGAAAGCAAAATGTCTTAAATTTGACATTTAAGCGCCCAAATGGACTCTCATTCCACACAGCCCCTAGGAAAAGAAAGAATACAGAGAGAGTGTGGATTGATATGTCAGCCACCTCAACCAAGAAAGCAGTTTAAAGTGATAGTTCACCCAAAAATGTAAATTCTCTCATCATTTATTCAGCCTCATGTCATTTCGTACACGTTTAAATAACTTTGCTCCGGGGAACACAGAGAATGATAGTTGGGAAGACCACTTTCAATTCTGTGACATCATTGACTCCCAAAGTAGGACATGTGAAATGGTGCCCTAAACTGTTGTTTTCCTAAATTTTTCTAAGTATCGCACTTTGTGTTTTCAACAAAACAAATAAATATGCAATTCTTTTCTCCTACTATGGTCGTGGATGATGTCACGGAACTAAAAATTGCTAACATTCTTACAAATATCTTTCTTTGTGTTTAACAGAACAAAGAAACTTAAACAGGTTTGAAACAAACCGAGGGTGAGTAAATGATGACAGAATTTTCATTTTTGGGTTAACTGGCCCTTTAATGTCAATAATGTTGGTTGTCAGGCGTTTAATTGTTGTTGCTGATGTCCATCAATAATATGAACACTTCATTCATAATTTGCGTGCTGCCCATTCAGAATAGGTTGTATTATTAGTTTTTAGTGTTGTGACTTATCAAGACCTGCCATTACATGGTAAAAGCCCCCATTTTGTCCCACCGTTTGTCCATTGTTTTTCTTTGCCATGTGTTTTTTATTAGTATCAACCACTGGACATGCACACCGTATCTAGTGCATGTACTGTGCGTACTTCGGCTACTTTGTCTTGAAACCATGCTGACAGACGTACAACAGTGCAATAAATTACACGTAGGCCATGAGACTACTACTATTAATCTAAATCTGAACATTTTCTCTCACAGATTTTGGCTCTCTGTTTGACCTGGAACATGACCTCCCTGATGAACTCATCAACTCCTCTGACTTCGGCCTTTCTAACGGTGTGGACTCTGGACACTTACACACCAGTCTGGGGGGAGGGGGGACATTGGGACCACTGGGTGGCTCAGGCCAGGACACTGCTGCCAAACACAAGCACCTCTCCGAGCTCCTACGCCCTGGCGCCCCTCAGTCCGCTTCCGCTGCTACCGGCAGTCCGGGTAACCCGGCCTCAATGGGGATGATGGGAGGACTGGGTGGCAACCCCATAGCACAGGGTCTGGGTGGCCCTCAGCAGCAGCAGCAGCCTGGCATGATGTCACAATCTGGCATTGTGGCTGGACTGAACCGGGGAATGATGGGAGCTCATAAAGGGAACGGACAGCCGCAAAGCATGATGGGGGGGCAGGTGATGAACGGTGCGCCTAGAATGCGCTACGGCAATGTGAACATGAACGCGGGTGTGGCTGGTAACGGAAACATGTTGCCGGATACCCTGCACCAGCAAAATGCAGGGCAGCAGATGGCACAGACGGCTGTAAGGCCACAGCAACCAGGAGCCGTGAATAAGGTAACACACGGAGGGGACTTTTTGGAAATCTGGGTATTATGATCAAATGATATATTTGTAAGGGCTTTCAGAATTTTGTCAATAGATCCTCCAAAAATAACCCACAGCACCTTTAACTCCATTATAATATCTCCTAAATATGAACCCTTTTCATAGGCATATGGATGTAGTTTTTCCAACTCCATGCTAAAAAGCCATTTAATATATATTATGTCCTAACGTTTGTATGAATAGAGGATGCTTTAACACGAGACAGAAAATCCCATTTATCAAACTATTTTATTTTTTGAATAAAATTTTGAGAGCATCAAACAGAAAGTTGGGTAGCGCTTACAAACCTGTCACTTGTGCTCAGATTTGATTTTCTTTAGCTGCTTCAGCAAACTTTACATTAGATATTAAAGGTCAAACAAAAAGTTCTCAGGATTTATGACTTTTAAAGGCTAAGTTTCTGTTCACACTTTTTATAGCATGCATTTAAAGGCACATTTGATGTTTTTCTAGTAACGAAATTAATAAAAGTACCATAATCTGCACCGTAGAAGTGAAATAATAAAGGAATTCAGCTCCAATATAAATACTTTGAAAACTCTTTGACATCCATTTTTTTGTTTGGCTAAAAGAAAGGAGTGCGCATCGTCACTGGTCTCACAATTCGATTACAGTTATTTTCTCAACGATTTGATATCCCGATGCATCAAGATGCAATTTTAAATATTACTGCACAAGTAAGTCTGTCCCCCTCACACTTTAACGCTCTGGCTGCATCGCATGCGGTCGGCGCTGTGAGACACAACAAAAGACAACAGAAACCATTAGTGTTTGTCGGACCGCATCCAGTGGGGACGGAATTTCGGTATATAATAGGTTCTATAGCTTTTTGTCACGTCGTGCTGCTCTCGTGCAGTTTAGACAAGCTGTGACTGTTTAAACACTTTTGGTTTACAATTAAACAGTAACCACTGGCACATATGATGTTTAATGGCATGTTTTAATAATCGATTATATGTTTGTATTCATCGATGAAGTAAGCGTTTGCATCTGCATCGCGATTGAATCATAAAATAGATCATTTTTGACAGCCCTACTAGAAGACGTTGTAGTAGAAATCACACAATCGTGCATTAATGCGTGATTAATGCATTAATCTGTGTGTTTGACTGTCTTGTGGTCTGTCTTTTCGTTATGGTGATAAATTCAGCGTCATGATTCTTCACAATAAAACAGACCTCGGTTGGAAAAACTTCGGCTCATTGACACGAGGAACTGCGAGCACCATTTTGTTGATTCATAGGCGATTGCACAACCTGGACCTCAGGAAATGGGCAGAAAAGAGGGAATGAGATTCTTATTGTGTCTTTGTTTTGCTGGGTTGCTTGTAGATAGTTGGAAATTCCTTCCAATCGGAGGTTCATTTGAGGAATCGATATAGATAGATGACATGGGTAATCCAAAATAATGTGCATAAAATCTTATCGCTGATGCCTGATACACCACGCATGTTGCCTACATTTTAATTTCATTAACTGAAATCCCCATATATATTTTGGTGGTGTTTTTTCTTGTTTAATTGTTAAAATGCGTAGCGCTTTGATATTGGCTTCTCGTTGCTGTAGAATGCTTATGGATTGAGTCCTGTCGTGCAAGGTTATTTTAGTTTACTAAATTGAAAACTTTGAAAACGTTCCTGTTCATTGAAATCAAATAAAACATTGACCTAAAATATTTTGGAAACTCGAGGACATGCCTCAAAAATAAACCAATAAATTAGAAAATGACAAATGCATATACCAAAATTGCTTAAACGTAAACTAAAATGAACACAAAAATCAAAAAATAAGGTAAAGTATGAATAAAACGTAATAAAACTAAAAACAAAACTATAACAAAAATTTTGTTTATGTATATTTACAAATAAAAATGTTTTCTCTCAGATGGGAATGATGGGGGGCCCGGGGCCCTACGGTGGTTCATATGGTCAGTGTGGAGGACAGTCCATGGGGCTCCAAAGTAAAACCGCTCAACCCAACAGCATTAACCAGTTCAACATGGACAAGAAACCTCAGCTTGGGCAGAACATGGGTGCCATGGTGAGAGAGCTACAGACTAAATTTCAAAGCGAACTGCACACTTAACAAGCTCACTGATCTTTGTTCTGTCCCTGTAATGCAATGAAATGTGCACAAGACTGACCCATGGCAAACTTTGTCCCTGGTTATAAAAAAAAACTTCACACTTTCTTTCTGTCTTTAGCAGAGCTCAGGTGTGGTGGGCGGCGTATCCGGGCCAGCTGGGGCGACTGCGCCTCCTGCAGCGGATCCCGAGAAACGCAAACTCATCCAACAGCAGCTGGTGCTGTTACTGCACGCTCACAAGTGCCATCGCAGGGAGCAGGCCAACGGAGAGGTGCGCCAGTGCAACCTGCCCCACTGCAGAACCATGAAGAACGTCCTCAACCACATGACGCACTGTCAGGCTGGCAAATCCTGCCAGGGTGGGTGAATTGTCTCTCTTTCTGTTTTGCGATTTGCTTTTGTAGCTGTAGAGCAAAACCTCTGCGATGCCTCTATCAAAAGGCGATCCGTGCCTCCATGACATATTTCTAGTCTTTCATTCATATTTCATCTGCCCACACACAAACCAAATGATACGGCGTCACTAAAGTGTTTGTGTTCCTCTGCAGTTGCTCACTGCGCCTCCTCCAGGCAGATCATCTCTCACTGGAAAAACTGCACAAGACACGACTGTCCTGTGTGTTTGCCACTCAAGAGCGCTGGGGACAAAAGAAACCAGCAATGTAAGTTTAATAATATTAAACGCTTAATGCCTTTATGTATCTAGCATGCATCTCACTCTGACCCTTTGCACATTGTTTTCATACACGATTGTGGTTGATAGACACGACCACATTTTCACCGCGTTCGAGAATGGTGTGGACGCTCATATATTCTAGGTCTGGGTTAAAGTGGCATGTTTTCACTGTATGTGTGACTAATGCATACCTCTCGCTAGCTCTGTTGGGAGGAGCTGGTATGGCTATGGGTGGTCCATTAGGGGGGTCTTTACCTGGTGGCCAGCCTACAACCCCAAACCTAAACCCGCCCAGTCAGATTGACCCGAGCTCCATTGAAAGGGCGTACGCCGCCCTCGGACTCACCTACCAGGGCAATCAAGCAGCCAATCAGAATCAACAGACTTCTGTGCCCACCCAACCTGGCATGCGGCCGCTCAACAACATGGGTAAATGTGACGCATCTGATTTCGAATGTTAGGTTGAGTTTGTGGATAGAGTGGGTTGTGCTAAATAGACACACAAATAAGAGTGCACCGGAAGTAACTGATGTACAAAATGTGTCGCAGCAGGTGGAAACCCAATGGGAGTAAATGGTGGAGTCGGACCCCAGATGACGAACCAGCATCCTGGAATGCTTCCAGACGGCGTGCTGCACCGAAACATAACAGCTCAGAGGTAATGGACATCACTGGAGATCAGTGAAGCGGCACCTCATCTGCGCTGCTTCAGTCTGCAGTCTGACACGGTGGAAGGGATAATGGACAGTCAGACGGATGTTATTGCTGCATAAACCCAGACATGGTGATCAGGGTGCTCTTATAGGGATCTGAAAATTTTCATTTACTCATCCTCATGTCATTTCAAACCTGTATGACGTTCTTTCTTCGGCAGAACACAAAAGAAGATATTTTGAAGAATGTTAGAAACCAAACAACATTGTCCCCCATTGACGTCCAGAAAATGGATACAAACCCACAGAGACATTCTCACAATATCTTATTTTGCGTTCCACATAAGAAAGTTCTATACAGATTATGGGTGAATGAATGATAACCATTTTTTTTCTGAGGATCTTCTTAAAAAAAAGTTTGCTTTGCAACAACTGCAGACTAACTACACCATGTCCTGCTTATTCACGTATGTACCTAATAATAAGCAATTGGACAATAAATTGGATTTATTTCATTAGATGTTATCCATTTAAATATCCTGAATAAGTGCTCCACCATTGATGTGCATCGGTTACTGTGAAATATCTAAATGCTGGACGGTTGACCAATCAGAATTGAGGATTCCATTGAGTCATGTAATCACATGGGATATCTCTTTTTCTCTCAGTCTGATGAATGACACTTCGGGTGTTGGTAATATGGGGTCCACGGCGACAGCCGCACCTCCCTCTGCAGGAATGAGGAAAAGCTGGCATGAAGACATCACGCAAGACCTCCGGAATCACCTCGTGCACAAACTGTGAGTAACACACACACACACACAGAGATCGGTCTGCAGTAATATGCTGGAGCCACTTTATGCCAAACGGCGTTTTCACATCTCTTTCCCTTTTGCATGATGTGTGTCTGAGTAGAGTTCAGGCTATCTTCCCCACTCCAGACCCTGCAGCACTGAAGGATCGACGGATGGAGAATCTTGTAGCTTACGCGCGCAAAGTAGAGGGCGATATGTATGAATCTGCCAACAGCAGGGTGAGAACAATCACACATCTCGTTTGTAGATTTTATCCAAAACCTTTTTAAAATATTCTCTATTTAAGAAACAGAAAATAGTTTTTTTTATTTGTTAATTATTTATGTGATTACTTAAAAATATGTATTTTGCCTAGTGTTTACTAGTGCAAAGCCAGCTTTTAAAGCTTAATGTCACAATAAAAATAGCTTATTTGCCCTTTTCTGCACAATTTGCATTTTTCTATAATAGGTTTCATTTATTGCTTTGTGGCTGGTCTAGAAGACCTTGGTCAAAGTCTGAGTATTTGTCTTGTGGTCCCGATAGTCATGTCTATAGTGATTTTCTGTCTTAAGCATTCATGGTAGCATCCATTTCTTCCAGGCCGAGTATTACCACTTGTTAGCGGAGAAGATTTATAAGATCCAGAAAGAACTGGAAGAGAAGAGGAGAACCAGGCTGCACAAACAGGGCATGATGCCTACTCAGCCTGGCATGCCCAGCAGTGCCCTACCTCAAGCACCAACCGGCATGAATCCGACGCAGACACCCAGTGCGTACCTACACCACACATACACACACATTTAATGACATGTTAAGGTTGTCAAACTTTTGTAACGGTACAAGACCACCGGAACCTTAAAGAAGCACGATTTATTTAGCAATTTGCGTCTTAAGATTGTGGTGCCACTTGTTTAAAACAACTGTGTTTGTCTTAAACTTGTGTGAAGTAGAGAGTTCAAATGATCAATGACCTTTCAAATATATATCTATTTTAGATGGTCCCCATTCAGATCCTTCCCTTGGCCAACCTACAGGACCCACCCAGATGGTCAACAGAATGCAGAATCCTGCTGGTATGATGCATACATTAATCTGTTTGTAGTTCCAGCTAGATACACAGTGTTTAATCCGCCTACTGACACTTGCCCACCGCGTCACCGTCCCCACTGTCGTTTTAAAGTTTTCATTTATCATGTAAGGAGAGTGAGGCGACAACGGACAAAACGATGGCGGAAGATTTGATTTAAAGGCGAAATGCTAAAGCTCCTATTTTGAAATATTTTGGATTTAAACCCAATGCCAACAGGGAACCTGAAAACGTTAATGAGGCAACCTGTAAAATTTGCCTGATGAAGGTGGCAGAATCCGGAGGTCACACTTTGAATTTACACGTACATCTTTAAGCGCACCACAAAAAAAGAGGCTGCCAAAATGGGTCCCGTGGCAAAAAGTCGACTGCAGACGACTGACACAAATACAGCCATCGATTAGTGGTGCATTTGGGAAATGTGGCGAAACATGATGATCATCACGTTTTTTTAATATTCGTTTTTCGACTCTCCCGAAATCCCAGACACGCAATCCCGGTGATACCTGTACTTCCAGTGTTTTAACACGTCGATTAATCGGTGGGAAAATTCCGTCACTGCAACATCCTAGTTATAGCACAGATTTGTGTAGAACATGTAAATACAACCATTTTCGTGATGCTCTCACCTGTGCAGGTATGAATCAGTTCGCTCAGGTGGGAATGCAGCAGCCAATGGGTCAAAGGCCAACGCCACCTCTGCCAATGGGAGCGAACCTCAATCCGGTAATAGAAACATGCTTCATCGAACATACGTTTGTGTTTAGATTTGTTTCTCTGTTTATTTTGCATCTTCATTCTGTATGTTATAGATGAGTATGCAGGGAGCACCTCGAATGGCTCAGCCCAACATAAACCATCTACAAAACCAGTACATGCAGAACCAGTTTCCGGGTACGGGTGCTGGACTGGGCCAGGGTTCGGGCGGCCTGAACCAGCCTGCAGGGCAGGCGACCATGTCACAGGTCAGCTAATAAAATAATTTCACAGCGTCTTTAATAATAGTATGATTACACTACTACTGTTAAGACACACTGGAATGACAGTGCTCAAGTTTGCTCTCTTTCCCAAATATACGATTTGTGTCATCATAGCTCTTTAAAATCTCAGTTCTAACGTCCACAATGATCTTTGTTTGTTTATAGTTATTTGGTCTGAAATTTTTTGAATGCATAGTTCATTTACTTGCACTTGTTTCGTGTTTGTTCCCTAAACCAAAAAACTCTGTCTTTCATATAGTCTCAGAATCAGATGGCAACTCCGCCGTCGCTGGCTGTCAGAAGTCCCGTAGCTCCGTCCCAGCCAGCAGTCTCGGGCTCTGGAACCAGCCCCGGCCCCCAGGGTCCTCCGTCCAGCCTGGCCCTACCACCTCAACAGCCCGGCTTGCACGCGCACTGTTCTCCCTTATGCCAGAACTCCCCTTCTCCCGCACGCAGCCTCACCCCTACCCCTGCCCCGCATCAAACGCCCCCGCATTTGCCGGGTAACCAGACCCCCCGACCCCACACCCCAAATTCTGTGACCGCTATGGCCCCACC
Organism: Barbatula barbatula; assembly: GCF_947034865.1. Lineage (NCBI taxonomy): Eukaryota > Metazoa > Chordata > Actinopteri > Cypriniformes > Nemacheilidae > Barbatula > Barbatula barbatula. Next base: position 6,879,698 of record NC_136769.1, read on the forward strand.
GGCAACGCAGCTGCCCCCAGTGGCACAGGGGGTGGGCTCGGAAAAAGCCAGTCCGTTACAGCAGCAGACACATGGGGGCGGAGCTCCAGGAGGCCCCCATTCAGGGCTAGCATCATCTGTGCCTTCCCAGAATGCCCACGGGCTTTGTGCACACCCACACACTCCTGTGAGTATTCTACAGTGCAGACTGTTGTTGTTTAGGCTTTTGTGCTTGTTGCATCTTGAAAATGGTTTTAAGGTCGCTGTTCAGTGGTCGTCTTAAAGTGGCTGTTCATGCTACTGTTTCTCATTGGATGTTGTATCTGCCTGTGCTATTGCTGCCTTCATATGCACATGAGAAACATGTACCTCAGAGTCGGGCATTTGTTATTTCAACATTTTATTTCAAGCCGTTTCTTTAGTCTAGTTTCTCATGTGCCTGTGCTGTGATGTCCTCCTTCACCAGCTATCTCAGAAATCATCTTTTACTGCCGACGGACAGGCATCTTCACCTGCTTCGGTCAGCAGTGCAGACCCTAGCTCGCAACTGACATCATCCGAGCCCAAAACTGACCCCAAAACTGAGGTCAAACAGGAAGATGAGGACGAGAATGAGATGGAGGATAAAGCCTCAGGGAAAATGGCTGCCATGCAGAGTGAGATCAAGATGGAGGAGAAACCAGAGGTACGCGATAGGTCAAACATTAAGACCATTCTATAAGGCCTTTTTGAAATGTTGTCATGCGTTATATTTTTATTTTGATTGGTCAATATGATTTCACTCTGATTGGTCCGCTAGATAAAGAAGGAGGAACCTGACAGCAATGACTGTAAGACGGAGCCAATGGAAACGCTGACCGGGTCGACGGTGGAGGACAAGAAGCCGGAGGTGAAGATTGAGCCCAAAGAGGAAGAGGGAGCAAACAGCACCCCAGCAAACACTCAAAGCAAGAAGAAAGGTGAGCACACCCGCAGTATAAATTGTGCGCAAACGCATCTAGTTTAAGTTTACACAAGACATTTTAGTGACATTCTTTAATGTGCCATATACTGATTTCTTTTTCTTGTCCTTAGTCTTTAAGCCAGATGAGCTCCGGCAGGCTTTAATGCCCACTCTGGAGGCTCTGTACAGACAGGACCCCGAGTCGCTGCCATTCCGGCAGCCAGTGGACCCCCAGTTACTGGGAATACCCGTACGTATTCGAACTAGTAACAAAACTAACCTGGTAAGGGCCTGCGCTGACACGCATTACGCTACAACCAACCTAGCGCTTTAAGTTCTAGTTTCATCAGTCCTTTACCTTTGTTTCTTCTTCCCCTTTCTCTTCTGTATGCTGTTGTGTGTCTGCGTGGTGATGTGAAAGAGACGTTGCAAACTTGCCTCTGTAGCGTTTCTGTCAAATGAGTTTGAAGAGAAGTGTGTAAATAAGGCATCACGGACTATGAACATCTGTTCTATCAAAAATAATTCTCGAAATTTGTTTTAATTTCGAGTAATTTAGTGTCTAACATGAACAAGACCTTAATTAATATAGTTTGGGAAACTTCAATGTGTCTGAAATGCAAGCTGTTCATTGTGGGATATTGAACCGTGGTCTTTTATTTACAGAATTCATTACTTAATTATAAATAAACTTATTGGTAAACATAAACTAGTAAACTACATTTATTGGCTGTTTGGTGTCCATGAATCAGCTGTCATAGCCTGATGCCTCATTTCATGATTCATTTCTCGCTTTGCTTCACTTTTCTCACGCTTTTTTCCATCTGCCTAAACCCATGTAATTCATCATCACCAAACCTGGGCTGTTAGCCGTCATGACTTTTTTTGGCTAAAATGGTTTTGGTTTGCCAGACAAGCCTCTTGCAAAGATCAGTTGCCGTTGTTTTAACCCCAGAATCACAACCAACCAAATGCTTGCATAACCAAAAGAGCTGATTATAAACGACAGCTATAACTGTATTATGCATCTTTTTGCTTGGTAAGATTCGGTCACAAATAATCAGTGATAATTGTGGTCCTCGCAAAAATAAAATCACTGACTGTTTTGGTTATTTTGCTGCTTTAAAAACTGTTTGTTTGATTGAGGTTCTGGCTGTGTTTGAGGTGGGACAAACAAACATGAGACCAAAAATGTGAATAAACAGAAAGAATATATATATATAAATATAGATATATAATAAATAAAATATAGTGTTGGTAGCTCTGTAAATATTGTGTAATTGCAAATGTGGGTCACATTGGTTTTTGTAGGCTCAAATTTGAAAAATAACTAGAATTTTATTCTCTGCCGATCTCAGAGCATTGTTCATGTATGTTTGAAACACCTTTGTCTGCCCTCGCATTTGCGTTGACCCCATGATAATAAGTGCGACCTGTTTAAAAGACAGGTGTTGTGTTTATGTCAATTTAATAGACAAGTATAAAATACGGTTGGTTGTTATCTCAATCGGACTTAAATAGATATTTCAGAGGCAAAACAAAACTTCCACATGTTTTACTTACCCTCAAGGCAGCCTTACTGAATATGACTTTCTTCTTGAAGAACAACACAGTTATAATACAAAGTAAAAGTTTTCTTTCAAGCTGTAGAATGGGAGTGAATGGAGGGCAATTTTTTGAAGCTCCACCAGCTTCAAACTGCTCGACACGGCTCTGTGGTCTTAACACAGGTCTTCTGAAGTAAATCAATGTGCTTGTTAGAGAAATCAAGTCGTTCTTTGATCGATTGGTGCACTTTTTGGAGCTTCAAAAAATTGTCCCCCATTCACTCCCATTCTACCGCTCGTAAGGGAAAAGGATACGTGGTATTATAACTCCAACAGCTTTATTCTTCAAGAAGAAAGTCATGTTCAGTCAAGGTGCCTTGAGGGCAAGTAAAACACGGGGAAAATTGTATTGCCTCTGAAATATCCCTTTAAGTATAATTCAAATGCACACAGCCTAAACACTGTGGGGTCGACGCCTCAGGACAGAGTTTCTCAAAAAATCGTCAATTTGTGCTGTTGGAGCAGAAATATCAGGTTAACACGTCCAGTCGTGCTTTTGTGATGTAAATGCTTCTGCTGGAGACTATTGTTTCTGTGAGGATGTCACACAACATGCTCACCTCAACTCACTTTACCTTTAACACTAAATCTGACAGTCTGCCTCTAGAAAGTCACCGGTCTAGAAGAGCAAATTAATTTGATGCAATATGAATCCATTTAGCCAAAATCTGTGTAGCCTTTCATATGTCAAATATTGCAAAAATTGCATAAAAAAATGTATGTTAATACCGAGACCTTTGGGACATCGTTAAAGCACATTTACTACATATTCTCATTACTGTAAATGCAAAGAAAATGTGAACTTACTTTTCTACTTCCACAAAAAGTGATTATGTGAAAATAGATTTGGGGGGATACTTATGGCGTCATTCTGAAATGGCTTTTCATAAAATTATGAGCTGAACAAAATGCTATTGGCTATTTTAAAAGAACGAGGAGCCGCTCCATGTCCCTTTTTCTCTACATAGTCAAGTGAAAACTATATAACCGCATCTAGAAATATTTGTGATTTTATGATATGATATGGAAAAATGAAGTGCGAGAAAAGTCAATGCATTGAACAAAGCTGCACATTTCAATCTAATCTTTCAAAGTATTTACAATTTGATTAATTAAAATTGTTGTGCATTACTGTTATGGGATTTAAATGTCCTTAATGTACTAAAATAAGATTACGTTGAGGTGCAAAAACATCTTTAAAAGGCATTACTTGGCTGTTATTGTGAGATTCCCACTATTACATGGCTATTTTACATTTAAGATATTTTTTCCCATCATTGTTCTTCAGTAAATGTTCTCCATCATTTCTGCTGGCCCACACAGTTGTGTTGTGTTTGTATGTGCGTGTATTGGGAGCTCAAGAGAGAAATGGGGTACAGATTTGAGTGAGGCAGTGGGAGTCTGTTACGTTTTTCTCTGTTTGTGCATGTGAACCTCTTCTACAGCGCTCAACATTGTCCCCTGCACCTTCTTCTCTCCCCCGATTCTCAACCCACCGGATCAACTCATTTAACCTGATGGCAACCTCCTTCATCCTTTAATTTAAAACCTTCTCGACAATGACGATGCTGCTGTGATCGGACCGCCGCTTCCAGGACTACTTTGACATAGTGAAAAACCCGATGGACTTGTCCACTATCAAGCGCAAGCTGGACACGGGTCAGTACCAGGAGCCCTGGCAGTACGTGGATGACGTGTGGCTGATGTTTAATAACGCCTGGCTGTATAACCGGAAGACGTCACGGGTGTATAAATACTGCTCCAAACTCGCAGAGGTCTTTGAACAGGAAATCGACCCTGTTATGCAGGAGATGGGCTACTGCTGCGGAAGAAAGGTGATTATTTTATATGATGCTTATTTGGCTAAAACTGATGTAAATACATTGATCTGTCTCTCTCATAACCCTCTTTATTCTTATTCCTAGTTGGAGTTTTCTCCTCAGACTCTATGTTGCTATGGCAAACAGTTGTGTACCATCCCTCGAGACGCTACATACTTCAGTTACCAGAACAGGTCAGTATCAAACGAACTATATTCGCACCAAAATTTAATTCACACTCTTACCTTAATATTATGTTTATCAAACATATTTAAGATAAAAAGACATCATTTAAAGTCACTTGAAATGTCCACCAGGAGATCCATCATAGAGAGTAAGGATGCACCGATACCAATATTGTTATGAGACCCGATACTGAGCTCATGTACTCTTACTTGTGCTCGTAAAAATGCACCGATACCTTGTGTGACCTAACTGATAGAAATGACTGAAATTTGCTTTGAAATTTTTGGTCAAGCACATAAAAAAAAGTTGTTTGTAATTGAAGCTATTCTATTTTTATTAGTCTCACTGTTTTGTGAAAAGTTACAGGGATCGGTTAAGGCATCGGTATCGGTGAGTACCAGAAAAAAATTGGCACTCGGTCTTTAAAAAATGGTATCGCTGCATCCCTTATAGAGAGTGTTGCATTATGGGAAATTGTCTAAGCAAACTTTTATAGATTGTTTGCATATTACTGTCAAATCTATTTCCACTGCCTGGCAGTATAAAAACCATGGCAGAATTTAAACATTTTATTAACAGTATATTTTGGGTTTTATGGCAGTTTAAAGTCCCCGTGAACTGGAATTTTCGATCGTTTTTACTTCCGTAATCTGACGCATTTCCGAGTGAAAAAGAATTTAGAATGAGGAAAAAATAGTGGCCGTGCCGTGTTTTCGTCACTGCAAATTAATTGGATGTATAAATACCCGCCTTTGCCTTTCGAGATGAAACTGGCAATAGACTGACAGTTGAGGGGGAGGAGTTAACGGATGCACCGCCCAAGCTGTCCAATTGACATAATTTGAGATAGAATTTTAAAAAGGGAATGACGCACACTGATAATATATTGACAATACACACTGCAATATTTAATGGATTTTTTATTTCACTGGGACTTTAACACATACAGGTTCAAAATCTGTATACGTTATGTATGTGTATGTTAAAGTGTCAGGTAAGTATCTACACTTACAAGATTTAGTTTTTAGCACTTTATGAAACTGTAAATGATGTACTTTTGTGAGCACACATGTTCTACATCAGGGTGTTGTTGAAACTCAGGCCTGTTGATTTGACTTCTGGTGGCGAAAGAGACCACATTTCACATTTCTGCTCTTTTTCTGATTTTCAACGGACATTTTAAAGAGGGTCTCTGTTAGGTGCCTCCAAATTCTGTCTTGTTTTTTGTTTTGTTCGTACGTATGTGCGATTGTATTAACTTTTTGTCAGGTGAACATGTCGGTAAGTGTTTGTGACCTGTTGCCTCAGTTGGTAGCTACGAACTCAAAACGGCTTGTCCGATTAAGTTACTATAGTATTTGCCTGCCCGGAAAGGAAAATGATGCCTATTTTAAGGACCATGTTGAGATGTTTAAGCAGGTTTTTTACCCAGCTGTCATTACTGTTATTTTTTGTAGGCTATATTTATATTACATATAATACAGTAAAAAAATCTATCAAAAATGAGAATCACCAATGAGAATAATAAAATAAATGGTCTATAATGATAATTTGTGCACGTGAGGGTGTTCTCCCGAATACGAAAATTCTCCTTTTCTTGCGTGTCTTGCAGCTAATTGTCATATGCGTGTTTCATGACGTGCAAGAACCATTGATGTATTGATCGATAAATTAACTAATTTTCACTCAAAAATAATTACTCTGCTTCAAAAGTTATAAAGTGTCTCACTGTAGTCATTTGGAGTACTTTAAAGCTTGATGTATGTGATTTGTGGTTTTGTTTCACCCTATGAAAAGATAAAACAACGACATTTAATATATATGATGTCATTTAATATACAAGTCACATATCATGAATTAAGAATCTTTTATATGAACAGTTACATTCTTGAAATTGTTGAAATGCATCTCAATGGTCATAAATATGCTTGATTTTCTTTTGTGCAAAATAACCCAAATTTTGTTATATAAAGTGTTGATGTTGTTGGTTAACAAACATTCTTAAAACAAATAGTTCCTGCTGCCAACTTCAGGGTCTACTAACTGTTCATTTGTCACACATTTTGTTTAAGTACTAAGACCCTCTTTAAAATGAACTGAAAGGATGATGGGTCTCTGTTGCTCTGTTCTCATTCTTCCTCATAAACGTATTTACTCAGTTCATCATGATCCCTCACTCTGCTGAGCATCATGGGTAAATTCCAGGCTTCAGAGCTCAGTGGACACGAGGGGGAAATCATCTATGCTTTGCTTTGGCTTCTTGCTTTTTCTCATTTGATTTTATTTTCATCTGACCCTCGCCCCTCCACCTTTCCATCACGTAGCTCTTTTCCCTCATAACTGTTTTGTTTTTCACACTTCTTAAAATATTCATTCTTCCCTCCCCCCGCCCCCCCTTTCTCTCCCCACTTTTTTAACGCTTGTGATGTCTGCATTGGCCTGCTTTGATGTGACCAATCATCCGCTCCGAAATTTACACGCAACCAATCAATCAATCTGCCCACACAAAAATCCTGCTTCATGATTGGCTGCTCCTGGCGACGAACCTGTCTTCTCCTGTGTGCCTGTCTCCTGGCCTGCCCTGATTGGTGACTGCTTCCACGTGCCCTCACTGTGATTGGCTGTGTTCTTGACGAACGGTCTAGTTCACCCAAATATGGGCTTCTTGCTGACAGGTACCACTTCTGTGAGAAGTGTTTCAACGAAATCCAAGGGGAGAACGTATCCCTGGGAGATGATCCAACGCAGCCTCAAACGTGAGTACATTGTCTAAACGTTATAGATCTGTTTCTTTATCTTCGTTACTTTTTGCATCATCATGATACTGGTGAACATTTATTCATTTTTGTGACCCGCTCGATTGGGGCCATCCTTCTCTTTTCTCAGGTCCATCAACAAAGACCAGTTTCAAAGAAAGAAGAACGACACACTGGACCCTGAATTGTATGCTCACTTCCTTCACTTATTTGTTTTCTCTTAACGAATAAACAGCAATTAAATCTTATTTAGGATTTTTGGCTAATCGTGGATTTGTTTACATTGTCTGACCCATTTTCCGCTCTTCCTCCGCAGGCTGTTGGAATGTACTGACTGCGGCCGAAAAATGCATCAGATATGTGTCCTTCACAATGAAACAATATGGCCGATGGGGTGAGCTAGTTTGACTTTTCCACCTAAATTGGACTTGAAAATTGTTTGAATATAAGAAAGATTTCAATAAATAGTCAGTGAAAGGTGTTCAACATAGTGCTGTTCTTGATTCTTTCTCTCATTTATCCAATTAGCTTTGTGTGTGAAGGTTGTCTGAAAAAAGGCAATGCAACCAGAAAAGAGAACAAATATGCTGCAAAGAGTAAGTAAATGAATATCTTCATGTGTTTGTAATGTGTGTGGGTGACTGACTGGAGAGAAATAAAATACATGCACATATAAAAAAGGCAGGGACCAAAATACTGAAGAATACTTCCAAGTCCTTTTCGTGCATTGACAGTAAATTTAACGGCAAAGTGATAATGTTGTATTTCTCTAATAATGAACTTTAATGTTATATTCTGTTAATACAGGTTTGATATTTAAAACAGCATTATGCTTGTTTCACCTTGCTTTAATTTATTCTAGGGCTTCCTCAGACAAAGCTAGGTAACTTCTTGGAGACACGAGTGAACGAGTTCCTCAAGCGCCAGCCTCATCCTGAATCCGGTGATGTCACCGTCCGTGTGGTTCACGTCTCTGATAAAGTGGTAGAAGTCAAACCTGGCATGAAGTCTAGGTGAGAGACTGCATTCATTCTGCAGGGGTTTTTGTCATTTGAAGCTGGGATTTTGAATTAGTTCGGCTGCAATAAACCCTTGTTTTGTAAGCTACCAATCTATCACACTACATGCACTTTTTTCCAAAGAAATTGTAGAAGAATGGACACTTAAGAGTGACCCCGAGATTGATAAACATATAGTTTTTAAAGTGACATTCACATTTTTCTATCAGTTGTATGTCTTTACCAACAAAATACTGTTTTCACAGGTTTGTAGACAGCGGAGAGATGTCTGAGTCCTTCCCATACAGAACAAAAGCTCTGTTTGCGTTTGAGGAGATTGATGGAACCGAAGTATGCTTCTTTGGAATGCATGTGCAGGAATACGGTTCTGACTGCCCTCAACCCAACCAAAGGTCTGAACACATAAACCCAACCATACAGAGTTGTTAAAATAATGGTGGACTGTGTGTCAAAGGGTTCAAGAACTAACATAGCGAATTACTCTTTTTGCAGACGTGTCTACATCTCCTACCTGGACAGCGTACACTTTTTCCAGCCCCGTCACCTAAGGACGGGAGTTTATCATGAGATCCTCATTGGATACTTGGAATATGTTAAGAGATTGGGGTTCGTCACTGGTCACATTTGGGCTTGCCCGCCAAGTGAAGGTGACGACTACATCTTCCATTGCCATCCGTCCGATCAGAAGATTCCCAAACCCAAACGCTTACAGGAATGGTACAAGAAGATGCTCGACAAAGCAGTAGCAGAAAGAATTATACACGACTATAAGGTATTGCAACTGGAGAGGATTTTGTTTTCTCGAAGTTTCTGCTGGCGAAATATCACATGCAATTAAAGCATTGGAGTCATCACTTAAATCAGTTACCCTTAATATCAATCAAGAATCAGTTTGATAAGGACACAGAAAATACAACTTATGTGATTGGTTTTTACCTTAAGCTTCACATTAACATTTGTGTTTAACATCTCTCTCTCTCCCTCACCCAGGACATATTTAAACAGGCAACAGAGGATCGCCTGACCAGTGCGAAGGAGCTCCCGTATTTTGAAGGTGATTTTTGGCCTAATGTATTGGAGGAGAGCATTAAAGAGCTGGAACAGGAGGAGGAAGAACGAAAAAGGGAGGAGAACAACACTTCTAGTGAAAGCATTGATGTACGTATCAACTTTCTTGGTAGAACAGAAAATACGTTTTTGGCCTAACTTTTGTTTGTTGTTTGGTAGAATTAACCCTAGTGCTTAATATCTATTGCTTACGGTTTTCTTGACCACGTAGGCAACCAGCGGCGACAGCAAAAATGCCAAAAAGAAGAACAGCAAGAAGACCAGCAAGAACAAGAGCAGTTTGAGCCGAGCCAATAAAAAGAAACCAGGCATGCCAAATGTCTCCAATGATCTCTCCCAGAAGCTCTATGCCTCCATGGAGAAACACAAAGAGGTATGTTGCTTCAATATGTGTTAACGGCTTTGTGATGAATGTACATGGGCCCATGCCACAGACATTTATATCCTGCTTATTTTGTAGGTCTTCTTTGTCATCCGTCTTAACGCTGGCCCCACTGCTAATTCCCTTCCACCCATTTTGGACCCTGACCCTCTGATGGCTTGTGACCTAATGGATGGGCGAGATGCTTTCCTAACGCTTGCGCGTGACAAGCACCTTGAATTCAGCTCTTTGCGGCGGGCCAAATGGAGCTCTATGTGTATGCTGGTAGAACTGCACAATCAGAGCCAGGACCGATTTGTCTACACCTGCAATGAATGCAAGCACCATGTCGAAACACGCTTCCACTGCACTGTTTGTGAGGTAAGAAATCGAAAAATATGTATAATGTCCTTGAATGGAAAATAAAACTGTGGTTAAAAAATTCTTTTTTTCTTTCTGAAGGATTATGATCTTTGCATCACTTGCTACAACACTAAGGGGCATGAGCACAAGATGGAAAAACTTGGTCTCGGTCTTGACGATGAGAGCAATAATCCAGCTGCAGCTTCCAACCAGAACCCCGGCGACTCCAGGCGTCTCAGTATCCAACGGTGCATTCAGTCGCTGGTGCATGCCTGTCAGTGCCGCAATGCCAACTGCTCACTGCCGTCCTGCCAGAAGATGAAGAGAGTGGTGCAACATACCAAGGGCTGCAAGCGCAAGACCAATGGAGGTTGTCCAATCTGCAAACAGCTCATTGCGCTATGCTGCTATCACGCCAAACACTGCCAGGAAAACAAGTGTCCTGTGCCCTTCTGTCTCAACATCAAGCACAAGCTTCGTCAGCAGCAATTGCAGCACAGGCTTCAGCAAGCGCAAATGCTGCGTCGACGTATGGCCACAATGCAACGAGCAGGCCAGCCACCACCATGTGGAGGTGGGCCTCCTGGAAGTCTTCCCTCACCAGGTAACAATGGGGCAACAGGCCCTAGCACACCTACGTCTGTCGGAACGCAGCCTGCAACTCCTCAGACACCCACGCAGCTGACGCCGAACCATCCATCTATGTCCCAGCCTGGTGTGGGTGGAACTCCCCAGCAGCCTCAACAGCATCCTACCCACCACCAGTTTCCACCGATGAAAGGTGCAGGCGGGATGATGACCTCAACGCAACAGCAAATGGTTCCCCAACAACAGACAGGACAACTTCCACATCCACACACTCAATATGGTCCCCATTCCACAGGTCCCTCGCCAAATCCACAGTCCCAGGGAAAACCAGGCCTTGGGCCTGCTACTCCTCCGCAACTCCCTAGCAACCAACAACAGCACCCCACAGGTCCGCCGGCTGCAGCTGTAGAGATAGCCATGAAGATCCAGCAAGTGGCAGATGCACAGCGGAAGATGGCACACGTTCAGTTGCTGCAAAGGCAGGCTGCGCAAGCTGGGATGATACAACAGCACCCACACCATCAGCAACCACAGGGACAGATGGGAGTAACTCACCCTGGAATGGGAATGGTAGGGGCACAAGGGTTAGCCCAGCAGGCACAGACGCCAGCAAACAGAGCCCAGATGGAACAACAGCAGCCGCAAGGACCACAGGGAATGATGTTGGGAGCTGGGCCCATGCAGCAGCAAGCAACACAGGCAAGTGTGCAAGGCCAGATGGCTCCACAGATGCAGCTGCAGCAGCAGAGAATGAACCCACAACTCCAGCCTCAGCAGCAACAGTGGGCAGGGCAGGGAATGCAACCCCAGCCGAGACCTGCCATGATGGGTCATCCAGGAATTGTTGCAATGCAGTCACAACCAACACAGCAACAACAACCACCACCACAACAGCAACAAATGCAGCAGCAGCAACAACCACAAATTCCAAATCGAAATGCCTTGATGAGTATGGTGCAAGCTGGTCTGCAAAGTGGTATAGCAAGTGGGCCAGCCGCTGGCAACCTGCCCCAGGGAGCCCTCCAGGAATTATTGAGGACCCTGAGATCTCCAAGCTCTCCTTTGCAACAGCAACAAGTACTCAACATTCTTCGTTCTAACCCACAACTAATGGCGGCGTTTATTAAGCAAAGGGTTCACAAGTATAAAGGAGGCACTGGTGGTCCTCCTGGACCACAAGGAGGACCAGGACCTATGGGAGGCCAACACGTTGGTGTCAATAGTGGGATGCCTCAGTCTGGCATGCACCTCGGGCAGGGAGGTAATATGCAGACCCAACTTTCTCAACTCCAACAGCAGCAACAATTGCAACAGCAGCAGCAACTGCAACAACAGCAGCAACTGCAACAGCAGCAGCAACTGCAACAGCAGCAGCAAATGCAACAGCAGCAGCAAATGCAACAACAGCAGCAGCAAATGCAACAACAGCAGCAGCAAATGCAACAACAGCAAATGCAACAGCAAATGCAACAACGGCCCCTGGTGCAACAGCAAGTCACTGCCTTACAGCAGCAACAGCAAGTCACTGCCTTGCAGCAGCAGCAACAACAGCAACAAGGAATTCAAGGCCAGGGAGCTCCAAATATGGCTAACATGAATCCACAGATCAGAGAGCTTGTAATGAGAAGGCAACTACAGTTGCAACAGCAGCAACAGCAACAGCAGCAACAACAACAGCAGCAACAACAACAACAGCAGCTGCAGCAACAGCAGCAGCAGCAACAGCAGCAACAGCAGCAACAGCAACAACAGAATGCCAATCATGCTCCATTTCAACAGCAACAAGGATACATGGGTCAGCAAGGTAACATGCAAACTCCTCCAGGAGGCCAGCCATTACCAGGGGTCCAACCGGGCCACCAGCAGAATTTTCCAGGCAGCCATGCACAACATCAAGCTACAGTCGCCTTGCAACAGAGGCTTCAACAGCAACACCAGTTACACATGCAACAGCAACAAAATGTGGCATCCCAAGGTCCTGACATGGGCCCTGGTGGAGGTCCACAACCCACACAGTTAGGCCCTGGGCCTCAGACGTCACAGGCACTATTGCAGCAGGCCTTGCATCAGCGCATGCTTCAACAGCAGCAACAGCAAAACAATCCCATGAGCCCGCAGCAACAAATGTCACAATCGCCCCACCTGCAGGGTCAACAGCTCTCCACCTCTCTTAGTAACCAGGTCTGTTCCCCTCAGCCCTCGCCAAGACCCCAGTCCCAGCCACCACACTCAAGTCCGTCCCCACGCTTGCAACCGCACCCTTCACCCCACCGCATCTCTCCTCAAACCCAGACGGGTTCTCCACATCCCAGCCACCTTCAGCAGCACCACTCGGGCAGGGCACCGCATCCTCAACCTTCCCAACAGTCACAGCACAATCCTAAGGACCCAGGTGGATTTGGGGCCGATCAAAATGCCATGCTATCCCAGCTCAGTGGCATGGCGGGACTCCATACAACTGGAGCGAATGATATGCTTCCATCAAGTGGCCAGGAACTTGGCATGACCATGAATCACAACCCTCCAGACATATAGTTATTGTAAAAATCACTAAACCTAAACCAGGTACAGTGTTAGCTTTTTATACTCCAGGGATGAATTTTTTCAGTATAAATGAATAAAAAATGGACCCTCTCGTGAGAGATAGCGAATATTAAACAATTATTTGGGTGAATCAGAAGTTGTTTTTTATGCCAGTTGTGTACAAAGAGGATTGTTTCTCAGCCACAAGTAATATTTTCGATGTCAGGTCCAGGGAAGTCCTTTCCTTTTCAAGAGGTATTTTTTAAGATTTTAAAAGTGGTATAAAATTAAAGCGCAAATGATTTTTTTATATCGTTTCACCACGTACCAGTCTCTGTTATATGTTTTACAGAGTAATGTGGGACATTTCAAACGTTGTGATGCCTATATTGTTATTATAATTATCTAAACATCATGCATATTTCCTTGTAAATTTTGAGTTTTGCATTTTATTTATTCGACCTTTTTCATGTCATGATCAGGATTTTGTTGTGTGTGTTCCCAGAGACTGCTACAGTTCACATAGAATATATTTTTGTTAATACCTATTAAAATGGGGGAGTTATTCCTTTTGGAAATTTAGGTTATTAAGTATAATATAAATTACAGTGTTGAGGGATTGGGTTTGTGTGTGTGCTCTGCTGCCCAATGGATTTTATCTCATGCCATATTGGAAATGCCTAACCATTGGACATCACTGCTTCTGAAACGGAACAAGTTGTTGGATGGACACATACCCGCCCTCAGAATGTGTGCACTCCTTATAAGACTTCAGGATAGTGGAGGTGTGACTGTAGCTCGGATGAGAGTTGTGTGTGTGTATGTATGTGTGTGTGTCTGTTGTGTTGCTGGAGTGTATCTGCTCTTGCCAATGTCCTATTGAACAGCGTTTCACAAATGAACTGTCTGACAGTGAAACGTTGGAAAAGGAGTGTGCCACTTTGTTTTCGTACTTTGCTCTCCAGATCCACAAATTTTCCTCTACTTCTGGAATTTTCTTTGCTCTGAACTTTGGGAGTTTCATTTGAATATTTTGTACTGTACAAAGGAAACACAAACTGTGGACTCCAATTTTTTTAAATAAAATTAAGATAACAAATTTCTTTTTTGTCTTATGTTGTTTTCTGAATAGTTTAATTAATGAATGAATTGTTAAATTGCATAATTTAATCACCCTTGTGTTGTCATGTATTTCTCTTAATTATTTTAATAATTGTCAATTTATGTATAGGTAACAACTTGTTGATGTCCCAGCCAAGGTGTGTTCAAAAGATATGTGTGAAAAAACTATTAATATTTTAAACTTTGCGTGAACCCAAAGACAAGCCTATATTGATAAAATTGAAATCATAATGGTCAAAGCATCACCACATTTAATTTTCGCACTACTGGTTTCAATTTCAAACATGCTTTTGGAGTTTTGTTAAACTGAAGCAAGGAGGTCATACAGCATGTAAATTAAAAGATAATTACATTTTTGAATGAACATTCTGCATAATCTCTAATATGATGCCTCATCGTGGCTTGAACCTTTTTTCTTCACTTTGCTTGAAAATATTGTATCCTCATCGCCAGTAATGCAAAGTCATGGCTTTAATTCCCAAGGAACAGTGCATTGAGGATGCAATGTGTGTTTATAAAGTAATGTTTTAGAAAGGTGTGTGCCACATGTATTCATGTAAAAGATGACAGCGCTTTTGGGGTTGGTTTGATAAATGTGTGATGTTAGGCTGGTCATAGTTGACTCATCAGCCAGCTGTCAAAGATGCTAGACGTTCAGCCCGATGCTTCTGTAAATGATCCTCGAGGTGGTAAAATGAACTGTGGAGATGGCCTGGTAATCCAAGTGGTTTGATAATTGTGTAAGATTTTGAATAGTTTTAAACCCTCTAAAAGCCTAAAAAAACTACTCAAATAATTTAGCTTCAAAACATGCTAAATACCACACTTTGAACGGTCTGAAATGTCTATGTAGGAGACATTTAGATGATCTATTGACAGATGTGCAATATTATATACATAACTATGTCTTCAGACCTTACATAATGAAGCATTATGTTTTTATTACCTTACAATGAGCTATTTCTATCTACATACACTGCGGGTCCCCTAAGTGAAATTTGCCATGTTGTTTCTACAGTAGCCCTAAACAGACAAACTGATCTTCAGAGCGGTTTTTTTTTCGTAAATTCGTATCTTCTTCGCCAAATAAGTGAAAACGAGACTATGTCTTGGTCCAGTGAGAGCTGCCATAGTTCTTCAAAAGCGGGGAGCGATTTGGAACGTCACCGCTAGATGCTGCTGAAATCTCCACATTGCTCCTTGTGTTTCACATCTGAACTATTCATTTGTATTCGACTAGTTCAAAAGCAATATTTGAAGATTTATTTGCACCAAAATGCTGTTATTTTAACTTTTGCCTCTCTATCGTCATCTCTGTTTTAAACCTAACAGTGCAGGTTACTTAACATACCTTTTCGTGGGTTGAAGTCACACAAAAGTCATTTCTTGAAGTAATTTCTGCAAAATGATACCTGGCCGACAGCTCAGTTTATAAACCGTTACTATAAGCGTACCATTGAGCATTGAGGTAAGGTAATGAAACGTTTTTAAGATGAAGGTAGTTATAATGTGCTTTATAAAGGCTTTTAAATGGTTGGTTATACAATAGTTAGGAGTATTTTCATGAGGTAAAGAAATGATCCTTCTTTTAACCAATGTAAACTGTTAGATAAAAATAATGATGTACATTCAGCTGGTTTTGTCATATTTTAGTAATGGCTAACACCATAGACTGATCCATTATTTTATAACTAGCCTCTCATTCTGTAACTTGCAAATAAATAAAAGATCACCCACAACATTTTCTCCAGTTTATTCACTGTAAATACAAGTGGAAAGTGTAGGTGTATAACAACAAGTCTTGACAAGCCATGTTCAACTACTATCATGACCAAAACATAATTTAGTTTTGCTTCGATTTCTGCCATGCTTTAAGCAACACCTAACGCACGTATGTTCAGATTCAGAACAAGTTCTACGAAAGCGTCTGCTGTAGCAGTTGTGAATGTAAACCAATACGGTCTCTTTAAAAATGCACAAAGGCCTCAGAAGAGACAAGGAAGAATATCTGAAAACAAAGCCAGGCGTCCTTTCTCTTTCCCACCTGGTTGGTCACAGGACAAGGCAATTTGTCAAACAGTAGTTTTGTTTCTGAGCTTAAATGTTTTTCCTCCTCACTGTTAGTGCAATAACTCCGGCTGATGGACACGTAGTGGTACAGATGTGGAAAGTTGTAACATGCTACTGAACTCTTCACATAGAGCATTACTGAATAAAGTCAGAAATGTCCTCCTTCAAAAGATACTTGACTACAATGACATGGAAGGAAACGCTTGCTTAGACAAACAATATCTGCTTCACTACTGCGAACAGGTCCTGTCTACATTTACATAAATCTATTGCAACGGTCCCTTTGGTCGACTTACAACTCAAGCCCGCAGTCGCTAAAAAATCCTTCCGCGCTCATGGCCTCTTTAAAGGTCACGGTCAGGGAATTAATCGTTACTTTAGTCACAGTTACTTTCCCAAGATGCACTGCGATGGTGGCGGAAGCCTGTGATTTGTCAGTCGGGACCTGAAATGTTGAGTTACATTCTTCCGTGACCTCAACATCCATCTCTTTTTCGTCATCGACCGCTGGAGTGTCTGACTGACCTGTTTCTCTTATCATCATCTCCTGTTTCGGACTCATATGTACCTCGATAACCGAAGGTCTGTTTTGTATTTTGTCAAGCACACCTTCCATTTTCGTTTCTAAGTTGGTACTGTTTTGTAGTGATTGGTCAGTGTTTGTTGCGTCGTGTGCTACCCGTTCGGAGTCGCCAACCCCTGCAGTGTTTGTGACTGGGACTGTCAGTTGTGTTTCGGTTATTGTACGGTTTTCAAGTCCATCTGTTGCTCCTAAAACTAGACCTGTCATAAGGCAAGTGTCTTCGATTGGTTTCTCACTGTGGTCTAAACTGGACTGGCAGTTCTCGGTTTTCCTGATGGTGATTATTGGTCCTTCTTCTGTCGAAGAGTTGTAGCCCTCAGATAGGTCTTGGCCTGACAAAACTAAAATCAGGAAAAACACCTTATTTACACACTTATCACCATCGCTTTTTTAACAAAAAGATTTTAAACGATATTTTTCATGTGGCTCTCATGACCCCTGAATATGCTACACCGAGTGTATCTTAGCAACAGTTGTCGTATCGATGCCGCAAAACACCTACCACTTGGAATGTCCTGGTTCACGTCTGTGTTTTCATCATTGATTGTCATCTGATTTCTTTTTTTCATCTGCTCATTTTCCTCGTCTCCATCCCACTCTTTCTCTCTAGAGTCTTTTGAAGAAACTGGGCTTCTTGTTCGTTGCTGGAAAGGCTTAACATCAACCGTGATTCTGGACCTGCGTTTTTCTAAGCGACGGTAGCCCTCTCTACAGCGCCGTCCGATCTGATCAAGCTCCACGGAACGGGAAAGTGAAAGACGGATTCTTGGAACTGGTTTTTCCAGAACCTTGTGGGCACTTCGTAGGTCCATTGGGTAGATGTTCTGTTAGGGTGGAGGTTAGTTTTATCAGAGGTTGCAGATACTTGTCATATGCAAAAAGGCTCCACTGATATGCTTTTGTTGTGTCACAAGAGGAAAGAATCAAGTACAGCCCCCCGTGGACGCTACGGCAAATTTGGAAACTGAAGCCAATATCGGACACAAATAAAAATGCTCATTCCCAGATCTTTCCGGATCCAATGCAGAGGTTCTAGGACACTTTAGCACATCGAATCTAAAAAGTAAAGATTTACATACAATTTTTTAGAAAGTTATAGCTAAATGTGCACAAAATGTGCTTGCTTTACAATGAAAGTGCCAGTGACTGTAAAGTCTTTCTATTAATTAGCAACTTATTGTATCTATTGTATGGCTTTGGATTTATAAGTGCACAGGACTTTATTTCTATGGTGATTTTTTTTTCTCCTTTTACAGCTTATCAGCCCCTGGTCCCCATCCACTCTTATTGTATCGAATAGACCAGCGTGGACATTCTCTTTTTTAAGATGAGATCTCATCTTGGTTAGAAAATTAGTAAAAGATGACGAACGATTTCTTGAAATACTGGAATGTTTGGAAGGACTGGAATCTGTATCTGATTCTTTGATATTTGATATACAAATCAATATAACATTTTTGGGCCTTATACTTAGGTACATTATCGCAAAAGCTCAAATATTATTTCAGGGAAAATGTATGCGTTACAGCTTTTTAAATAATTAATTACAATAAACATTGAAAGGACCTAAACATCACAGAAACTGCTACCTAAAAATAAAAAATGAAGATGAGACTCATACCCGCAATACAATACGACGTGGTCTCAGGCCTTTTCTCTTATAAGCCAGCGCTCTTTCTTTCTCTTCTCTGTTAAAAAAACAGGAATGTAAATAAAGTGACAATCAAAATAATGTATGTCACTTTTTCCCATCATTAACCTCTAGTAACAAGAGAATGACTTACTTTTCTTCGTAGGCGACGACAAGACGAGGGTCCAGTATGTTTTCCTCTGGTTCCCAGGTGCTGTACCTGTCAGTCCCACAGACAGTCAGATCAGAATATTGGACCAGCATGCAGGTAAAACTCTTTCATGCACGCTGTGTTATTTAACACGATCTTTTTTGTGTCAAATATGACCTGGACAAGTGAGATTCGTATGCACATAATCTTGTTCGTATAGAAATAATTGCCTTTTATAAAACCACCAATGATCAACTTTCTATTGAAACTTACTTAGGGGACCACCCTTGCCACTTCAGCAGATATTCCACATTTCCCTGAAATGACAGGAACGAAAAAAGATCACGTTCACTTTAAAAGTTCAGAGGGAGGCATACGTCACAATTCCAAATCCATGATGCGCGTACATTGTAGGGATTTGGGAAATCGCGCCTGTCTCTTTAAGATGTGAGCGCCGGGTAGTATTTTGACAGGGAAGAATATTCCGGATAAAAACGGCACATGTTGTGCGTGACGTCACAGCGGGTGAGTGCCTTTAAAACGCGCGTTTCAGGAACGGGATGGAAATAGGTGGGGCCATGGAAACGCGTAAACAACTCACATTTTAGTGCAACGTGCGGAGCGGCGACGGTCTTTACGCTACGAAACCCGCGTGCACATGCCGCGTTAGTCATGATCTTAGTCATCACCATCATCACTTGCTATTACTGTGGGTTGCAACAGCAGCCAGCATCAGGCTTTATAACGTGCACGAAATCATATTAAATAAAACAAACACCTACCGATTGGAGGTACTTGCTCGCGCGTGGTCTATTAATAAACACGACCTATATATTCTGTTCAAATCTTGTGCAATCTTGCCGTTGCTTTTTTATTTTGACATCTGCATCGCGCAGAACCGTCATCCTCTTCCCCTACCCTTGACCCCGCATGCGTATAAATAAACTGCGTAGCTTCTAAATGCCGCGATTTTTCGAGCCAAACGCGCATCGATGTCGATGATGACACGCGCTCGGTTCTCATCCACCCCCCCCCCCCTCCATCCATCGCACTTGCGATTCAAGTGAGAGGGTAGAAAATTCGCAAACTTCAGAAGATGCGTAAAAACAGTGCAAGTTATCTGTCACGCCATGCTTTGCGGTTTGCACGCGACGTGCAACGATAAAGTTCCGAAATGTTATGCAGGCGTTTCATTCACTCGTGACTCATTGCTGAACTGGCCACGGCAGAAAACTGTGCAGATATGCATCATTTCAAAACAGAAAGTAACCGGGCATGCACAACACACTGCGTTCCGTGATGAGAACAACGCGCGTTTTTCATAAGCAATGGCAACGTTGTTTACCTTTCTTATCCTTTTTTTCGTTATTGACTCCACGGCAAACACTTGCTCTCCTATCGATATAAGCTCCATGTTTATGAGATCATCCAGCGCAGAGGATTCGGATGGAGTTTAGGATGTCCTTTCCTCCTCTTTCGGGGATGAAACAGCGCCTAAGCACTGCGATGAGACTCGGGAGGAGCTCGTCTTGCTTTAAAGCCAGTTGTGCTCTCGGTGTACCTGCGCGTCCGCAGATGTTCCAGTTCTCTCTGAGTTTTAAAATCTGCGACACATGTACGCACTGGCTTTGCTCGGCGCGTGCACGCTCTGCGCGCGCGCGCCCACCATCTCCGTCCGTCCCCTTTGCGCTGCACCGCACGCGGGTAGCCACGAGAGTTCGCGCGCGCCGCCGGAGGAGCGCGACTGTTTTTGCCAAGAAATGGAAACGAGAGACGGGAAAAGGTGGTCTTTCCCTGCGCGATAACGGCGCGCTGATGCGATGAGTCACTTTAAAGTTAATGACGGTGACGGTTCATTGCGGGGGATGATGTAAAGAACTAGACATAGCGATCGGCAAAAAAAAGTAAAAGCAAAAGAGTATTAAATTTTCCGAGAAATACAGCGTACTGTGCGCTGATAGCGAACGACAATGAGTCCTTCCCGGAATCAGCGCCAGGAGAATTCCCCAAAAAAGCCCTGTGGATTTCTTGAGAATTCCAGCGCACATCATTCCCGAACTTCTGCACATCGCCGGTAAACTCTTTAAACACTTGCGGTTTATTTGATCATGATATAACAAAGCTGTAGACCTTTTACCTGTTTAACACCTTAATGAAGAAAATGTATATATTATGTACACGACAGGATATTTACGCTCATCCAACAAAGCATCAACCCAAGTCTTTAGATTGGATGTAAAACTGCTCTTTATAAGATGTTCAGCAAATGTTTTAACACAGCAGATGTCTCCAGATCTTTAGCCGACGTTTTACCGACGTACTTGCGCTAGGGATTTATAACAGGGATGACAACACCCAGTAAGCAATTTCTTGTCTATAAAACGAGCTAGGCGAAATTTGGGCTGTCAGTGAAAATCTAATAGACGTCTTACTATAGACCAAGAATAGAATAGAGTCATCAATTAGACAGCTATTGAACGACTACATGTATACGTCTAACAGACAGGGAATATGGGTCTAGGCTAAAACTAGACTGAATTTGGGCTGCCAGTGAAAATCTATTAGACGTCTAACCATAATAGACCAGTCGTCAGCTAATAATCCGAAATACATAGAAAACTAAATAATGGCAGAAGAATACTTTTTCCCATCAAAACAACTTTAAGAAGTCTGAAAAATACGAGATCAAAATAAAATGTTATAAATGCAATGCAGTTAAATATTATCGGTTATGATAATGATATAAATAAAGGAAAACTGTCCACAAAAAATTGAGACAATAAGAGAAAAATATAAAGAATGACAAAATAAAAATGTAAATAACTAATAACTTTATAAATCTAATGAAAATCAATAGCAAATAAAAAGGTTAACCCTTTATTTGGTTTACTTTTTTAAACAAACAAACAACAATGAACCTTAAGGAAAATGTGAATAGTTGGTTTTATTTGTACATCACCTCTCATCTTCTGTCTGGTGCGGTTGGATCATCACATCATACATGAGAAAAATGTTTTCCTTATTTTTATCATTCTCTTATGCTTGGAGGCACACTATGTCTGTGCAACATATAACTTTTTAAAACGTTCTTATAATAATAATAATCTTACGAGTCACTTTCATATTAATTGAAAATGACATCACCGCAGGGTAAAGCAACTCTTCCCGTATAGATGAAATCCCGTTGTAATAAAATGCGCTTGTGTCATTTAAAGTGTTTTACGAAACACCAAACAACATTTATTTAGATGTTAACAGAGTAAGTTGTGCTGCACATCATAAAACAATGTTAGCAACTGTAAGTTATTACAGAGAAAACTAGGTGTCTCATAATAATTCATGAGATTGTGTTTTCTTGACCAATGAGAAGACATTTCTCCAAATTTTTCATGACAGCGCCTGGTGTGTTTCTATATGACCTTCAGAGAGAGAGGCGTTCACAGCACATGATAGTAATCTGATGGATAAATGAAGAAAAAGCAGAACACTAACCAGGAGTTGCAAAAACACATTCCAATAATTATATATAAAAGTATAATTTGGACATGGAGGCAGTCTGTGTCAGGGAATGCGGTACCGTGACCTGAGGACAATCTCTTCAAATGTGGTCATATTTCAACTAGAGCAGTTATATTTGCATTTTATTTAAAAAAAATACTCATATTACATTTAGTGGTTTCTGTAATTTTTGTAATGACTAATATATTTTAAGATATGGAATCGGATCCTTTTCTCTAGTGCCCTGCCCACTCCCACTCTCTTCTCACAGCGTTCATACCTGTTTAAGTTTCATTTTTAGAAACGACAGTTAGGTAGACAGCAGTGGCGGCCGGCCAATAGAGGGCGCTAGGGCGCCGCCCCCCTTAAGCCACAAAAAAAAAAATTAAAACAATTAAAACAAAAATAGTAATAATAATGAGAAAAACATCAGTATGTCAATATTTGTGTGTTTTAAATATGGAATGCACCCAGTAATACATGTAAAATATGATACAAAATCATATTTGCAACCTTTCCTCTGCCTGTCTGACCGCTTCATCAGCTCTGGGGCGATAGAGAAAGCGCCCCAAGGAGGCGGGTCTATGTAGCAGTTAAGCCAATTGCTAATTTAAGATATGAATGTATGACATAAAATTTAGCCAATCAGCGTTCTTAAATAGAATCCAAGAAGGGCGATCATTTTATCGCCCCAAGCCCTGATAAAATAAGGACTGGGCTCTAGGGGCGCCATTTTTACTAAACGACAATGGCGAGCGCGGACGTTACTCCTCCAAGACCCAACCCTAACTCGGTGAAATCTCTCCTCCAAGATCCGTTTGAGAGGAGAACTTTGTCGGAGAAAGTTCGGGTGAAAGAGCTGGGCCCAGATCAACCTGACCTCTCAATCAAACAGCAGGCTAGCGAAAAAGGGAAGCAGTATATGCGCGGCTTCTCCCGTAGCTTCACACACACACACACACACACACACACACACGTTTCTTTGTATATAGTTGACCTTAGCATAAAAATCATTCAGTTATATATGGTACTCTAAAAAATTTTAATAGTGTGTTTGCTAATATTACTGTATATATGTTTTGTATCAATTAATTGTTGCAGTTCTGGAGCACATTAACAATTAGTTACATTTAGTTTGATCATAAAATACTTAATGCTATTCTTCCAGTCAAAGGTTTGAGTTCAGCCACTTGATATCCATTTCTATATTATACATCCTTTATACAGTGTAAGAATTCCTATAAACTTTATAATAATTTAATGTTATTGTCCACTTTCCACTCTGTTCTGACAGCATGCATATTGTGTTGCCTATTTACTACCAATGGCACCAACAGCCTTTCCAAAAGATGTTACTTATATGTAGAAATAGTCAATTGTTTACAAGTTCAGTTTAAATGCAAATAAAAGGCTTGTGTTTGTGCATCATGATGTTTATGTTTTTGTGTACGAATGCCTCAACTTTTTAATATTGGCATTAAATAATTACTGACTATTTCACTGAGCACTGCTGTCCTGCAGTTTGTGTTAAATTTTATTGCGATGGTTACGGAAACAAAAAAGTATGGCACAGCCCCACCGAGAATATTTTTCACCAGCCGCCACTGGTAGACAGTAGGAGAAAAGGAGGGAGGGGTTCTTGAGCCTTGTAAGCTACTTAAGTTTATCTGTACTGTCTTGTTTGGCGACTTTATATCTATATTATATATATCACACTCTCCTACACCCCATAAGAACCCTGCGTACAGCAAACAAGAGGTGTCTTGTAATGCCTTCTCATAAGGGCAGTAAATTGCATTCCTGTTCATTCTCCTTCACATCACATCACTCCTTCCTTATGGAACATTCCTCCTAACTCGGTCCGGTCATCCACATATCGAACAACATTCAAAAATCTACTTTAAACTCATCTCTACTGTGAATACTTGACAGACAAATGAGAAAAAAACTCCCACTTTCTTTCAACAGGTATTGGTCTGGCTTTTGTTGAAACTGGTAACTTTGTATTAGCACCTGTTGTATTATTGCTCCTGTGTGACATATCGAGGTCCCTGAACTCTCTGCAAGTCGCTTTGGATAAAAGCATCTGCTAAATGACTAAATGTAAATATTAAACATACAAATTTATATCTGTGCGTTTATCTGTTTTGTGCACTGAGACTGCTAATATTCGTTTAAGTGTTTTGAGTTTATACACACTAGCTCACATGTTATTTAAACGTGATCGTGTCACTATATTATAAGAAATTACTTTAAAATGTTGGCAGACTGTTAACATAGAGTGTAACTAATTAATATTTGTAAGTAAATAAGATATCATAAACTGCCATGGTGAGGTTTCTTTCTATGTATTGTAATTAAAATACGATTCTTTGTTCATTTGTTAAAACGTAATAAATGTAGAACTTTACAATTAACCAAGGTTAAGAAATACAAAATATTACATTGTGCTGTAACCCATATTTATAAATTAGACCTTATTATAAATGCTTACCATAAACAGCTGTTTTGTCCTTCTCCAATCTTTTAATGGGTTGCTTTAGATACTGCACATAAGATTCTAAGTCTTCAGAATATTTTAATATACTGTGTATAGGCTACATAAACAATTATTCACTACCCTATCACAGTAACCGACATAATAAAACATGCACACATAATGCGTGGCAATGATCCAATGCACCTGCAAGTACAACGTCTGATATTATATATTTTACATTTAAATAGAAGCACTAGCGATTTTGTTATTTTCTGAAACCGAAAGAGTGATGCGAGTCTGATGGGAGGGCCTTTGGGTGATGTCTTTGTTTACTAAAGTTTATTTTATCGATATAATGCAGGACCAAACCAGACAGACATATAGAATAAAATGAGACAGAGAACACCATCACTGGATTTATTATGTGTAGTTCAGTAGTTAAAGGTCCAGTTAATAACATCTAGCGGCAAGGTTGCAAATTGCAACCAACCGATCACCGTTTCCTGCCAGTATGCCCTATAAGGGACTTCTGGTTTAATTCTAAATTGATAATTCTAATGATAATCTAAAATCGAATTATTTTTTTATTTTATCTTGTTGTGCAAGCACTGTCGAGCTTGTGCAGAGGCTGCAGCTTTTGCCAGAGGGGAACTGGTTTCCCTCTGTGTTTTTTTTGCTCCTCCAATGGAGTTTTGGGTTCCTCGCCACCGTGTGAATACTGTTTTTCCCTGGCAGGGGGGCTGCTATAATTTTATAGTTTTATTTCATTGACACTGCATATAGGAATTTAAAATCTGTCTGATATTTGACATGTGTTTTGACTAGCATAACCTTATATGTTTTGCTTATGGTCAATGTTTTCTTGTACAGCAGCTTTGTAACAATGAAAATTGTAAAATAAAGCTGACTTGACTACATTGAGGGTCCTCCGTGAACCGCATCCTTTTAGGATGAGACCTCCGGAGGACACAAGGATGCATCCTTCCGGAACGAGACACAGCTTATATTGTCTTTTAATAATGTCTTATGCAAAGCACTTTGGATTGTCTTGTTGTTAAAACTTACCTTCCCAAATCAAAGCTCCTATTTTCATATCATAATGAACTCAACTATAAAAAATATATTGATGGCTTTCATAACAAATTGTAATAGTTGCACATGTTGAATTCAGATACTTGTAAGTTTAGGGGCACACGGAAACACTTGCATGTAACGTTAACATGTTTAAACTAACTACACCATGGCTCCACTGTTAAAATGTTAGGGTCCCTGGCCTACACACATAACGAATATAGTAGATAAATAGTGAACGCATAGCAAAACGAAAACACAGATACTTACAAAACAACAGCACGAACGTCCTCTCGCGTCCGCTGTTTGTCCGACGCTCTCACCACGAAATGCCTCTCATTTTAAAAGAAGCATTATCGCGAGATCAGGCAACAGTGATCCCTAACTTCCAAGTTTCGCGTTGCCAGAAGTGTCAGCAGGACTACAGTGGCCATCTAGCGGGCGATAATTGTAAGAGCAGTTTTATTTAATTGCTTAAAATGATTGAAAAATAATAATGTACGAATGTTATGTGACACAGCAAATAGATGTATAATTCAAATGTTTTACATATTTACCTGATGATGTCATAACAAACACTATCACTTTTGCTGGCTACACTCATTGCTGGTCTGAATCAGGACTAAAGCCAAACTTAAATTAGACTCAGTGCCGGGTGGACCAAACGCAGACTGCACGCATCCCATTCAATTCAGAGCTAAATCGTGACTGCAGATCCATGTACCATGTAATGAAACTTACATATTGCTGATTTTATTAACATATCGAACACGATGAGTATTAACAATCTCTACGCTGGCTCAAAAACGACAAATAACCAGAGTATGTCTACAAATAGCCGATCTGAATCGTGGCAACGCGTCAAAGAAATGAAACCAGGCACATTTAATCGTTTTTGCTTACATGATGGAATATCATACATCGTACACGACATGTAACCAAATTGAAGGTTATTTTGCATGTCGTTTAAATATACATTTAAGTCGCACTTCTGCTAGAACTTAAGACAGTTCAAAGATACCCAACATGAAGTAACAGTTATAACATACAACAGGAGATAAATACTTGTGTGTACACTAGATGGTGCTGTTGCTTGCGCCGTTAACTTAATGCAGGTCTTTATCGGGGCTCGGAAAAGACGGAGGCTATCTCGCCGGCCTTTTAAAATAACGTTGCCTTTTCTTTTATGCAGCATTCTTAACGCTCTCGATTCACAAAGAATCCTAGATTTGCAGGAATATTGCGGAACCGAGATTTTAGAGAGTCGCGACCATTTGAACATCGTTAACCGGTATAACATCAAGGCAGGCAGGCAGCCACCCGGACTCGGCGCAGACATGGATCAAAACGACTCGACGTTTGGAGCGCAGCTCTTTATTTATGATCTGTCGAGGGGAATGGCACGACAACTCAGCCCGATAATGTTAGGTAAGCGATGCTTGATATCGCTGCCTCTAGGATTCGGGAAATTAACAATCCTACTATGAAAAAGGATCACCGTTAAGTGGGCGTTTTTGCTTCGTGAGAATATGGATTGGGTAACGTTGATTGGCTACATTATGACGAAGGCTACTTCCTATTTGGATGAAGTGGTGACGTTTTGTTGTTACCATCCAATGACGAAGGCTTGGCTGAGAAATTTAAATAATGAATCCTTCGCTTTAGTAGGATTTATAAATCGCGCCTGGGCCTTAGTGGCCTCGACCGTGGGTCATTTTATACCGAGGATTATGCTTAATTAACGTGAAATGCATTCACATGCCCTCAAAATGTCAATTTTTCGGGATAAACTGATTTTACTGTTGTATAAATATTACTAAGATAATACGAACTCGATGTTAATTCTCTTATTATTATGCTTTTATTATTATTAACTCAAAAAACGTTTCAGCATCAAAGCGAAATACGTTTGCGCTATAACTATTAACATATGTTATTATACATATTCAAATATTACGACTTATGAGCCCATTTTTCATTACTACTAGATTTTCCATTATTTGTTGTTTTTAATTGTAATTATTTTTTTTATAAACAGGAAAACAGCTTGATGGGATTTGGTAAGTTGCTTTAAATACACAATCAATAATGTGTTATTCTATTAACAGTTATAATGTGTATGTGGTATTATAGCCGTATGTGTTTTCTTCATGTGAATGCATGTAAACGCAGGCACACGTCTGTAGTGGTCTATGGAGAAGAATTCTTCTATGGTGGTGCTGGGATCTCTAGTTGCCCACCGGTAAAGCACACGGCTACACTTTATGCATCCAACACGGCTCAAAGGCCTCTACAGAATATTACCAGGCTTTAATATTATATTATATGCTAACATTTTTCATGGCCATACATGACGGGCTTTGAATGGAGTATATTGACAGATTGTTTTTGACCAATTTCTTTTAGGAATAGAGACGTGTGTATTGTTTTGGGCTGCCTACAAGCACGCTATGCTTGTACAGCATAGCATGTACAGTATGTGTGTTACAGGGCGGGACGATGCTTGGACCTCCAGATACAGTGGTTGAGTTAGGAAATACAGAGGTGACGGAAGAGATATTTATGGACTATTTGTCCTCTCTTGGAGAGACAACATACAGGTGTGTGTGTCTTTGACTAGTGTTTATTTCAAATAAAAGCAGTATTCCAATTTTTCCGAAGTTATCATTACGCTGTTGAAATCTCTTTCTCTATATCTCTCTGTCTGTTTTTGCAGAGGGGACAAGTACAGATTGTTTGAACACAATTGTAACACATTCAGCAATGAGGTGGCCCAGTTTCTGACTGGTAATAAAATTCCCTCCTATATCACAGATCTGCCCTCCGAGGTGCTATCCACGTGAGTACTAAACACACGTGTATAGACACACAGATGCTTATCTTCTGGAGTTCTTTCTCATTAGTTTCTGTTTAGTGTCCATTAAATACATGCAAAGAATAACTTCACATTGCAGACTTTAACTGTTTATATATCTGGATCTGAACATGTTTTTGTGTGGTTCTGTTTGTTATTGTATGACTGTAATGGTGTCTCAATTTGCATCTGTCACATTTCAAAAGCTGAAAATTTATGTACGAAGAGCTGTGATTTTCACAGTTTTCGCTGGATTTGACGCTCCCTCTTTCTCGCTCTCTTTTTCTTTCGTTGTTTTTTCTCTCTCAGGCCATTTGGTCAGGTGCTGCGGCCAATCCTGGACTCGATACATATCGCCCCTCCCGGTGGGAATGTGATAAGCAGCCAAAATAATCATAGTTAGATCAGCCTTTTTTCACACACACGCAATAATTCACACATACGTTGTTTATACACACACATTTGGCCTGTTGTTAATGAAGGTTGGCTCAGAAACCTCATTAAAAGAGAATTACATTTTGCATTTGGCGTACAGTTGCATCCAAAGTGAATCACAGTGCATCAGAGCTATACAGTCTATCAGTTTGTCTTTTCCATGGGGATCAAACCTACGACCTTGGCGTTGCTAGCGCCGTGCTTTACCAGCTGAGCCTCACCAACATAAATGACATTGTTTATAATATTTATACATCATGAGAGTATTCCTTAATTAATAAAATCCAATGTATGAACTGTATCTAAACATTCATAGCTGCTCAAATATTCTAAGACATTCCTGTTTTGTTTAAAATGTTGTGTTTTGTTTCTATGGGTCACCCTTCCAGACCACTGATGGTTTATATATGTGCAGTATTTACTTTATTATGTGTCTTTTTTTTGCATCTCTGCAGCCCATCACATGCAAAGGTCAGTTGTTGTCGTAGTTTTCGGTTGACTTTCAATGACAATTCAACTTTTTCCCGTCTTGTTTTGTTTCCCTTTACGTCATGCTTTACTCATGTTGTTTTTCACCAACAACCTGCATTTGTTTTTATGTATTAATAGTGTCAAGCCAAAAGAAGACTCCATGTTTATTTATTTTTTACTAAATTACAAAAAAGGCACACATGTTCTATGTTGCTGTCTTGCGTAATATTTTGCTCTGAAAAACTTCTTGAACATGATTGAAATGATGGCCGGAATCCCAGATTAGCTTTCTTTCAGATGACTGATACATGTGCCCTAGATATCCAGAGGAATGTACATATCTGTGCCTTTATCATGCCAGCTTAGGCACAAGAAACATCTTTATCATAACTCTGTCGAGTCAAATTAATCTGTGGATGTCCTCCTCCCTTCTGTATTTATCCAGCTGAATGCTATTACAGTATGGACGGTTTGCTGCTTTTGTCAAGGTGATATTATATAATGTTTTGGATGAACCTGTTGCTTTGCTATTGAAATTTATTAACACACTCCTTATTTCAATAATTTTATTTGGCACAAGTGAAAATGTTTGTATGTTGTGTGTATGTTTCATCCAGAGAGTATTGTTTTGTTGGTTTCATTTTGTACCTTTGCTTATTTTATTGTTGCAAACCCTTCATTTGCACTGAATTATTTTGAGTTGAAGGTATATTTTAATGGAAGTTTTCTCATTAAAGATTACCAGCACTAAACAGTGGGATGTGTATTTATTTGTGTTCAACATCTTTTAACACCCTTTTTAATAGTGGAAAAAATAACAGCTCTGATTTGTTTTTCAAAATTAAAAAAGAGTTAGATCAACATAAATAGAAACTAAGCAAACTTAAAACAATTGAAAAGATACCAATAGGTATCAGAACCCTTTATCACCAAGTGTGAATGCATACGGAAATAATAAATAATATTGAAATAATACAACAGGGAGATACAATAAAATAAAATGAATAAAAGAGTAAAATATAAAAGGAATTAAAGTATTAAAATGTAAAACCATTATATTGATATATGTGATATATAAAATACATTTCATTACACTGTACTTGTATGTGTGTAATGACAATAAATTGAATCCAATATAATAATGGTATTTGGTATATTAAGCACCAACATTATGCATAAACATATAATGACTCCTTCCAAGAGAGAGAGATGATATTTTGGTTATATTAGTTTACTATAATTAAAACTTTGAAAACGTTTCTCTTCATTGAAATCAAATAAAATATTGACCTAAAATTATTAGAAAAACTTTGCTAAAGGTAAAACTGAAATATTATTTCAAAAAGTTGAATTCTTTTTTTAAAGCACTCAAATTATAATTATAAACAAAAAATTTAAATGATTAACCGTATATGGCAACATACAAAATAAACAAATAAGTTATAAAATGACAAAAGCATATAGCCTCCAAAAGTTACTAAAATGGTATCTCACATTAACATAAAAAAGAAAAGCTCATTTTAAATATTAATACAACTAAATAAAGCTAAAATCAAAACTATAATAATTATCATTTTGATAATACATATAAAACGAATCACCAGTATAACGAATTACACAAACACGCATGCGCAAAAGCGGCATCTGAGACGCGCACTACCCGAGGAAACACAAGATGGCGCAGTCACACAGTAAAGGCCTCTGTGTTCCTGGTTACTCAGTTCAGCTTCTGTGCTGCTTCAGACCTGCGGCAAAATGATTCACACAAACAGAAGCAGAAAGAGCTTACACGGGTACGAGACTCTCCACTGCATCAACTATTTGAGCTCAGTCATGAAATCTCAGCATATTCGAGATGCTTCGCCTGCTCTCTGGCTTGTTATCAGTTCTTTCTTCTCAAGCTGCTGACAAAAGACAATAGGAACACAACAGATACTCTAATAGATTGGTTATAGGCTAACGGGAATTGTAGTGCTTTTAATAGGAACTGTAATGGTCTCCTTGGATCTCTGATGGTAATGTGTTGGGCTCCGTTGGTGGGATGGTATTATGTGGATGGGAACCAACACAGAACACCATTAAACTTACCGAAACAAGACCCCAAAACACACTACATAAAGAGATCTTGTGATTGATTTATTGGTAAAAAGGAAAACCTTTAGTACAAGAAAATCCAAGAAAATAATTGTAAATATACGTCTCGTATAGCACATTTATTTGATGTTACATCTGCAAGACCTATTTTCTGAGTGTTATATGAAATGCATCTCTGAGACGTCTTCTATCAGATGTCATATGCATTAAGAAGATATCTGTAAGATGTTTATTATTTAGAAGGTATGTTAAAGTGCTTTTCCTAAGACGTTTATAAGACGTTTTTACAAAGCAGATCTTAAGCAGACATAATACGGACATACCTGTGCGGTCTGGGACCTTTGATTTGTTAAACATTTATCTTCATAGCATTTCCCATACAGCCGTATAGCTTCATTTCATAGATTCAACGAATTTACCATTAGCTATTCCATAATGCAGAATTATAAAGAACGAGTCAGTGTTCAGTAGATTTTTAACACCTTTGTTGTCCGAGATCAACCTGTAACGTTGTTTTTTATCATTGCAATCTGATGTTTCGTCTCCCTTTAAAGTCAACCCTGTCAAACACCCATGCACCGATTCATGCTGTGGCTCGGCTCTCTCTAGCTAGCGCTGTGGGAGGTGTGACCTCTGTGGAGGCGTTGTGAATCTTACACACGGTTAAAGTGTGTGCGTGTATGCGTGTGTCATAACTTTGACAAACCCTCGATCTGACATCCCCAAGTCTTGGAGCACACTTCAACATGACCCAGAAAGGTTTTACGGGAACGTCTTAAAATAGAAGTCAGCGGTTTAACCCAAGCATAATCCCTACATAGAGACCTACTACGAGTCTTTTTATGCTTAATTCTTGTCAGACCTGTTACACTGTGTCATTTGTGCGGTTTCCTAAGAAATGTCATCATCTGATATAATGAAGAACTTATTCTGCATTTGATCATAACATTCTCACAAGTGGGGCGATTGATAAAGAACATTTAGGGGATGGTTTAGTGAAGGAAAGGGGGTCCCGTTCTAAATGGGTCATCTGCTTCGGTTCTTCTAGAAGATCTATTAGAGCCAGCTGGGTCATGTTGCTTCTTTCATAATGTCTGACTGTCCGTTATGGTCTTGTAAGAAGATTGAACCCCGCTTTCTGTCATAAATGAATTGAATGAGATGAAATGAAATGAGAAAAACGAGAGCTCAGAAATTCATGCTTCAGTGCACGTATTTGTGTCTCTTCTAGTCAGGATTCTAATATCTCTCCATCCATTTCTTTCATCTCTTGTCCGTCACTTCAATCTCTGATGACATGTCATATTCTTGAGAGGTTTTTTGGAACTCACTAACACGCACTTTCTCGATGTAAAACGGCATCTTTATTTCCAATATATTGTTTCATCTTTCTCTTTTTGTCCTTATATTCTGAAGGCGAAATAGCTGTAACAGCTACAGCCACACACTGTATAGTCGTCTTGTGCACACCGTACAAGGGCTGTTATGTGTTTTGAAAATTAGTGGGGACGATTTCGAGGGTTGTATGTTAATTTTGTTGTGCACAAATAATTGAATAGGCCTAACCTTCTTTTCACAATAAAAAATGCTGGGTTTTTTTCAACGCAGCATTGGGTGAAAAAGGGACAAACCCAACCGCTGGGTTCTAAATTCACCAATGCTGTGTTGTTTTATGTTGTTTAAATATGATTTTTTATTCATTTATCCCAACAGTTGGGTTTTTCCCTTTCCATCAAACAAATAATCCTCAAATAATTGTAGGATGTGTGAAAAAGATCTTCATCTTGACACAAAAGCAACAAGGACATGTCAACGCGGATGGAAATAAACCTCCTTCTGTCTGATAAGCTTTATTTTCAGGGATCAAATTGAGGGTGGGCTGGCGCGGTCCATGACCCCTCATAAGCCTTAAAGGACCCCTCATAAAGCGGTTTGAGCACGCAAATATTTGTCGTATGCAGCTGCGAATATGGGTATATTAGAAGGAAATAAGGAAACTAGTGCAAGAATGGAGGAGGGTCACGACCTGAGGAGAGAAAGGTCACGACGGGAAAAATCCTTCTGGTCGCACAACTTCACGTGATGCGAATTCGCACGTCAGAGTTCACCAAAGTGGAACTGTGGAAAACAGCAGCATGTGCAACTTTGCAGAAGAAGCTTGTGTTTCCGGTCTGTCGCATTCGCATGCGTATGAATGGAAGTCAATGGAGCAAAAAAAAGGTTCGAACGTGGCTTAAGTCGCGCAGAGTGACACTTGCAGCAGATCTGCTCATATTGAAAGAGTGTATCTAAAGCTCAACAGTAGCTTTGATTTTGATATTCAATTCTTTCTTTACGTATAATCTACACATCTGCTCTCACCCAATGGAATGGCATTGTTTTTCTTATTCTGCATTAATGGATTATTATTATACTTTGATCTACGTTATCTGGAGATGAATGCCGCATTTTGCAGCAGTGTACAGACAGACACTATTGACTTTGACGCATCCTCTCCCTCAATCGCTCCAAGGATTTTGTAATATTCCGAAAAAAGGGAACAGCACTGCATTGCAATAAAATAAAGAACAAGATTTAAAAAAAAAACGAAAAATGGAAATAGAAGGAAAGGAAAATCTTTGTTATTAATAATGAGTAAAAACAAGTTTAAAAAACCAAAAATGCATAATAAAAATCCTAACTGTTATCAATAAGATTAAGAGATTTCACAATAAACTAAATCTCAGCAAGAAAGACATCAAACCTAGGCAAAAATCTTTTGAAAAAAAACATTTACAACACTAACACCAAGGTTAATAGCATGGTCACTGTTGCAAATAAATAAATTAAGAAATCTATCTTTCAATCGCTCCCTCACGTGGATCTCTTTTAATGGATTATGGACATATTAAGGATATTTATGCATGTTTGTGGTCAAACTATCATGTGACGGATGCTTGTACTGGCAGCTCAGTCGTTTGTTTTTTTAGCACTGGTTTGGGGAACCCCCAAGAGCTTTGACATAATTCGAACACTCTTTATCTTTCTAAAAGTTTTGTTTCATTTGTCCTCATTTTCATTTGTGATTATTCACTCATGTGACATTGACCCGAGGCCGACCCCTGCAGGGCTGGAGCCATATGGATCGCCCAGAGATAAGCGCGACCTTGCCTCATTCAAGGCCAGTGAACCAGCGTTTGCTAATGCATGTTTTAAAATGATATACGTGTGTGATTTTAGCAGAACACACCGCATGGACATTTCATTCTTCGGAAACAGTGGGAGCCAACGTGACCTTGATGTCATTGTTGAGACGATACACAGCATGATCAGCACGTCCCAAAGACTTCAAATCTAAAAATTCTCAAAAGTTTAGCAGTATCATTTAATTTAAGGGCCGTTCCACTGAATGGGTGTCATTTCTGTCCCCAGGAATTTATATGTATAAATATGCATTAAAAAATGTGATTCAAAAATACATTTTATTACTAAGCAAAATGTCCAACGAATTTAAACTGCAACATTTAAAAGATTTATAAAACACTGAAAAATTACAATTATTGCTTGTCCCCAGTCTCTTACACTACAGTTTTCCATAAAATATCATTATTAAAATCTTTAAAAAAAATATTTTAAAATTAACATGTATAATATCTTAGATAAACTAATATTTTGGTCGTGTCCACAGGTTTTCACTCAGTCCTGTTACCCTAACCAATCCCCCTCAATAATAAATTTTTTTAACAGGAAGTTTGGATCTTTTGAAGACCACAGGGTAGAGCAAAGGTAAGTTTTCTCATTTTCTTTTTTACATATTTGATGATATTGTGATGTCAACTGGGAACTGTCCTGTAACCTGAATTATTTCATAGATGTACGTTGTAATTTGGTTAGTGCAAAAATGCACATATTTGCTATAAAATGCACAATATGTGGCTATATATCATGTATTTGCCAATTTTATGCAAAATAAATCCTAATCCGTTACTCATAAAAAGAGTGCCGCATCCACCTTACACTTATAAACCTTGTAAAAAATGTAATTAAGTTACTTGAGATGGACCAGTGAATAGTTAAGTATGTGTGTTAAAAAATAGGTTGATTTTGAAGAGTTACAACATGCAAAAGGTGGAATGGCCCAAAAACTATGCAAATTGTTTACACAAATGGCATAAATGACAAATTATAATGAAAGATCAATTCAAAACGTACTGTAGAAATCTATTATCGGCATGCAGTACTCAAAAACATACATGTGACACAACTAGCCCCCACACCATCCTATACATTGAGTGCAATTTTTCCAACATCCAAAAAAAAGTAGATCAATATAAATGCTTTTCTTTATGCTTTGCAAAGGCAAGATGAATCGTTTTATTCTGATGAATGAGTGATTTAAACCTCATAATAAACCTTCAGATACGATTTGACGGCGATTCACAATCAGATCAGAATGATCACAGCGACATACATTGACAGTGAATATTGACTCATCTGAGCAGTTTTGGCCGGAGGGCGGGACAGACTGCTGCTTAGTCCGACACATGGATGCCTGTGATGTTGAGAAATGCAGCGAAACAGCTGTACATATTACTAGCATGTGGCATGGGAAAAAACAATATATGCTTGGATGTGTTCAACAACGCATACAGTCAAATATATGTGTTTTGTTTATTTATCCAATAAAACCCGTAGATACCGTGAATTTGTTTGAAGTCACAAGTTGTTTACGGCTCAGGTGATTGGCTCAAAAAGCATCTGAAGCAGATGGGCAGGGAAATCTAATGTTCAGCTTTCTCCAGGTATTATAAGCTTCTCTCTGACTTTCATCAATGACTGCTTTACTGCCTCTAAAGATCACATTCTCCCCTTTGTGTTTCTTTATTCTCACTTATATAAATAAAAGGGCTTAGAGCCTAACTGTCATTAATAAAATAATAAACCCGAATGATTAATTGATATTCATCTTCATTTTCAGTTAGAATTGCTCTGAAAAACATTCTTGCCTTTATTTATCTGACTTTGAGCAACTGGCCTCTAAATGCATATTTGATTCACACAGCTAAAGTAAGATCTGTATGATCTGTACTTTTTATCTAAGTCTCTTCCCAAAAGTTGAATAGTGAATACGCGACAAAATGGATATGGTGGCCAGAACATCTACACATTCATCTATGTAAACTTTATTAATTTGCCCTTGTGCAAAATATATTTTCCTTTGTAGTAACTGTCAATTTACAGTGGCGTAAAAAATGAGGAGATCATTTCAAAATAAATGTTAATATTGTTTAGGTTAAAAGGTAATTTTTGTTTAATTCTGTGAATATAACTTTCAAATAAAAATGCATAATTTGTGTACATCCAAAAGATTTACACGAATATGATATCATCACTGTTGCATGCAGACATAACATTCGAACCTTAGGACAATCCGACTCAGCATCATTTTCTCCCTGGCTGTTTCCCTCCTGTGGGGATCCATAATAAACCGTGGCATCTCTTTGCTGATATGCACATTCTACCCATCACTCCATCTTTAGTCCTCAAACACACACAAAGACTCTCAATCTGTATCTGGCTTCAGCAGAAACTCTCATCGCTTCAGTGAATTCTTTGATGTTACAGTTCATCACGACGGGTATCGGCTTGCTCTTTGTGAGATGTGTTGCTGACGTCACAGCGTGCAAACATAAATAAGGCCCGCAGGATCATCTCAGTCCGCATAGGCCCTGATATATCAGTACGGAATGTTTTGGATTCAAGCTGAGCTTTATCACAGTTGATTCCCTGGGAAAATAGTTCGGACTCGTCCGTGAGTTTGTGAAAACGGGGAAAACATGTGTACTGTAATTCATTTACAATGAGTATATTGGATAAGACATTTTAGAAAGTTTAAAAGCAGAGATGTTTTTTCACGTTAAAGCACTTAGATGAATTATTTATATAAAAATATTGTTCTTTTTTGAGTTGACGAAATCCATTACCACCTGCCGGGCCACTTTTCTCGATGGATGAACTTTTGCATAAACACAGTATTTCCTCTGGTGCCAGTTTGGGGGCGTGGCTACATGTTTGCACAAACATGGAAGACCCTGTAGGTCACAGGTTAACAAACGGTAAACCTACAGTACCCAGAAGCCAATCATCTCGTTTTATTTTGTTTATATGTTTTATTTCAGACAGAGACGAAAATACAATGGTGGTAGACAGAGACACAGAGTGATGCAATTCCACCTTATCAGCCCTCCAAAAAAATCTATGTGGACCTGACTGTGCCAGTGTCTGTGTTAACCGAGAACTGAATGATCCTAAAATAACTCTGTTCTTGTTAGAGTTAAGAATACCTGCTCGTCTCGCCAAAGACTATGTGTCTGTCTATGTATAAAAGGTGAAAAATTGCTGCTTGTTACAGACGCACTAAAATTAATTAACAAGGTTGACTCATGTGACACACTTTATATAGAAAATGATACAAATGTGTGCGTTTGTGTGTGTGGAAGCGACAGAACACAGTCTGGGAGAATTTTCAGGCCGAGGGAAATAATGAAACGCAGACGTATTTTGGAGCTGCTTGTGGTTTTCAGACGGGCTGTTGTGTGTGTTCAGTGTGTAAGTGTTGGTGATGTAAACCAGACCTCTTGGAGTCCTGAAGTTTAGTGGACGGGAGAGTTTTGGGAATTATTCGAAAACGCTGCACTCCAACTTTCTTTGAAATCCAGTTGTTGTGTAGTGTAATATGGGTCAGTAGCTTTGAAAACTGGCTCTTTTGTGACAACTGCCTAAGTGCCGAATAATGGCTAATACACTTGCCCGAATTTATCTGGGTCAGCCCAGTGGTGGAAACACTGAACTTTAGACAAAGAATCAAAATGAGTTTGACTGCTGTTTGGGTCAGTGTGTGTGTGCGTGCGTGTGTGTATGTGTGTGTGTGTGTGTGTGTGTGTTTTATACATTGTGGGGTTCCAATAGTAAAAGTCACCCACACTTACATTGGAGGGACCAATGGCCGGTCACCACAATTCAAATAGATTATTAAACATCCTCAATAATGTTCATTTGAAAATGTAAAAATGCAGAACGTTTTCTATGATCTTTAGGGGTTGGGTTAGGGGAAGGTAAATAGAATACAGTTTGTACAGTATAAAAATCATTACGCCTATGGAAAGTCCCCACAATTTATAGAAACGTGTGTGTGTGTGTAAAAATGGAGGAACCTG
Source organism: Barbatula barbatula (assembly GCF_947034865.1). Classification (NCBI taxonomy): domain Eukaryota; kingdom Metazoa; phylum Chordata; class Actinopteri; order Cypriniformes; family Nemacheilidae; genus Barbatula; species Barbatula barbatula. The sequence goes on from NC_136769.1 coordinate 6,918,565, forward strand.
TTTTTATTGGTTGTCAACTTCTGCTAATAACTTATGAAGACATGGGAAGAAAATGAGAAACACTTTTCCCCCCACCCTTTTTATAGTTCTTGTACAGTTCTATGGTGCTAATTATTGTGGTCATATTTATTTTCACGTAGCATCAATGTTTTAGTGTATATTTAGCTCAAGAACATTTTGAGCATAGACGATATATCAGTATATTGCAAATAAACAAAAACTGTACAAAAATATCACATATTTTTACTTTTTTTTATTCTAGAAATGTCTGTAGCACATGAAAGTTGGGAGGAAGAGTTGATGGGTGACTACATCAGGAACTTGGTTCGTGAGGACTGTATGGGCTACAGGGCTATTTGCACAAGATGACGCCATTAAGCTTTTCAGTGCCAGAGTCGGCAGACTAATTTCCTGTCATATAACACTATCGAGGTGTTTTGGGTATCATGCTATGTCATGCATTCTTACTTCTTTACATTGTTAAACGTGCTGGCTTCTCATGCTTAACATGGTCAACTTGTTAAAAAATGAGTTGGACGTATGACGATTTCTGTACTTGATACACTCCCCCAGAACCAACTTGTTCCGGAAAGTATAAATTCAGATTTTATAATTCTGGATCCCAGTGTCGTCAAAGGGATCCTATTCCTTTTATTGGCGATTCTCCCGGAAAAGCACGGCAAGGCGAAAGAAAGTGCCCGCCCACGAGCCAACCGACGAGCGAGACCCACTAACCATCAAGATGACCTGTGCAAATATTGAAGTTGAATATTGTAAAACTGTCAGTTCTGTTCCTTGTTTCTGATTGCCTGATCCGAGTTCTAAGCCGTTATAAAATACCGGCTGACGCATTACATAGGCAAAATTACATTTTATCCGCTTGGCTTTGTGCCACAACACCCTTAGCCGTTATAAAATACACTGTAAACCACTGTTTCTTGGGGCTTATTCCTTTAGTAACATATGGCAGGTTACAGGTTATACTCAATCTCAAATCTTCTTTATGACATAATTTTTCCCAATTTGAAGTAATGTTTATATCTTTGAGCCTTTAGCTCATTTTAAATACTGCCAGTTGAGGAAATCTGAGGGCCAAAGGAGAGCATGTGTATTTGGGAGGTGTGCACATGTGTGTGTGTGAGTATGTAGGCAGAATGCAAGGATCTGATTGGACGCTAAAGAGATAAAAAGGAACGTCATAGTGATGTGTCGATTTCTCAACTTCCTGTTGCCGTGTCTTCTGCAGATAGATTCAGCCTGATCCAGACGGACTAGTGAGACTCGAACTGGAATCTTTTACTTTGTGTGCATAAACATAGTTAAGTGGAGCGGGATTTTGAACCAATGACATTTGATTGTGGGCAGAGTCATGAATGTGATGCAGAGGAAATAAAAGCCCAAAAATACAAATGAAAACTGATTTTTATAAATGTTGTAAAATGGTTCACAGTTTTTAAAAGGATCCGTGTGAAATTGTGTTTTAAGGAAACCAAGCTCTGAGCATATTTACACAAATTTATTTGATTCATTAATTTTCATACTTTGAAAGAAATATTATACATATAACTGCTTTACCTCCCATTGAGTTTGATATTCTTCTCTACTCTCAGCTGTCTTTTCTCATTGTTCTGAGTCTACCATAACGAGTAGGATGCAGTCCATGCCCAGACTTGGTGGCAGAGCTGAGAGAGGGAAGAGGCGACCTGACAAGAGCTGAGATGGCAGAGCTGAAAGAGGGAAGCGGAAACCCAACATATCCTCACTACAAAAATTTCGACTGCTATTAGATTATTAATGATAATATTAAACCTATTATCTACCTTATTATCTATTTTATTGTGTTTATTTTCTTTTTATTGAGCCCTAGCTGTGCAAGCACTGTCAAGCTTGTAGAGATGCTGCAGGTTTTGCCAGAGGGGAACTGGTTTCCCTGGTTGGGTCTGGGTTCTCCCAAGGTTTTTTTCTCCATTGGAGGCTTGGGTTCCTCGCCAGCTATCTTAGGTTGCCATCCTTTCGATCTACCTCAAACGATCTTTGCTGAATATTTAATCTTGTAAATAAAACCTGAGCCGTGATTGACAATTCTAAATAAGCTTGTGAAATTCTCTCGAAACAAATCCTCCTTGAGTGAGATAAAACATTTCAATCTCAAGGCAACCTTAAAAACATGTTGTCACTCCTCAGTGTCATGGTTCTGCCACATCTTGTCAGAACCACGTGTTTTGTGTGGAGAAAAACACATTATTTTCCGTCACGACATAATGTAATTTCTCTCCGGTCTGGTCTTTGGCCCCACCCCTCTCGTCTCCTGGTTAGCTCGCCATCAGTGTTTCATTACCTACACCTGCCCCTTGTACATATCCTTTGTTAGTCTCCCTATATTATGCCCTCGTGTTTTCTGTCCTGTGCTGATTCGTTTTAGTTGCTGTGTTTACCTTGCAGTATGTATAGACTTACCTTGTGTCGTGATGCTCGTGTTTTCTAGCCTTGTTTAGGTCTTGTGGAGTTTTAGTCCAGTTATCCTGATTCTTTCTTTTGCCCCCTTGCGGGAAGTCTTTGATTTGATCATTAATACTGTTCTGTTCTGTTTTCCCCATCGTGGGTCCTTTGTCATTAAAGTTTTGAGTTTGTGCACACACTCTCCTGCGCTCGGGTTATCCTTCCTCATCACCCCCCTATATCATGACACTCGGGCTGTGATGAAGTCTATGAAATAAATTGAGAATAAGACGAACCTCAGAGAAGCTTCGAAATGAGCATTTGAGAAATGCAGAAATCAATGCAAGTAGAATCTAAGTCAATAAAACAGATTTGACAGCAATGTTATAAGTAAATGCAACATGATAAATGGTGTATGTGTAATTGTAAAAATGATCATCTGACCTTCTCATGTGAGTGATATGAGCTATATAAATCAAAGACAGCATTCTGTCTACCAAAGAGTTTCGCTTCTTCTAACAGCTTTCACATCGGTGGATAATTTATCACAGGCAATGATAATTATGTGTGGCCACACTATCCGCTGCTTTTAATATGGGCCCTGCTTAAAATAATTGAATTTCGAATAACAGATTTTTTCGCAGCTGCTTTGCGCACTGTTAAGGACACAGGCTCCTTGCACACAGACAGCTATTTCACACAGACTGTGTCAGTCCGCAGTGTCTGTCTGAAACCAATCCAAATCTTTTGGCAGCATATGGCATATTTACAAACATTAAGTGCGGGAGCCTGACAACACTGGCACGGGTCCTACGGCACAAGGACATCCTGATGAAGCAGCGATGCTGGATCCTCTGTCCTATCAGTATAGATGCATGGTACCCTGAGCCACTGCTTAACATTTGCTGTACTTCTGTCTGTCTCAGATTGAGCTGAAGAGAGAAGCTGGAGAAATTCAACACAAATATTTTTACAGGTGATGTTGTATTTAGGGTAGTTCACACACAATGAAAATCACTTATTCACCCTCATGTCATTCCAAGCCTGTTTGACTTATTTTGTGTTCTGCAGAAGAAATAAATATATTTTAAAGAATGCTGAGAACCAAACAAGACTGACCTCCACGGACACAAAGCCACTGAGACATTTCTCAAAATATCGTCTTTTGTGTTCCACAGAAGAACGAGTCATATATATGTTTTGAAATTACATAAGGATGAGTTAAAAATGACAGAATGACACATTTTTGTGACCTATTCTTTTAAATGTCTATGTGTATGTGAAATGTATAAATGTGTTGCGATACCGTACAGATTTGTTTTGTTGTGTAGTGGTTGCATTTGTATGAAAATGAAGAACCATAGTTTAACCGTTTGTTTATCCACAGTAACAGCATATTTGTTATGGTCTCACCAACATGATATGTTTATTGTTTTTTGTTTGTAACACGAAAGCGATGTTCTGTAATCTGTATTATTTATGTGTATACATATACGGTAAAAACTGTATGAAACCTCTTTGAAGACTCTATACTTATGTACACACAATAATCTGTTTCTCTACCACATACTCTGTCAATAAACTGCAGTAATTTAGCTGAATGTGTCTAATAATACACAGATACTAAAACAAATAACAGCGAGAACTCGGGCACTAAAACAAATAAAAGTCAGCAAATTACAGAGCCCAAACAGAAAGAGCTAATCCAGAGAAAATCAACACAGCAAGACAAAAACATTAGGTAGGAAATAAGGATGTATTCTGGGATAAATGTTATTTATATTATAATGAGTAGGAGAGAGAGATAGTATATTGGAGTATATTAACAAAAGCTGAAAGAATGAATCTTTAGGGGCTGTCAGTCTCGGACACATTTCATGAATTAATTCAAGCTTCTGTTACGAATGAATTAAAATGAAAAACTAAACAGACACCTTGGGTTTCTGTAGCTCTCGTCTTCTTTCTTTTCTCCTCTGGTCATTATTGTTCCATCGATATTTTGTGGAGTTCAAAACCATGACACTATAGAATTTTTGTAACATTTTATTTGTATGCATTCAAATTGCCTCAGCAAAAACACGCTTGTTGAACGTCATTTTTGCTGAACGTCAACATTTTGCTCAAAGTCAAAATTGTATTAGCAGCCATTTGTACAAACGCCCTTGGACTGTACAGGGAAAAAGGGATTGACAGATGAGACAAAAGGTTCAGTGAGGTTTTTTTCAATAGGGTTTTCATGCTGGGATACTGGCAAGGGCATTTCACAGACACAGAGAAGGAAAACACCTTTTGGCCTTTTGGGGCACCTGCCACCTTCCAGAGATGAATGGGTATCATGTCACAGCCTCGAAACGCAAAGCATCTGCTTAACCACAGTGACATCATCACCTTGAGAACTGTCTGTTGGGAACCTGGACAGAGGGCATTGGCAGATGTTTCCAAAATGTTAATAAGCCACGTATTTATCTAAAAATGATTCCTATGGCGCTTTTTACAGTTTTGCATTGGGGCAAAGCAGCTTTTTAGAAAATTCATTTTCGAACTTACAGTAGGGACAAAGAAATGTGAAAAGTATGTTAATAATTAAAACGCAATTCAAGATATGTTTTTAAATATATGGTTATTGCAAATGTTTCATAAGTTGTACATACTGTAAGAATTTATGTACTATAAATACACATGTGGAGTGTGAAGCAAGATCAGTCAAGGGGTTAGAAGAATTAGGGTCAACTGTTTTATATGGACACCAAATGCTTGTCTCTGATTCGCCGTGTCTTTTTTAAATTGTATAATTGACATTTTAATTCCTGAAGACATTGTTTGATACAATTGTGTTACATTGCAAATTGGAATAGATGTCATGCTGTGCTAGCAATTACAAGAGGAGCGAGAAAACATATCCATAATACTCGCAACGCTGCGTCCCTTGACATTGCCACAGTAACAGATGTTTAACAGCTTTGTGATCAATTTACCCTCAAAGTGGGTTCAACAATTGCTATGGTTTGCTTAGAGATTTTGTTACTCTACGGTTTAGCATCACTCAGGGGATCAAACAAGGTTGTCCTGGCCCTCAGGGACCTCGGGTAACCATGGTGATGTACTTAATTGATGAATTGATTGATTGACTTGATTAATGGGGAGCTGAAGCAAAGACAGAAGCTCAATGCTGTTGAGCTCCCATGCTGACTTTGGATCTACGGTGGCTTTGTGAATGTAAAGTGATGTCGGCTCGCTACACAGCACTCGGGTTTTGTCAACTTGTCAACTCGTGTTAACCTCTCAATTCATTTTAAAGACACATTGCTGATTGCATTTCAGGGTCTGTTTTCAATTCCCGTTCTCGGCCATAGGGAGTAGATTTGGATGATGTACGAATATTGTTTCTTATTCCTCGCTGCCCAAAATCAAGCGTTTTTCTCTCCTGTTTGCATGTAGAAACATTCCTTGAACAAGATCAATTTTAACGCCTGATGTATTCAATCTTTTTTTGGAAAGTGTGCATTGGATACAAGTGTATTTTGTGTTATGCGTCAGATCATGGGAGAAAAATCAATCATGCCACGGGACAAAATGTATTCATATTTAAGATATTAGCATTTTTCTAAAAGCAAGCTTTAATCTTTTGTGCGGTTTTGTTTATCAGCCAAATCTGTCTTGTTTTTATATTTATACTGTGAAACAAGTTAGAAACATGTTATGAGAAACTTTTTGTCGCGCTTGTTTAATTATATAACCTGTTTACGATTTATTTTCTCAATACTGACCAAAAGAAATGAACCTTGAAGAAAATTTACAAAAGGAATCACTTTGATATCTCAATCATCTTTTCTGTATATTAATGATATTAAAAGGAGAGTAAATAAACTAAATATTTCTTCTTAGAAACACATCCAAAAACCTCCATTAGAGTCTTAGAAGATATTCCAACAGTCAGATTTGTCAAATTCTAAAAGTAAATTTTGTTTTATATATTTTTTCAATATTGTTATAAAGCCAAGATTTCAATATGAACTCAAACAAATCTCATCAAATTAACCAAAATCCAAATGATTTTACTTTGACAATCTACATTTGTTTTACAGCTCCATGAACTTTAGAAAAACAGCAAATATCACAAATATAAATAGCTATATTAACCTAATAAATTAAGGGTTTTTAAGTTTTTAAGTTCATTCAATAAAAATAAACAAGTATTTAATTAACAAATTATATTTTTTGCGACTTAGATATACTTATTTTTTTACATAGATTTACTGAATTTAAACAGTATTGATTTCACAGCTTCAAAATTGACTAAATTCTTGAAATCAAAGTTAAACTTTTTAGAGCATGTATTTTAATTTTCCTAAGCTATTTTAGGAGCACGAAGCAAATATTTTTAGGGTAAGGACTCACATCCATATTTTAAAACTTGAGCCAATGAAAAATTATAAAGAAAAGTTTTTCTATATTTGATAATGGATGTGAGTCCTAAAGTTTTTTGATTGGTTGAATGAAACCCTTTTTTTCAGAGCAGACACCCTATTGCTTCTTAAATATCTTGAAAATAATAAGCCCCTTTATGCATTCACCTTATTTTTGGTTTAACATTCATTTGAATCATTGTAGCTGTCTGTCATTATGTGTGCAGCAGCTGCTGAGACGTAAATGATGGCAGAAAGAAGCCGCTACAAATTGATTCATTTTTTTAGCCGTGTAAACTAAATGACGCCACGTCTGACGTTCCTCTCTGTCACACTCTTCTGCTGTCTCGCAGGTAATCTAGGCACTAAAATAGATCTCATAATTTTAAAATGAGACAAATCCGAACGGCATCTGACAGCCATTTCCAGCATCTATCCCAGGATGCTTTGCTTCCCCAGTAATTGAGCTGGATTTGACACTTTCTGCCATTTACTTTGCTGTATAAATGGGAACTTCTATCTCACCCTGTGAAGCAGTGACAACCACAGCAAGAAGCAAACCTTGTTTTGGCAACCACGGATAGGATATGGCTCCCTCTCCGAGCTCAACAGACAGACGGCATGACAGTTATCCGTGCTAAAGCATTATACAACATTTAATGATTCCATACACCCGAGGCTAAAATATGTCATGTTTTGCACCTTCTGAATGAGGTACACAAATAATTTTTTCCTTTCTCTACAAATGGTCAGTTTATTGAGGTGAAATTTTGTATGATCATCACTTTGTGTATGCAAACCTGTTATTAAACTTCAGGACATTTTTAATAAATCGTTGTTGTCATATCTTGAACATCTGGACGTGTGGAATGATCTCGGATCAGAAGCATTATCGTCTTTTACTTCTCATCCTGCTATAAGATTTTTCTCTTCTGGAAATCATGTTTCTAGGTCACTGTCTCATTGGGTGTTACTATTCCAGCTATGAGGATGCAGGAATATCGTATCGGATTGTATTATTCCTGCTGTCATGGAAATCTGTCTCACCTTGAGTTAAACCTTCTCTCTCTTTTCCTCCGTCTACCTCTCTCGTCCTCTGTGACGTCTGAAATGTGAACTGTATTTTATCCCTGTGCGTTAGAGGATCTCAAGAATGAGGTGAATATCCTGCCACGTTCTCTGTTTTTTATTGGGGACATGTAAACATTTTTAATATAATTTCACTTATACTGTATGCCAGGACATGAACATTTGTCTCTCCCCAGACCGTTTTTTGGCATTTTAAGATATCCGTGTGAAGCGGTACATTAAGCATGTACATAAATGAAAAATAAAATACAAATGTAATGTTTCTCGACTATAAGGACAGTGTTCCAGCAGAGCCTATTTGATATGCCTTGAGCAACTGTGATATTCCTCTTCCTTCAAGGAGCACAATTTTAAGCCGTCTAAATTCAGCAAAAACAGGTCTCAATTTACAAACTCATATATCTTGTGTTTAATAAATGTCTATTGTAATAAGTACAGAAATGAGCATTTATATACCAAATGCGACAAAGCAGCTATATTTTGCATTGTAAACATTGTAGTATGCAAATTGACTCCTGCAGGGTGACGAACATTTGGTTCTCTTTAAACCAAAACACAAAAGTTGCTTGGGCTCACAGCTTCCACCGCGTCACTGTCAACACCAAAAAAGAATCACTGTTTTCATAAACATGAGTCTAATTGAAGAATTATACACACATCTGGCTGACTCACTTCCCTTAAAGAAGCCACATTTGCTAGTTGAATAATGACTGAGTTAGTCTATCTTGGATAAATATTTTAATGGTCGTAATAAATTATTGGTCTGATCAAAGAGGGATAGACCCCTTACCGTCCCTAAATGTTTCTTGGTCTCCTGCTCTCCCAAAGAGGAAAGAGAGAGCGAGAGTGCAGAGGTACAGAGAAAAATAGGTATAGAGTATATCACGGCAGAAAGAAAGAATGATGAGAAATGGTGGCATAAAGCGATTGGGGACTTGAGCTGATGGAAATAGAGGGATCAGGAGAGAAAGATGAGCTTATTTGGAGGAGGAGAGGGAGAGGAGTTTGGTTATGAAGGCATTCTCTCTCTCTCTCTCTCTCTCTCTCTCTCTCTCTCTCTCTCCATCTCATGCACTCACTCTTTGCCAGGGGATCTGTACAGACGTATCTGGGAAAACAACAAACAAGAGGGATTATGTGTCATAGAAACACAGACGCACAAATCAAAACAAACAAACTGAGAAGACTTTTTATGATGGAGGAAAAACAGGAGAGGGATGCAGAAATTATGCATGATGGGAAAGATTGAGGTAGAGATGAAAATTATGCACAGGTGAATGGCAAGTGCAAATCAACAGGTTTTACTTCTGTAATGTTATGTATTACGGCAGCCCGATCCTGTGTTGTAGTCGAGACCAGCTCATTCATTGAACTCAACATGTTAATGTTTGGTGGAAACAATACTATTGACACAAATCTCATACAGTACTTCAAACATAAAGTAAATGATTTGCTACGGCTTAAGTTTGTTCTTGAAGATTTGTTAAGGTTTTTTTAAACCCAACCTGATCTTGTCTGGGATTCAACCATCTGTAAGATGTCTGCTTAAGGTCTGGAAAAACCTGTTCTGTATAAACGTCTCAGAAGGAGCAGTTCATCATACATTTTAAATCATATACATCTTACAGACATCTTCTGGATGTCCATATGACATCTTTAGAGAGACATCGTATTGCAGATGAGCAAACAATAAAAAAATGTGTTTTGCAGATTTAAATGCTGATATCAAATAGTCATCTCCCATATCAGGGAACATGATCAAATGACCCAGTCTGGACTACAACACTGACAAAATCTCAAATTGTAATCATTTTACAAGGTGGCTAATGTGCATGAACTTGTACAATCTAATTTGTACTTTTAAGTTTAATTTGCTTTCATGCCAGTAATTTACACGTTTTTGTATGATTCACGCCGTACAAATTCATATCAATTATCACCTGCACCTTGTAAAATAGTTATCAATTCCTCATTATGGAGTAAAACGTGGCACTGTATTCAATGAGAAGAAAAGGATTTTAGACCTTTGCATTCTGCCTGTACAAACATACAGAACACGAGACCAGACATAAATGGAAAGGCAACAAGATCTGGACCTGTGGCACAAATCGATAGTATAGAATGACCACCACATATACGGTATGAAGACATCGAATGTGTGTGTGTTTAGGTTTGGGTCACAAATACGTAGCTATCAAAAACAGCCACAGCTCATCATCGTGGTTTGGGAGAGGGTTTGGTTAGTTTGTAGTAAATATTCCTCACTATGCCTTTCACGAACGTACACGTTTAAATATTTTCCCCGGCACCTGCACTTAAACATTTACTATGTTTTACTTACATGATCCGCTTTTCTCTGTTTGCACCTTGAATTACTGTGGTAAAACAACTCCAACCTTAATCACAATTTCTTTACATAGAGTCAAACATAATTTATATTTACCGACAGCTCCTGATGCACAAAATGAGAGAGAGAGAGAGGGAAGGGGAGAGAGTGCAAGTGAAATGATGCAAAGTGTTGTTTACAGTGGCGGCACTCGGGGGTAGGGGAGTTGGGCTTGCAGGGGTTATAGCCCCGTCAGATAACTGCTTAGTCCCGGCAAAGCACCCCAGAGGATTTCATAATATCTTTTACGGAGTGTCTATTTACACTGAATGCAAATAGCCCTTCTTGCTAGCAGAGGCTACATACACTCACTCTGCCCGCTAGTTTCTGAAGAATGACGTTGGTCAACTAGCCTCTCGAGTGGTGTAGCGAGTTATCCTATGATGACTCCTTTCATGTTGTCGCACGTTCGAATCTGCCTCCTGCTGACTTTCCCCCCATCACAAATGAGATCATAAAGCCATTTATTCTTAATAAAATGAAAAAAGATTGAAAAGGGCAGTTAAATGATGAAGTTGTAAGGTTGGGGTTGTAAGGGAACGATTGGCAACGTAACTAAACAGACCTGAAGGGCATATTGTCCCTCCCACCAATGATTAATAGTACCACTGATATTTTAAATTAATATTATATTTCTTAAAATATTATTACTTTATTGATTTTAATATAATTACAAACAAGCTGATAACATCCGAAATCAATAAAAAATAAATAAGATGTCTGTTTGGATAATGTTTGATTGGCGTCTATTAACAAGCACTTTATAGGAACACGTTGTGGTCTTTGGTGAAAAAAGAAGAACAAAAGAGTATAGAATTGATTAGTTTGCTTTTGGTTATAGAACAATGAATAATAATTATTTATAATAATAAGCGAAGGAACCTTAGTGAAACTCGAACCTTGTGCTTTTATGTTTTTTTAAGTAAGCTCAAAAATACGTTTTGCATAAAACTTTCAACAAAAAAGCACAGCATACAATTATAATAAAAAATCGCATTTAATTAACAATAACTACAACTAAGTGCAAACATGGGAGAAGTGTAGGATAACGCACTACAACAACATAAGTTCTGTGTTTAAACCGCAAAATTGCATGTTGTCTAGCTAGGGCATTCATTAATTTGATAATTTAATTAGTCCCACCCTCTAAACTATTAAGCCCTGCCCCTTAGCAACCCCAAGAAAAATGTCCTGCGCCGCCCCTGGTTGTTTAGCATAAGGTGATGACATAAAAGTGAGAGAAAGAGAGAGAGACATATTAATAAAATTAGACGTCTGGTAGATGTAAAATAGCTGATATAAGCACACCTGTGACCACACGAATAGTCCACCAAAAAAATCAATTACTCAAAATCAAGTTTGTTCCTCTCCTGAAATCTTAGTTGCTAACATTCTTCTAAATATCTTTCTTTGTGTTAAACAAAACAAATAAATATACAGTAGGCCCTACTTATAAAAATGTTTAAAAAAACTTGAGGGTGGGACTATCTCTTTAAAGAGATTAACCAACGTGAACTCATTAAACGATGCTTCATGTCCTTTCTAAATCATGGCAAAATCCTTACGGCTTGTTTTTTTGTAGTCAGCAAACCCCTCGTGTTCCTTGCATACAAAATCACAGACCTGCAGAGCACAGATCCTGGATGATACGCAAATGGACGGATGAGCGTGGAAGCATATGAGATCAGGGGTTTAACCAAGGCCACTTCCAACCATCTAGAAGAGAAATTGCACGACCAGGTCGCAGAGGGCGAGAGAGAGAGAGAGAGAGAGAGAGAGTATAGGAAATGATTAAAGATACGTTTCTTCCGGACTGAGCGCTCATTGCCCCCTATTTCTCCCACGAGACCTCTGGATTCATCCGTTTTCTCCCGAGGCGCAGAGAGACACACCAGAGCAATAATTCACAACACAAACCGGCTGAAAAAACACAGAAGAATGGTTTTGGAATATAACAAGGGTTAAGATACTGAAATACGGGTTTTGTGTGGCCACATCCAGTTTTTTTAAAATGTAAGTGATGTAAGCTTAGCCTTTTTAAGTATGTCAGAAATATTTAATAGCACTCGGAGCCTGCAGACCCACCGGCATCAGAAAGATGCAACTAGAAAATTATCATATATGCAGATGAATCTGCTCTCGTTGTTCTTGATTTGCCCTCGTTTATTTTATTTTCACATTTCATTCCAAAAGAAAACAGGTGATACTTTGCATAAAAAGTAAAAAGAACAATCTTTTATAAAAGATTGTGCATTGAGAAGGTTTTCATGATAATTAAACCCATTTCAAATCCCTCCAAGGAAAAAATGTCAGCCGCATTACAACGTGACAAATAGTGATGATGGTTCAGTTAATTTGTTAAGTGCCTGGATGGGTTTACAAAGCTGGAGTTGGTGGTTGAGAATATCAATAAATAAACAAAAGTGTCCTGACAAGATGTTAAAATAATGAGAATGACTTAATAAAATACATCTCTTCATTAGAATCACCCCAAATACTGTGTTATGGTGTTATTTTGCTTGTGAAAATAAGATCCAGCCGTCCTTAGAACTTTAATATCATCTCTCTCCTCAGTCCATATTCCTCCTTTCACTCTTGCATCCACGATCCCTCGTTCCTTTTATTCCCCGCTGCGTTCTGCCCATCATCTCTGCCAAACCCCCAAAAGAGCACCATACACATGCCACAAACACACACACACACAGATCCGTGTCCTGCTGTCTCAATGAACGCTACTGCAGTCATCTGTTGAACCACAGGATTTTATTTTCAGTATGAAAAAGAGAGAGAGAAAGAGAGAGCGAGACGCAATGGATAATTGAGGCAGAAACCGATGACAGGTTGTGCAGACGGTGAGAGCAGGTACACACAAGGAAAAAGGGAATCGAGAAGAGATGCATAAAAGGAAACTAGCACAGGGAGCGCAACGCAGAAAGGTGGAAAAGAGGAATATTTTCGAACGGTGAGAATAAAAACAGGGGACAAAAGAGGAAAAGGTGTCAATGACAAGAGAGGGAGAGAGCGATAGGGGCGGGGGGAGTCGGCAAACGAGATACGCTTATTTGCTCACGAGACAGACTGAGTGAGAGAGAGAGAGAGAGAGAGAGAGAGAGAGAGAGAGAGAGAGTGGGAGAGGGAGAGAGGGTGCGAGCCACTATCATTCTTTCCTGACTCCACACGGGAACGCAGCATCCCAAGAACACGGAATCTTGGCAGACTGGGAGACGGAGAAACGGGAGCGCACTGGAACGATAAAAGAGGAGAATAAATGATATCTTTCATCTGTTGGTCTTCCTCACTCATCCACTGTCACTTGTTCCTTCCTTTTTCTGAGGAGAACTTCTCCAGAGCCTCCAGTGAAAACACATACATATAGCGATATATCTATAACAATCCTATACATATATCAATATACAGTATGCCTGTTTTCCTAAACAGCGTGTGGGTAAGCCGATGGATTCAGATTCTACGCTTCAGAAGCATTTCATCTGTTAGGAAGCTGATCTGTTGCATTCGGAGACGTGTATATGTCTGCACGCTGCTCTGAGCTTCTGCAGCGTCCACATGGAGAGCGAGGCGTAGAGAGATAGAGATAGAGATTAGATCAGGTGCTTTGCAGGCTGTTGGGAGATTAGGTGTGGTGTTGTCCCTTTTGGAGTGCCTGGGAGCGATTGTTGTTGTGCCTTGTTTCAAAGTAAAGAAACAGGGGCAGTAAGGTGTATTGCGTTTGCATGTGTGTGTGTGTGTGTGTGAGAGAGAGATTTAAAAACAAAGCAAGAAAGGGAAAGAGTTGGAACAGCAGCAAAACAAAAAATAGAAAGAGGCCCCAAACAAAATGCACCCGGAGGAGATTTTATGACTCAGAGATGATCCGGAGACGTATTAGAGATTTCGATTTTATTCGAGTATCAACATGTCCCAGATGCTTCTCCTAAACTACTTTAAGTGTAACAGATGATTATTGATGTAGTGTATACATTTTGCATCCGATGATGAGTTCATGATTCAGACGATTCACTTCATTCCACATTCACTCGAAATGTTGGAATTTTGAAATCTCCAAAACAATTTGTGACGTTGTCGAGATGTGTTTTGAAAGGACACGTGATACATGTTTTTCTCACCAGAAACATCTGAGAGCAAGAGACCGAAGTCTCCATTTGTTCTTTTTTAATGTCACTGCTGTCTGGGATAAACAAATGAAATGTTAGGGATGTTCTGTATTTTCTTCTTGTGAGGACAGCAAGTGTGTTTGTGGAAGAGAAGCGTGTGCGTGTTCGTGTGTGTGAAGAGAGAATACATGATCAAAAGTGGTCACTGTGAGCTACAGCCGAGCGTTCAGATGCAGACTAGAGTTGACCACACCGAGATTTAAAAAGAGGATAGATATGATATGAGTATGACCAAACAAACCTACAGAGACATTATTATTATTATTATTATCTTTTGCAAAGATTCATTTTAAAATGTCACAATGTATGATAGACTTATGTTTTGCTTTGTTGCAGGATACAGAAATGAGCAGAAGAAAAACACCTTGATTGTCACCAAAAGCTGTGGCGCTGATATTTTCCCGAGTGAATTGAGAAGTGGGCAACATTAAGAATGACTTGTGGAATATCTTTAAACTGTATCGTGAGGGATCTTTTCCTCACTGGCATAACGCACCGTTTAATGGGACAAAGATCTTGGATACGGCTCAATTCTAATGTCAGCATGATTTCTACGAGGTTTTGAACTGGAAGCTTACCAAGTGTGTTGCTGGATATTTCTTGGGCCAAGAAACAGTTTGTCTCAGGTTGAGATCCTCAAATTTGGAGGCTCTCCAACGGGAGGAATCTAGCTTGCTCTTGTTCAGTCTGCATGTAGTGATGACAGCGGCGAGCGTGCGGTGCGCTGAAGTGGCGTGGAAAGCTTTCGTCGCCTTTGTTCCCTGTATCATCTTTCTGTAGAAACCGACTGACCGGTCGACATATTACTCTTCACTTTACAGACTTACTCCACTTGAAGAAACTTTTCCTGTGTCCCCTGTGGCCGTGTTGTGCGCTGTTGCATTCTGGGATACACATTGTTGGATTACTAAAAGCTCACCATGGCAACATCACTCTTGTTTTTGAATGCTGTTTTGCTGTTTAGCGGCGTTTCTCGCAGCCAGAATGCCAACACTGCGAGCACAGTTGTGCAAACCTCCAACAGGACAGTTGCTCCATCCGGTGCCCCAGAGGTCACTCTGCCAACCCCAGGGTCAGATGCGGATGAACAAACTCCGTCGTCCGGGAGTCGCTGTTGGGGTTACTACGACGTCATGGGTCAATGGGACCCGCCGTTTAACTGCAACGCGGGAATCTACCTGTTCTGCTGCGGTTCCTGCTACTATCGCTTCTGCTGCCAGTTCAAGATTCACAGTCTGGACCAGACGTCCTGCTCCAACTACGACACACCCGTGTGGGCCAACACGGGGAAGCCGGCGGCTCCGGTTACTGATGTTCAGGAGGAACCGGATCGAGATCGCACTCACATGATTGTGTATATCATCTGCGGGGTGGTGGCCATTATGGTCTTGGTTGGAATCTTCACCAAACTGGGTCTGGAAAAAAGTCAAGGAGGGCAAACGGACATGACCAACTCTAGGTGAGTCCGCGTGGAGAACTTTCTATTGCTCAGATGTTGCTCCTTATATGATCCACGTGATTCGATTTTGGGCAAATTTGTGGAGAGATTTTAATTTGATGCAGACTTGGTGAATTGAAGAAAGGCAATAATTTCTGACATTGTTGGGATGTCTTCTGAAACTGAAAGGGAGACACATGTGATATTACTAGGGTCTATAAGAAGTAGGAAACTTCTCAGTTTATTCGCACGTCATATTTCATTAATGTCTACGTGGAAAGATTCATATAGTAAAAAGATCTATTTTGTGTTTTTCATCTCTTCACTCTAACAAATAAGAGTTTGAACAATTCTCAATTGTCCAATTGAAAACCAAACTGGTTTATACAGTAAAATACTGTACAATATAAAATACAGGAAATATACAGCCATGGAAATACTTGAGACCACTCCAGTTTTGTCTTTAATAATTATTTCTGCATGTATTGTGTCAATTCCTGTCCAATGTCGGTTGAATTTCAACAGAATGACATACAGGTACATTCAACAGTAATGTGAAAGAGAGTGAGAAGTCTTATTTCATCATATATTCATATGATCCTAAAAAACATATTAAACATTAGTCAAATTCATTAAAACATTAATATGGACTTATTTTCTTTGGATTATTCAAGATCTGCAAACATTGCATCTTCTTCTTATTTTGTCCCATTTTTAAAATTGGAATAAGGAAGAAATGTTAGAAAGAAAAATGAAATGAATGAATAAAAAATGGTCATGTTACTAAAACACATACCCTAAAAACAATTTTGGGGTGGTCTCTTATTTTTTTCATTGGCTGTATACAGTATACACATTGTTAAAGAACGTTTCTCTTGTTCATAAGAACAAAACCCAGAAACCCTGAAAAACTCATAAGATAATATAACATCACGAAAATTTTCTCATATACAAAGATAAATGTTCTCGATGAAAATAGAGTTCTTAGCTCAAGGAAAGATACATTAAAGACCCTTTATTTTGAACTTTGTACTCATGTTAGATCGTATACATAGCTCGACTTTGCAATTGCTGTTTAACTTAAAGAGAAACGTTACATACACTTTTTTTGTACTTGTTATAACGTTATTAAAGAACAAACTATTTTCAAGCGCTCAACACCATCACGATGTAAATAAAGTTGACACTTTGGTCTCTCTCGGCGGCTAGAAAGCTCAGCGTCGTCCTCCGGGGCGGAAAGAGGGAGACGTCAGGCTGCGTTTCTGTCTCTCGTTCCTAATGTGGCATGACAGACACGCAGCAACATGATTTAATGAGGGCTATTGATAAGGGCTGGAAGCGTGCCATGGCCGAGATAGATAGAGTGTGTGAGAGAGATTGAAGGGATGATAGATTATTTGCCGTCTGATGATTTTAGGGGATGGGGTGGGTAGGTTAAACAAATTTTTTTTCGGCTTGCGACAGTTAAATGAAACGATAAATAAAACGCAGGGCTGCGAGTTGCATGATGGAGGCGTATGAATCAATCTGTTTAGGAAAGTTTCTAGCGTTGAGGATGTACTCGGATTCCTAATGACAAAGGGAACAGTGTCAGCACACAATGACATAGGAAGGGCGAGTCACTGAAGTGTGTAACCAGTCTGTTGTAATTTAACGTGATTTATCAAAAGAAAGTTTAATGAAGCCTGGTGTGCCACAATTATTCGTGTGTGTGGAGGGATACGAAAGATAAATCTATTGTATGTCTTACATGTGTTGGAACTAAATAAAGAGATACGGTGACGGGAGAGAGATTGTATTGACCAGCTCTGAAAAATTCAATGAGGCCAACATGGCCAGATTCAGCCAACACAAACACGGGCCAATAGAGCCCAATGTCCACACGCACACATCCTATGCCACTGACCTTATAAAATGGTTAGGTCAGAACAGTGACTAATGACTGGTGAAACATCTAGAACCGAAATGACGCTCTTCATTTGGGTGTTCGAGAACATGCGCTCCAGCCAAACCAACCGTGGCAGCGAGTCGCTCAGGTGTCTTGCTTTAGTAATATATACAATATTTGACCTTTAATAAATGCCATCTCTGTTTCTGAAAAGCTGTGAGATGCACACTTTTTATCGAACTGCAAGTGTGCATTCTGGGTTTGATTCTCATGTGCGAAATCAATTTAGGGTGATATGACGCATCCGATGCTTTTCGGCCAAAAGCTCAGTGACGGTACGGTTGTGGACGCACACTGCTTTCTGCTCGCATTACTTTTATGTTCTTGACAAGCCGTGGGGTTGGACACGCCAGGTTTTGAAAGAGTATTTGTGTTCTTAGGAAGTAACATTGAGTCTGAGTGCTGCTGTATTACACAAACCTCATAGCAATAATTGAAGTGCTTCCTTAATGTTTATTTTATGTTTGGATTGTGTAAACATCCAAATAAAATGAGAAAAAGTTCTTTTAATTCAGGTTTTTAAGGAGTGAAATGGCAATAATGATATCGACACCCTGACAATCAATTTGACCTTACTTACATTCTTAATGTACTAGTCGGTTAGTGAATTTTATATACATTTTTGTTGCGGTATTTAATTGTCTTGCTATTTATTGGCGTTGCTAATGTCATTTTACTTTAAGAATCAAATTTGCATATTGTCGCTGTCCCACTAAAACCTCGGATGTCCAATTTAGTTGTTTCTCAAGAAATGGAGATACACTATATATTATAAATGATTTAATACTATTGACAACATTTGAGATATTTCATCGCCTTGGATTTATAAGGTTCTGTTTGCATTCTGCGCAGTTTTGCATTCCATTTTACTTTGTAGATACACTTTTTTGCTTTCTAAAAAAAGTCCAAAGTACAAAATAATGTAAATAGGTTTGTCACAGAAAAAGCATATGTGAACAAAATGTTTATAAAAATGTAAGATACAGCCTGATAGGGTGAGAAGCTCGGTCACCCGGGAGGAGCTCGGAGTAGAGCCGCTGCTCCTTCACATCGAGAGGGGTCAGCTGAGGTGGGTTGGGCATCTGTTACGGATGCCTACTGGACACCTTCCCCGGAAGGTGCTCCGGGCCCGTCCGACCGGGAGGAGACCCCGGGGAAGACCTAGGACACGCTGGTGGGACTATGTCTCCCGGCTGGCCTGGGAACGCCTCGGTGTCCCCCCGGAAGAGCTGGAGGAAGTGTCTAGGGTGAGGGATGTCTGGGCATCTCTGCTTAGACTGCTGCCCCCGCGACCCGGCCCCGGATAAGCGGTAGAAAATGAATGAATGAATGAATGAATGAATGAATAAGATACAGCCTTTTAAAGTTGAAGATTTGCAAACCCAGTGACAAACATAAAATTCAAATCAAATAATAAATGTCACAAAACACTTCCAGAGTGTGATTCCAAAATTCGACAAGGAACGTTTTAGGGAAATGCGGCAGATAAGTAAATATCATTTTCCAGATGGAAACACATTGAACAGCTGTCTTTGTGCTGAATATGTGCTAACAGGGCCAATACATTGGGGTGGCTTCAGATTTCACTTCTTGAAATTTAGTTTGTGAGTAGTAAAGCCGTTTGAGAATAAACAACATCTGCCAAGTAGCAACGCTCAAAGTTCGCAGAAGAGGATGACATTTTCAATAACAGAAACCACAAAGACTACAATGAACGACTCGTTGGGACTAGAATAAACTTTGTTTTACAAATTTACATTAACCCTGCCGGCTGGAACACGTATAGGGTTATGGGCGGGACATCTCAACACACACTCTAAGCGGTGGACCAATCACAAAAGACTGGCTCAGCTTGACCAATCAGAGCGTTTCATCTACCTCATAGAACCAGGAACTCAACAGCATTCTGAGAATCGAGATGACGGTGTAGAACATTGATGAAATATGTAACATTTTAAGCTTTTTATAAACATGAACACCTGTTGTTTAGCGCGTCATAAACATAATAAAGACTTTTAAAATAATAAACCTGCAAAATAGGACCACTTTAAATTGATAGTTCCTGATGAATGTCCATGGAATTGTTATTGCTGAGACTAACAAACCTCACCACCGGTCGAAATCTCAGGTCTTTCCATACAAACCTCATGACTACTCAGAAACCTGCTGCTTTTTTCACCAATGATCAAAGACTTCATGGTGTTCATCTGTGCTATGTAGAAAGCAAGAATGACACATTTGGCTGTGAAATGATGAGGAAATGAATCTCGAAGTGTAGACAAAGACTATGAACAAAATATGGAAGACAAAAAGATGAGTCATATGGCAACAGTACCCTACAGGTTGTACAGTGCAAAAAGATTCACATTGTCAGTGTCATGTATTACCAAAAACGATAAAGAAAAGCTACGAACTGCTATGGTCTGTGTCGCAAAATGTCAAAATGTGTATGACTATACATTTCTCAAGCTGGAGAAGGAAAGCACTCCATTATTCTTCTAATCTCTGTAGTGAAAACATGTTTCTGCCACCTGAGGAGTTGTAGCTAATTACTTTACCCGCTTGCAATTTCCCGTCAACAAGAAATCATCCATATGCTAATATAAGATATCTCTTTACCCTTTGGTGAACTTTGGTGAAGTAGAGTTGTGCAGGTTGTACCCTATCAGATTAATTGTTAGCATAAACTATTGTCGACTATATATCTCGGCTTCAAATGGCACATGCATAAACCGGCCGTAGTCAGATGATGCATATTGCACACAGAACTGTAATTCACTTTCTAACAGCAACACAACATGCAACAATCAGTGTACAAATGTTTCCCTTACTGATAGAAAACAGCTTAAGCCGGCCTTAACCTGGTTGGGTGGTTTAAACTGGTCTCCCAGCTCAGTTTTAGCTGGTTAAGCTGGTGAAGGAGGCTTGTTTTAGAGAGGCCACTCCCAGAGGTGGTCAAGTTGGAATCCACCAGCTAAATACCAGCTTGACCAGCTTTGCCAAGCTGTGTGGACCAGCAGCTACACTGTAAAAGAACAGAATTGTATCGCGTATTTTTGAAATACAATATAAAAAGGGCAAATTACACAATTAGAAATTTACAACCCCCCTAAAAAAACATTTATATGTCATGTTAGCGTGCGCGCTCTGACACATTACTCAACTTGTTTGTAAATCGAATCTCCCCTTTATGATTTCGACTCTTTCTCTAGACAATCTAAGTATTATGCTTAAACATGACCATAATGCTAATAATACATTAAATGCAATCTAGTATCTTATTCGCCCCAACCTACAACACAAATACCCACAGACACCATCTATTTTCTGATGTCCTGTTCCGCTTCATTGAGGAGTGAGAGGGTTCAGACGGCCCACTGGCAGCTCAGGGGCTCAGTGCTATCAGAGATTAGCAGTCTCATTGCATGTACCTGTCTATCAATGCCTCTGTGAGAAAACTGAACCGCATGTTACGGACAGGCATCATTTCGACTCTAAAGGTGATCGTCTTGTAGAGCTACTAAATGGACCACTGCACCCATTATTGTCGCAATTCCTCCAGGAAACTGCCTCCCTGAGCTCAAGAGCGATAATGTCAGTGATAGATGCTTTACTATAGAGGGATCAGATAGCGATTACAGCACTTTACCCTGCTTTTCTATATCGAGATATCACAAGGCAATAGCAAAAAGTGATGATTTAGAAATAATGTCATAAAGATTGTTTAATATGATAGGTAATGAATAAATACAAATAATAAGTCATTTTCATAATGAATTTGAATATATGACGTTTACAGTATATGCTACTTTACAGTTCCTTTAACCCTGTCAAATTTTATCCGGACAAAGACTAAATTAACTTGTTTTACAATCTCTGTGTTGAGAGTTGTAAAATCATCTATGTGTTTTAACAAATGAATTCCTTCTTTTTTAATTCACCCAGACTCATGCTGTCTTTAGTTTAAAGAGCCGTAAATAAAAAGTAAAGAAAAAGTAGTTTATGCACGTTCAGATTTTGGATTCCATCGCACGCAGAGCATGTTTGTGGTCCCCAACTGTGTAATGGTCACACACACATACACAGCCATCCTGCAATCTTGCATAACGTAGGGGGATATTGAATACACCCTGGGCACAGCCTGTGACATCACTTAAATGCATCTCATTTCCCACCCTTGTAACAGCGAATGAAAGGCAAATGTGACACACACACACGTACCCACACGGCTCATTTTCAGTCCGTTTGAATCCACGGAAAGCTTCCTTATTAGCTGCCTTATCGCCATCCTGACTGAAACGGAATAATACAAGTGACTGCTTTGAAGTGCACTACATAGTCTGCAACTTCAAACGTCAAGCAAAATGGCACTACACATGTGAAGAAGCACATACAGTAAGAGACTTGTTTCAACCCCTTTTTATGCTTCAAATATGGACTAACCCTACAGTTGGGTTTAAGTTTAGCTATGCTGTGTCTAACTTAAACATTTGGTTGTTTTAACACATTTGGACATTTAAAATGTTAATTTAAACTCATGGGTTTGTCCATATTTTACACAACCGGCATGCAACCCATCCGTTTTTTGAAACAACCTCGAATTTCTGGTTCTATCGACCCAAAGTATGTTTTTTATGGGTTTTTGGTAAATTGCCCGAAAAACTTGTTAACATCATAAACCTTTGGAAGATCACAAGTCTAACGAAAAAAATACGCTTTCGGTCGAGGGAACCAGTTCGACGCTAACTTCCGTGTTAGCCTATGTCATCTCTGAGGTACTCCATTCAGTGGGTCTTTAAAAATGCACAGCACGTCCACCATAATGGATGATTCGTCTGAACATGTTGCAAGGAACCTTGCTCTTTTGAAAAAAATGATCTGCCAATAACACATCTGATGTCGTTTACACGATGAAAAACGGAAAAGTTTTTCTTTCAAAAGTTTCACGTACACACAACAACGTTATCAAAACAATGCGCGTTTACACAGATCAGCAAAAATGACTAAAACACTGTATTACGCATGCGACATCGTCCCTGACGATTGATTGACGATTTATTGGAAGGCGAACTTCCATCGCTAAAGAGTCCATACAATACAGAGCGCATTTTTCATCATTCATAGTGATGAGAAGCATGCGCACATATACAAAAAAACAAACAAACAAACAAACAAACAAGATGGCGAAAAGTTTGGACATTCGAAAGTTTTCCTTCCATCTACTGGTCCTCCCGGGTCTGATCCAAAAGCGCCATTCAAAAACCCTTCGTCGCCGTGAATGAATGTTGGTTATAACACTGGTGTAGTAAATCTACACTTTGCTAGAGAAGTGTTAACAAACTATTGCGCAGCACAAAAAAACCCATGTAATCCGTCATTGTTGTATTTGTTTCTTTTTCTTCGTTGTGTTTGGGTGTTCCACACCCCCACACCTATTCTTCAGGGTTTACACGGACTGCGAAAACGGTCTCGTGTAAACGGCCCCTTAGAGTGCTGCTCAGTAGCATTTGGAAAGGAGAGAATAGAGATTTGAAGTAAGGATGGACCGAGTGAATGTATTAATCTGTGTAGGCCTATGGGTTACTTCACCTTATCATTTTTAATGTTCGGATGTTAGCGCAACTTCCAGAGGCCCGCGTTGAACTTCACAAAGCAATCGTCTCCAGACAGAAAGATCAAAAACATAGAAATGGTTGAATTTTCTAAGACAATACAATGAGTCTTTGGAGAAGAGAACTGTGTTCGTGGTTTGATGAAGCACTTGCCGAGAGCTTAGTTTAAATAGTTTAAACAGTTTGAAAAACTACTTGCTTTGGAATCTTGCTCTGTATACTGTAACTTTACATTAGACATTGAATACATTCTGATCGAATCAACAGGCTTGATCTATTGTCTGTCAGCGCCTGGTTGATACAAAGTTTAATTAATTAGACATTTCCAAACGAAGCTGATTTTCAGAATGCAAGAAAGCAGAAGTGTGTGTTTTGAGGTGTGTTGGTGTTCACAGTGAGATGTTTGTTTGTGCGTGCGCTCTGTGTCTTTATCACACTGAAAGGAAATCAATGGCTAATTTACAATTTGTTACTGGAGATTCAGTACGTCAACCTCTCTCCCTCTCACTCACTCGCTCTCCCTCACTCTCAATTCACCTTGATCCTAAATTATTGCTCCCCCGTATTCTGTTAATCCCCCATAAAAAGAGAAACAGTGAAAACAGGAAACAGAGATCAGTATCACCAACGAGTCGCTAAGAGCCGAATCCCAGCGGGAGGAACGAGTGTGGCGAGACAATTCTTTTCCCCTCTGTGTCTCATCCCTCATTTGAGAAGCTCAGCCCGACTCGCTCATCCTGAACGCACTTGTTCCAGTGGGATGAAAGGGTGTTGGGGCGGGGGCGATTTTGTCAAGGCTGAGCTCAAGAAGAGACGACCTGATTGAGACCAGGAGGTGTGGGGTATAGGGACTGCGGGGATATTTATCTTGATCTCTGACCGGTCAATCAAGCCATTCAGGCTGGAGTGACTCACAGCTAATGGAGGATGAGAGAGAGAGATTTTCAATGTTTTCAGTGATTGTTTTCTTTACATGTGTGGCAAGGAGACGGATTCGCTTCTCCCGCAACAGAACTCCAAGTGCTGAAACCAGGACCGTGAACCAGTCACAGAGTCATCCTAAAAATGTCACTCATCCTGGGAGGTCCTAATTACGTACGAGTACAACTGTTTAGAAGCCCAGCAACGCACGGCAGCCCGAACATCAATCAGCTAAACCTATCCACTCATTCACAACAATGTTTTCCTGCAAAAGGGACGGCCCCAGTAAATGATGCCTCCCCGATACCACAACACCAGTCTTTTAAACACGGTGACCAGTGCGCTGATTGGCTCACTGATCCACATGACCCCGGCCAATGAGCCATCAGGGCCCTACATCACCCTGCTACACATGTAATATTATACATTACTTTATTGCACAATTTTGTATTTTAGTATACAAACATTCATGTATTTTAGTGCGTCACATTTTCATAAATTCATTGCATGTGATAAAAGAGGTGACGGGACACGCGAGAACCAATGGAATTATAAAGTTTGCAGAACGCAGAGACGCACTAAAATACAACATATTGTGCAATAATGTACATACATTTAGAATGATATGTATATATATATATACTGTAGCTCTATATTTTCTTAAATAAGAGATGTTATTGATGTGCTGCCATATTTGAATTTACCGCAATGATCTGCATTGCCATCGATACACGGCGTATTAAACATCAGAATAATAACTTTCTCTTACAAATGTATGACTTAAAGGTCCAATATGTAATTATTTGGAGGATCTATCGACAGAAATTAAATGTAATAAACATAACTATGTCTTCAGAAGTGTATAAAGACTATGATAAGTAGAATAAATAAGTAAAGTATTGATTTGTATATATGTTTATTTTACCTATCTGAAAAAGCAAATTCAAATCTCGGATAAAAGATGAAAGAAAGGGAAAAAGAAAGAGAGAATACCGTTAGAAAAACCTGTTATTTGCATCTGTTTCTTGAAGAATCTTGGGGCTTTTGATAAAGAAATTTATTTGACACCCTGTTGGTTTGACTATCACTAATTTGCTTTTATTCTGTTTGCTGGTTCATAAAACGTAACTCCTGTAGATCTTCATCCAACAGACTTGACTCTCATTTCCTCTATTAAAGCATGCAGGTGCAGCCTGACCTTTACAAAAGGATGTGCAGGTCCAGAAGGAGGTTCAGGTCGTTTATCTCTGAGGTGGTGATGGGGGTGGTGAGGAAAGCAGGCGGTGTGGTGTGCCGGTTGATGCAGCGGTGCAGGATTGATGCTGTTATAAACCTTCACTTGCAAAAGGTGTTGGTGGTTAATCATTTTCACCCTAATTGCATCCTCCTGAACTCCAATGCATGTTTGCCATCTGTGCACATGTGAGAAAAAGACAGGTGTTTTTTCACCAGGTGGAATAAATGTCTACATGCAACATTCTTCCTCACAAGGGATTGATACATGCGTCTGTGTGGATAGATGCTTTCTCATTTTAACCTCATGTGAGCCTCTCGGTTCACTCACGATCTCCGTAAGTGCCCTTAGCAAAACTTCTGTGTTTCATCCACAAGCACATTAGCTGGAGAACAACTGACCTGAATTGAAGTGCTATGGCATTAACCACATGTCCATTGTGCATGCGTTTGGTATTCACTGTGCGAGCGCACTGCAAATGCTTGCTGGTTTTCAGACGCAAGAGCTGATTAACTTGATTTAGGATTAAATTGCTTGTACAAAATTGCATTTACTGTTCACCTCTGACGGAATAGCGCCCATGGCAAGCAAAGATACTATACAACAAGATAATGCATGAATGAGGGCTTGATGGAAAGCTATTTTGTGCAGTTCTGGAAAAGGGAACACTCCTATTTCACGATTGTTTTTAAAGGATTCTGTGGAATGCAAAAAGAGACATTTCGGCTTGATCTCACAGATATTTGTAGCTATTGTTTACGAGAAGTTCAAATAAATGTGTAAAATCATTAAAAAAAATACTCAAGTTTATTAAAAAGCATGATGAAGACTGTGCAAAAGACCCACGCATAGGAGCCTTTATTATGAAGGCGAGTACCGCTCGGGCAGAGAAATAGCGGAAGAGCGCAAGGTGTGTGTGAACAGCGCGTGTGACGG
Source organism: Barbatula barbatula (assembly GCF_947034865.1). Taxonomy (NCBI): domain Eukaryota; kingdom Metazoa; phylum Chordata; class Actinopteri; order Cypriniformes; family Nemacheilidae; genus Barbatula; species Barbatula barbatula. The sequence continues at coordinate 6,945,146 of NC_136769.1, forward strand.
GTCCGCGGCATACACACTCGAGAATCAAGTTATAACGGAATCATCCGTACCAAGTTCTTAGCACAGTGTGCTCATGTGCGTCGAACAAGAGTGAGTACAGACGGAGTTACGTGTGTTCGTTAAGAAATCTGGTCGTTATTGTCGATGCTAACTGGCTATTAGCTACACGGCCGTTCATAGCTGTGCGAAATCATTTATGTTACTGTTTATCCGCATGTTGCTAATTACAGAGTGTTGTTTAGTTGTTAATGGTGTAAATTCTGTTAACTGTGAAGAGATTATTGTAATACATATTATCGTGATGATGTATGAGGGGAGAAGTCATCGTGATCTGTTAATGTGTTAACCGCATGCATGTTATACAATAGCTTTGTATGCTTAGGAACTCTGTTGTTCTGTTGCAGGGAAACCACATCTGCACACATCTGCGCAAAGTTGCATTCCTCAGTAATCTTGTGAACACTGGCTCTCCCCTCTGGTGATTTGTAATTGTGGGAAGAATAAAAGATGTCAGTTGATTCAACGCTCCCTGTGGTGTTCTGATCGACACCCCGGTTCACTGCTATATACATCCAAACTAGCCCCTCCCCTCTCAGAGTAGTTCTTCGCTACATTTGTGGTCCTTCGAGCCGGATAGCAGCTGTGCCGGGAGTATGCAGCCGAGTGATGGAGCAACGTGGGCCACGCCTGCCCGGCCTAAGCGCCAAACAAGACAACCAGAGTATTTACAAGATTATGTGGTCGGAGCAGCGCCACCGAGGAGGTCTAGCCCAACACGTTACAGTACGTCCTCCTTCACATCCGGAGCCGCTGAGTGGATCCCGCAGTCTCATGTTACATGGAACAAGACCCCTTACATGAGGGATGAGTCCTTCACCGACTCAGGGGAGCGCCCCCTAGACACGGACCTAGCATGGTCCCGCGCCATACCTACCTTTACCCGAGAGCCGAGAGTAGAATGCCGCACACGGTCGGCAGAACCGTGGCCGATGCCTCCGCCCTTCAGGTCCGATGACTTCCAATTAAGAGAAGAAGAGGAGCTTGAAGAATTACCGCCACCGCCATGGCCACCATCTGAGTACCCTTCTGTGCCCTCAAGGGTGGAGGAAACCAGAGTGATTAACATGATAGATAGGATGATGAACGAGCTGCAGCTCATGAGAGACAAAGCAGTGCCGAGTGCATCAGCTCCTGAACTCCAGCACTCTCGCCAACACGATCCTTCCTCGTACAGATTACGTAAGGAACACTGTGATGCACGACCTCGAACACAGAGGTCAGGATCCCTTTTGCCTATGTCTCACGCAGAGCAATTCCCAACTAGAGTCGACATGAGCTATCCGCACCACGCTCGAGGCTTACCTCAGTCGCCAGGAGCAATGTCACTGGGACGAAGAGAATACCAGGGACCAGCGCCAAGAATCCCCCTATTCATTCATAAAGACCCGATGGAGTTTTCCAGGCTGAAGCTAGCCCTAACCAATCTTCTACCTGTTGATGCCCCTGAGCTCTTCAAGTACCAGATCCTTGTGGACCACGTTAAGCTCGAGGAAGCCTGCCTAATAGCTGATTCCTTTATAAACTCACTCCAGCCTTACACAGACACAATGGCAGCCCTGACAGAGAAGTTCGGCCAGCCGCATCATGTAGCCCTAAAGAGGATTGCCACCATCATGGACTCACCTGAGATCAGACGAGGGGACCTAGCAGCCTTTGAAAGATTCTCACTGCATGTACAGTCACTGGTGGGCATGTTAAAGACATTGGGTCCAGACGGAGATGTGGAGCTAAGATGTGGTTCTCATGTAGCTCGGCTCCTCTCCAAGCTTCCAGCAGAGATGAGAGCGAACTTCCGGCGTCAGATGTTCCACGGTCATGGGCATACCCACACGTTACGTGATCTGGCAGAATGGCTCAGGCACGAGTCTTGGTGTCAAGGCTACGACAACCTCTCAGACGTCCGTACCCAAGGGTCAACAGGATACAGATCAGACAACCGACGCAGCCGACCTGCAGCTACAGTACTCCATGGAGCAGAAGGCCGTATACCGAGTCAAGAAGGGAAGCAGGAGAGTCACCGCTTGTTTAATCCGACCAAAAGAGGCAATGTGAAACCGTACTGCCCTTATTGTGAGAACAACAACCACTTCCTGAATAGGTGCCCCGATATTCAGAAACTCACCAAAGAGGAGGTCAGAGAGTGGATACGAGCAAACAAGAGATGCTGGAAATGTGGACGGGCACACCAAGCCACACAATGTGACCTCAAGAAGCTCTGCGATTTGTGCAACAAGAGGCACCTCAGGATCCTGCATGATGCCAATGCTTACTCCAAGAGTGAACCACCAAAGACCGAAAGTTGCCTAGTGAGCTCTGCAACAGACATACTCTACTTAGACAGACCAACGGTGCATTCCCGTGTCTTACTGAAAGTCGTCAGGGTACTTCTGCGCTACAGAGATAAGACACTAGAAACATACGCTGTCCTCGATGATGGGTCTGAGCGTACGATGCTCCTCGCAGAGGCTGCCAACAAACTGGGCCTGCAGAAGAAGCCCGAGGACCTAGCCCTCCGCACAATCCGACAGGAGGTTCAGACGCTGAAAGGATCCTCGGTCTCGTTCAGCATATCCTCCCCCTCTCATCCCAAGAGGATTTTCCAAATAACAGAAGCTTTCACTTCTCGGTGCTTGTCTTTGGCAGATCACACCTACCCCATTGCACGGCTTAAGAGGAAGTACAGGCATCTGGCAGACATTCCACTTGAACCCTTCGAGCATGTGAAACCACTTGTGCTGATCGGGGCTGACTACCCCCATCTACTCACCCCGGTTGAGCCGGTAAGATTGGGACCACCAGGAGGACCGGCAGCTGTCCGCACTAGATTGGGGTGGGCCCTCCAAGGACCTGCGCATCTCATACAGTGGACAATGGACACAAGGCAGTGTCTCTTCACCAGTGTTTCTCCCCAGACCGATTTAGCACAGGATGTAGAGAGGCTCTGGAAGATGGATGTACTGCCCTACCAGACCAGCAAACTGGTGGAACGATCAAAGCAAGATCAGGAAGCGGTGGAGCTCCTCGAGACAAAGACAAGGCGAACAGATGTTGCAGGTGTATTCCGGTATGTCACCCCACTGCTGCGTAAACGAGGGGTTCCCACCCTCAGTGCACCGAAAGAGGCAGTCCTACCAAGTCTCAGAGGTCTGGAGAGGCGCCTAGAAAGAGACCCCCAAAGGGCTAACGAGTACTGTTCCGCAATCCACAAGCTGGTAGAAGCAGGAGCTGTCAGGAAGATTGATACACAGGAAACATCACTCAAGGAGGAATCTTGGTTCATACCCCACCATCTAGTGAGCCATAACGGGAAGAACCGCCTAGTCTTCAACTGTTCATACCAGTTCCAGGGTAGGAGCCTTAATGATGCCCTCCTTCCCGGTCCTACACTGGGACCATCCCTGCTTGGGGTTCTGCTGCGCTTCAGAGAGCGGGCTGTAGCCATCAGTGGAGACATCCGCAGCATGTTTCACCAAGTTCACCTCCCTCCCGAAGATCGAGCACTCCTCAGGTTTCTTTGGAGGGACATGAGACGTAACGAACCCCCAGACATCTTTGAGTGGCAAGTTCTGCCGTTTGGTACTGCGTGCTCACCGTGCTGCGTTACTTTTGCTCTCCAGAAGCATGCGAGAGACCATGGTGGACCAGACGGAAAAGTCAGGTATTCGGTGGAGCAGTGTTTTTATGTGGACAACTGTCTCCAGAGTGTGCCCACGGCCGAGGAGGCCAAGGACCTGGTGGACCGACTCCGAGAAGTCTTAGCTGCGGGCGGGTTCGAGATTCGTCAATGGGCCTGCAACGTGCCTGATGTCCTTAAGCACCTACCCGGAGAAGCAAGGTCTGATGGTATGGAGAGGTGGCTGTCGCACAACGAGTCTGGCCTGGCGGAGCCAACCCTTGGACTCAGCTGGCACTGGGAAACCGACACCTTAGGCTACAAGAGCCGACCATTGGACTATGGATCATTGACTATGAGGAACGTGTACAAGGTGCTAGCCCGGCAGTACGATCCCCTAGGGTTCATCTCACCCTACACGACTCGAGCTAAACTGATCGTCCAGCGCATGTGGGACAAACCCCGGGATTGGGACGACCCGATTCTTCCCTCTGACCTGCAGAAGGCATGGAAGGAATGGGAATCAGAGTTGCCTTTGCTGTCCCGCATCTCCTTACCTCGTGCATATGTCCCCGCACATGCAGATCAGAATGTTGTATCCAGACACATTCACATATTCAGTGACGCCTCCGAAAGGGCTTACGGGGCAGTATCTTACTTGAGAACCGAAGATACCAAAGGTGAAGTCTACCTGGCATTCCTAGCAGCTAGATCCAGAGTGGCCCCCCGCCGGCAACACTCGATTCCCCGCCTCGAACTCTGCGGTGCATTGTCAGCCGCCCAGCTTGCCCAGACTATAAAGAAGGAGCTGAGTATCAGGACAGATGGGACAATCCTCTGGAGTGACTCAACTACGGTGCTCACATGGTTGAAGTCAGAGTCTTGCCGCTTCAAGGTCTTTGTCGGTACGCGCATAGCCGAAATCCAAGAGCTTACAGAGCAAAGTTCATGGCGTTATGTGGACTCCGCACAGAACCCAGCTGATGACGTCACGCGAGGCAAGACCTTAGCAGAGCTAGCCATGCCTAATCGGTGGAGCCAAGGGCCAACTTTTCTCCTCAAAGGACCCGACGACTGGCCCACCTGGCCGGGCATGGAACCCAAGCATGACATGGCAGAATATAAGAAGCTGACGACATGCGGGGTGGTTAACCGATTGGATGGAACCGAGACCCTGCCAGTGCACTCAATGTCATGGAAGGATATGGTGAAGTCCGTAGCTCAGGAGCTGCATGGGGCGGCAGGACAGGAGCCATTGAGCGCAGCCGACTATCAGAAAGCAGAGATGACGATTTTCAAGAGAGTCCAATCTGAGTGCTTCGAAGAGGAGCTGCGCCACCTGAGGGCAGGGAAGGCACTGCTCAGAAGCAGTCGCATACTTAGCCTCTCACCGGAGTTAGATCCTGAGGAGGACATTATACGAGTGGGAGGACGACTCCGACGTGCTGAGTGGTTGGATTCGGCTTTCAAGCACCCCATTGTGTTGGACCCCTCTCATTCAGCCACAAGGCTTCTTATCCGGGATTACGATGCCCGCCTCTGTCATCCAGGCCCTGAGCGAGTATTCGCAGAGTTGCGCCGCACCTTCTGGGTTCTTCGTGGCAGAGAGGCCGTCCGGAAGGTGCAACACCAATGCGAGGAGTGCCGAAGATGGAAGTCCAAGCCATTGATCCCAAGAATGTCCGACCTACCTGAAGCCCGTCTGCGTCTACACAAGCCCGCGTTCTTCTCTACAGGTGTCGACTGCTTTGGACCTTTCCACGTCAAGATGGGACGGCGTTCAGAGAAGAGATGGGGAATCATATATAAGTGCCTTACCACCCGAGCGGTGCATTTGGATCTCCTGCACAGTATGGATGTGGATTCCTTCCTGATGAGCCTCAGACGGTTTATTGCTCGCCGGGGAGCTCCTGCAGAGCTCTATTCAGACCGGGGGACGAACTTTACGGCTGGTGAGAAGGAGCTCCGTGAGTCCTTCAATAGCATGTCCTCAGATCTACAACAACTACTGGCTGAACAGAAAATTGATTTCCGCTTCAACCCCCCTGCAGCTCCTCACTTCGGGGGGACGTGGGAAAGAGAGATCAAGTCTGTGAAGTCTGCCCTGTGTACCGTCATAGGGGCCCTACCTATATCTGAAGAGGTGCTCCATACTACTTTGCTGGAGGTAGAGGCCATCCTCAACGCAAAACCTCTGGGCTATACCTCATCTGATGTGGCCGACCTGGATGCAGTAACCCCAAACGTCCTTCTGATGGGGCGGCTAGATGGATCACTGCCGCAGGTGGTGTACCAGAAGAGCGAGGGACTAAGCAAGCGAAGATGGAGACACTGTCAAGTGATGGCGGATCATTTCTGGGGAAGATTCATTAGAGAATATTTGCCAGCCCTCCAACGCAGACAAAAGTGGCATGACACCCCTACAGATCTGACAGTCAATGCAGTGGTGCTGCTAATGGACCCACAGTTCCCCAGGGCCCTCTGGCCGGTTGGCAGAGTGGTCAAAGTGCATCAGAGTGCAGATGGTCATGTTAGATCTGCGGATGTGAAGATCAAGGACAAGATCTACACTCGGCCAGTGGCCAGACTCATTCCTCTTCCTGCTATCTCAGATCACAGTGATGATGTGCACGGCAACCCGGTCCCTTCAGAGTAAGATGTGAGTCTTTGCAGGGGCAAATTGCAAGCAATTTGGGGGCGGCTGTGCAAAAGACCCACGCATAGGAGCCTTTATTATGAAGGCGAGTACCGCTCGGGCAGAGAAATAGCGGAAGAGCGCAAGGTGTGTGTGAACAGCGCGTGTGACGGGTCCGCGGCATACACACTCGAGAATCAAGTTATAACGGAATCATCCGTACCAAGTTCTTAGCACAGTGTGCTCATGTGCGTCGAACAAGAGTGAGTACAGACGGAGTTACGTGTGTTCGTTAAGAAATCTGGTCGTTATTGTCGATGCTAACTGGCTATTAGCTACACGGCCGTTCATAGCTGTGCGAAATCATTTATGTTACTGTTTATCCGCATGTTGCTAATTACAGAGTGTTGTTTAGTTGTTAATGGTGTAAATTCTGTTAACTGTGAAGAGATTATTGTAATACATATTATCGTGATGATGTATGAGGGGAGAAGTCATCGTGATCTGTTAATGTGTTAACCGCATGCATGTTATACAATAGCTTTGTATGCTTAGGAACTCTGTTGTTCTGTTGCAGGGAAACCACATCTGCACACATCTGCGCAAAGTTGCATTCCTCAGTAATCTTGTGAACACTGGCTCTCCCCTCTGGTGATTTGTAATTGTGGGAAGAATAAAAGATGTCAGTTGATTCAACGCTCCCTGTGGTGTTCTGATCGACACCCCGGTTCACTGCTATATACATCCAAACTAGCCCCTCCCCTCTCAGAGTAGTTCTTCGCTACAAAGACCCACCCGCAACTGTCACTGACATTAATGCGGATGTGAACATTTTCTATGAACACTTGAAATATAATCTCTCAGAGAATGTATTTATTACCATTATATTAAATCATCTCGTCATATTTCACTAAGCCCCGATGAAATAGTCCAGACATCAGAGCAGTATCAGTCTATGCAGTGCTCTATTTTTAATGAGGGACACATTCATGCGTTACGGATGTGACAAAAAAGAATGCACGTTTTTGAGAGACAACACACTTTGTACGATTTCTATGTATTGAAATGTACAAACCAGAGGCAATGAAACCCAACAAATAGAGACGGGGTGGCATTTCTTGGACAACAAAATAGTTATATCTAAATTTTCATTGCTAATTTATGAAAAATATGGATGGTTATTAATGTAACAATTCACCTGACAATGGAAAACAATGCTTTAAAAACTTCAAGAGAGACCTTACATGGGCATTTAAACCACTAAATATTGACATCTGACCTATCAGTATGGTGACTTGATTTTTTCATTTTATGGATTACAGTTAATGGCCCAAATCATGAACACATATCGTAACATAGTCCAGCTAGCTCCAAATGTACAAGTACCGCTCTGTGTTTGTTGATCAGTCTAACTAGTGGCGAATGGTATAACTATTTACGTTTTATTTAATTAATATTAGTATTTTATTGTATAACTTTTGTTTCAAAATGTGTTGAATGGTCGTGTAATGTGTAAACATTTTAGTTTCGCCAAGTACGGTTCTTCTACAGGTAACCCAAAATAATACCGACTTGACATACTTTTAACTTCGTAGCCAATGTCATTTCATTGTTATTTATTTTCTTGCTAACAGAAACAATCCACAGGAACTTTTATTCTTATTCTTTGGGCCACAAAAACATGCATGCGCAGTACTGTTCGTTGCTGCTTTGAACCCGTCTATATTCTGAACCTCTGAAGCCACACAATAATTTTGTGGGAGAACAAGCCTGAATTTCTCTTTTAGCATGAACAGACAAATTGGAAACTTTTGAAAATGCTGAATATAATGATCAACTATAAACGTCTCACATTTTATTTTGGCGTTATCTTCAAAAATAACCGTGATTTTCGCTTTACCAAACACTTTTATTAGGCACACACACACACACATTGTCAAATCTCCTGTGTTAACTGAACGCTAAAGTCTCCCCGGTAAATACTCCCAAATCTCACAAGGATTGTTTCTAGATCCGGTGCTTTATTTCTCTCCTCTCTATCTCTTAAGAAAGCAAGAGTATGTGTGTGTTAGTCCACAGCTCTTTTCAGCCAAGTCAGCTTTGTTGATATTAATACTAAGTATTTTCACGGCTAGCAGCGCAACCAATAAAACCAGAATTACCGTGACGTAACCGCACAAGGGCACGCACATTCGAAGAGAGAGAGAGCGAAAGAGAGCGATAGAGTGCCCTTGAGTCAAGTGCAGTATATAAACCCAATATTCCCCCTGGCTCCGTTTAAAAACAGGCAATCAATGAAAACAGACCTGTTCTTCTGAACGGCAAGAGCTTTGACCCACCTTTCTTTCCCTTTGAGTGTGTGAATCTGTCTTACTGTCTCCATCTTGATAAGGACATAATGAAATGTGTCATTATAAAACACGACGTGTTGAACTGAGGCAGAAAATGAGTTCTTTGACAGAGAGCCACGGAGGACGAGATCACAAACATCTATATGAGAAAGATCAGAACACAACCGCAGAGAGAAACCGGGACATGATGCTCTTTAAAGTGGAGATTATTGGCTTGTCCTTTCCCAAGGGCTTTCTGGGATTATGCATTACACACAAACACAGACATGTTCAGATTCTTACATGTGTGATGCATTCAAAAGCCCCATTTGAAACATTCATGATGTTTCGTGATGTAACATATACTGACATAATGGATTGTGATGTGTTGCAAACCCCATCAGATGCCTTAAAGGAACTCATTTTCTTTCCTGTTTTGATGTATTCATCTGCGTTCAGATGACACGTATAGACGTTTCAAAGCGACAACATAAGCAAACGTCTCTGCGCATGCGCGCGTCCACGGACTGCCCTTAACTTCCGGTACGCACTCGTAAAAAATAGAGTGCCTGTAGATTATTTCTGTAAACAAGCAAACGAAACCGAGAAGAAGCGTGCTTGCCACTCGTATATTTTGAATTTAGACTGCGATGCCAAGCTCAACTACTTGATGTCAATGTCCCATGCGGTTTCTTTAAATGCGTCAAAACTTCAGGACCCATTCAACAAATAGTTTATTTAATCAAATCAACATTCAACAAAATTCAACAAATTGTTTATTTAATACAATTATTATACAATAAAATAATAATATACAATTATATTAACATTAAAAATATATAGAAATAGTTAGGCTATATTATTGGACACTATCTAGACCGATAAACAAACACAGGCTGGAAGTTAACTGCAGTCCAGGCACGCGTGTCCGATGAAACGGTCGACTTAAAGGTTAAGTTTATGAAATTTTGCATCATCTAGCAGTGAGGTTACGAATCGCAACCAACGGCTCAGTCCACCCCTCCCCCTTCGAAGCACTACGGAGGCTGACACAGGACTAAGATGATGTGAAGTTCTTGCTTCTTTGTCGAACGAGACGCTTTACGAAACGGGCTCTGTAGACCAGTTTGTCCGTTTAGAGCTATTGTAGAAACGACAAGGCGAATTACACGCAAGGGGACCCGCAGTGTATGTAGATTGAAATAGCTCATTCTAGGGTAATAAAAACATAACGCTTCATTATGTAAGGTCTTTATACACCTCTGAAGACAAAGTAGTTATGTATTGTATATTATAGGAATTGACGTCTTGCATGTAGTCACAGTCGATTTTGGTTCTGGTAGCAGGAGTGTGTGAGGAAGGGTGTAGACAGTAAACAAGGTATTGATACGGGGCTCTCGAGGGTGAGACCACAGAGTACTACAACTTCTGTTATATGTTGCAACCTCAGCATTACTAGAGAAGGATAGTAAACACACTATGAAATATCAGGTTTCTTTTTTCTATAAATCCTGCATACGCAACATTCCTACAACATTTATGCATCTTCATGTTTCTGGGCTTTGTGTGTGAGAGAGCGAGAGACCTTGGACAAGTGTCCGTAACTCTCAGCCGTATATCATCTATGCATGTTTATCGGGGTGAGTGTAAGTGTGTGTTTGTGTATGTGTGAATCAGAGGACATTTTGGTATATTCCCGGAGCTGATGCGAACTGACAGGTGTAGCTAAGCGCAGCTAAACATCACGTATAACAGGCGAAGGAGAAACTCATAAACACACAGCTAATCTTACGGATGTTTTCTTTGTAGGCCTATGTGAACAGTTTGGAGTATAGCATACTACAGCATGCCAAATCGGACAAAACGTAATCATATTCTTGTCATACTTCACCCCAAAACTAAAGGATGATAGTTACGGTGTGTTTTTAGTTAAAGCTTTCTTTGCATTATGACATTATTTTCAGGAGCATTATGTCACTTTTTCCAGATGTCATTACTGTTACACATTAAGATATTTAACTAAGTAAATTGTTAGTAAATTATGGTTAGATTTATTTTTCCCCTGGCTAGATGTGGAGGAAGGGGATTGATTCTAAACTAAACATTCTTTGTCTGACATGCTGTTTTCTATACCTTATTTGGTTATAGCAGGTGTCTCTGTGCGCACTATATAAAGATGTTTCTTCCATATAGTTTCTATACCTTATTTGGTTATAACAGTTGTCTTACTGTGCATTAGCCTATATAAAGACGTGTCTCCCTGAAATAAATGAGTTCAAAAGCTTGATGCCTCTCTGTGTCTTGCTTTTGTGCTCCCAGATCTGCAGAAGAACTCTCTTACAACATCCAACCTATTTATGATTTGAGATTTTAATGGTGATCCAAAACACAGGAGGTGTTAATGAGATTTAGTGTTCGAAAGGAACCTGAAATTTAACAATGATTATTCTAAATTATTTTGTTTGCTGTACTACAGAAGGCATACAGCCGCAGAAACATTTAAAGACTACCAAATTATCATTTAATCTGCATTTCTAGATACAGTACATGGTGGTCATTTCAGTCCAGTATCTGTTCTACAAAAAAGTAATCCAACTGCAAACACAAGGTTATCACATCATTTTTTAACTTTTCCTAAATACATGTACAAACATGACTGTTATATTGCTTAAAAGCGAACACGAACTTGTTTTCCTTGCAGCGTTCACTAAATATTTTGCTTCATTCAGGGACTGGCCGTCTGTCTCTGGGGCTTAAATAACCTTTAAACTCTAACCTGCATGCTTTTTAGCCTTTAAAACTACACCATTCTGGTAAGATTTGATCAAGCCAGCATCCGAGTTCCATATCGCACCATACCAAAAGCAAACTTTGCTACATAGTGATCAAAAAGTGCTTTATTTATAGCCCGGCGAACATCTGCTGTATTCTTTACTGTATTTCGCTGCAAGAACTTCATCTCTGACCACATGTGCCTGACTTCCAGCGGTGTATTCACATGACACAAAAACACTCCTGATCGTTTCCCCGCGGTCTGCAGGTCTTTGATATTACACTTTGTGCTGCACGGTGTGAATCAGTCTATTTCGGTAAAGTGTGTTTGTGTGCGTGCGTTTAACAACATGCTGTGATAACTTAGTTAGCATGTTTGATGTGTTTATCTACTTGACAACTTTTTTAAACTTTGCAGCATATGTCAACGTCTGTGTGTCCCAAATTCACATTAGATGAAGCAGAGTGACGTCGGTTATTTAGCAGTACCTCGGGGCCTCATCTGTTCTGTTGTGTGTGTTTGCGTGTGTTTGTGTGTGTGCACAGTCCTAGTGACATTTACATGAGTGATTGTTTGGGACTGGGGGAAGCCTTCAGTGATGTTTTCAGTAGTAGGAAGATGCAGAATACAGGAATCCGACACAAGGGACACCTCTACACGAAAAGCAAATCTGACCCAAATTATGGCAACAAACCGAAGTACAAACTGGCAAGTAAACAGCATCTGTATTTAAAGTCATATTTTGAGTATATGCACACTTACTGAATACTGAAAGTAGTTCACGATCCAAGGCTGAAATGTACTATTGAAAACACTTCATGCTGTGTTTAATGAATGATGGTACTTCATACCACATTTTGGGTGAATTATCACTTTAAAAATAGAATCAGTAGTGTACATTTAAAACTCAGATGGTGAGACAGACGCGCACATCCTTCTGTGTTTAGGGACTGTTCTTGGCAGCTGCCGGGTTTAGTGTACTAAATATTGGGCAGAGTGATCATAGTTAAAAGGCTTTAGAAGAACAACAACACCAGAATGATGAAAAAGAAAATCAATGAATGTGATCATCCCTAGTATAGAAAGTTCATGTATTTGTCAGGGTTACTGTAGGTTAGGGCATTAAAAATATCACTACCCTGGTAAATCTATGATGGAAATAGTGAAACAAACCTGTGTGCCGAGGAGCTCCATTGAATGTACCAATTACAGGATGGTTTCACTGTTTGTATCCAAAATAACCACACATACCTCCCTAGGGACAGTGCTGTGGGTGTTTTATAACCTTGGGGGTGAGAGTCAGGAATCATGTGGTATCTTTGGAGTATTTCTCAGTCCTGACCTAGTGTGGGATTGTGGCATTCCTGCAGACGTAAACAAAAAGTTACTACATTGCATATGAACGCAGACGATTATGTCGGGATTATGAAAGCAAGTTCGTTCTGTTGAAGCGATAAAGAGGGCGAGGCTGTGTCATATTGTGACTTGAATGCTTTATAGCTTTAGTTACACTAAAAACTTAGCTCTGTATACTGTGGTAGGCTATATGGGATCAGTTTTATTGCAATTATGCTTTTTGCTGTCCTTGTTGTTTCTATTACTTCCATTGTTTACCTCATTTGTAAGTCGCTTTGGCTGTAAGCGTCTGCTAAAGGACTAAATGTAAATGTAGTTAACACATAATAATCTTAAGGAAAAACAACTCAGCAACTGCATAGTAATGCGCTGGCAACAAACCAGAACACCTCACGATTGTTTGGCGGGTTTTTATGAACCACTCGTTTTTTTATGAAAGCGTAAAAATCACAAAATACGAAGGCTGGGCATTTTTCAGGTTTTTCCCAGAATGCTCTGGTCTCAGGTCTAGTTAATAAGCAGCAGGTCTGTGAACACCAGGACTCAGCAGACAGAATCTGCTGCTGTCAGGCTTTATTGAGTCTTTATTGAGAGGGGAAAGGATGTCAAACTTCATTGCTTTTTCGCTATCCGGCAAATCTTTTTGCCCCACATATAGATTACTGCTCTGATGCACCAGCCGATATCTCTATGTGTTACATGTCCACTTTCTCATGTTAATGTGTAATCACACAATGAGACGGACTAAAAGGTTGCTTTTATGTGCAAAGACACACACAAACATGCTGCAAACCACATCTGAGCCTCTTTATGTATAGCAGACACATTAGGGCCAAATACTTGTCCCCTACTGTGATATCGCTAAAGGCATATGCACCAGAATCAGAAACATACAAACACACCTACGAAGCAACATTAGCCCTGCGGCTAACCGGGCGACTACAACCCATCTGCCTCACCCGCTCAAAGACAGAGCTAACTGACACATGCTAACGGCTAATTATTAAATTATTCTTTTAAGATTTATTTTTGGGCATAATTACTCAATTGCCATTGCTTGCCATAGTAGGAAAATTGCTTTATACATTTCTGTGTCGATTTCTTTGTTCTGTTGAACTCAAATAATATATTTTGAAGAATGTAGGAAAGCAAACCGTTCTGGGGCACTATTGACTACCATTGTAACTTTTCCTGCTATGGTAGTCAATGGTGGCCAAGAACTGGTTGGTTAAAAGGATTCTTCCAAATCTCTTTGTTCATAATAAATGTATACAGATTTTGAACAACGCGAGGCTGAGAGAATGATGACAGAATTAAATGTTCGGCTGAACTGTCCCTTTAAATACATTATTGGCAAACATACACCCAAACTTATTTAATCAGTTGCTTGATCCCTTATTGCTTTTATAATATTACTGAAGAGGATACAAATTACAGGAATAGTTCAAAGATAAAATATAAGACCGATTAAAACAATCTTAATTGAAGATGGTCCAACCTAGTCCAAGTTTTTATTTAGTTGAACAGCTATGTTCATGTGCTTCTCTAAGAGTCCCTGACTGGGTCTTAAAGTGAGTTTAGGACCCAGTTGGGGGCACTTAATATTGATTTGGAATGCCAGTAGCTCGTCTTCCCTCCTTTAATTTCCAACAGTCAAATCTTTTTTATAAACGTGGCAGTTTACTTCAGGTTCTATGAAAAGGAACATGCTGGGATCGAATCAGCAAGATGAGAAATCTCTCATTTACCAAATTCCACCTGATACACACATATACACCCAAACCAGTACATTTACACTAAGAATATCCATCGCACACATTAGCACCACATGCACATTAAAGATCTGATCTTAAAATTCTCAGCTTTGTTTGGTGCATGACAGTGAAAGGTAAGGCAAAACATTGAGAGGCTCCTCCCCCTTTAAAATCAAATAACTTTTAATTTATTTATTAGTTCATTTTATAAAATTATATTATTGGCGTAAGTGCAACGACTACAGTATATGAAGAGTTCAGATGCCAGGTGTCTGACATTTTTCCTCTAAAATTATTTTTATTTTTATCAGGCTCCAATGTTTATATTAAATGTCCAGTGATCAATTGACAAATATGCAATATAATATACTGTACATTGTACAGTTGTAAACATACAGCTATGTCTTCAGAGGTGTAAGACAATACATAATGAAGAGTTATGTTTTTATTACCTCAGAAGTTATTTCTATACACCGCGGGTCCCCTTGCATGGAATTCGCCACACTGTAAACCCGGATAAGTAGAATGTACTTAAAAAAATCCAGGTAACTCGTTGCCTTAAAATTTTTAAGTAATGAAGCATTAGTTGAATAAGTGAACTGGACTACGTTCAATGTACTTGAGCCCATAATGGAATGGAATAGAATATTTAAGTTGAATGTACTAATAACCGCGTTACAGTGACTGAAGATGCTTAGTTTAAACAATCATTCCCCACCCATTTATTTAACTCGGCTTGTTAAGTAAGCCTTACTCCATTACCAATTCAACTAAATTGTATATTCTAACTTCCCCAACTTATTTCTAACTCAAAATATGTCTTTCAATCAATAGAACCGTGTAAAATACATAGATACAACTGACACAATAAACTGATCCAATTTTTTTATTGAACATGTCTTTTTTATTAGCAACAAAAGAAACAAAGCCATGACCTAATTCTATTTCCTCACTGATGGCATGAAAAGAAAAAAATATCTTCCTCTTTACCTCCAATCATATTGAATTACACCTCTCTAAATTAGGTGGACAAGCTGGCAAGATAAAACTCAGCCCTGCTGAACACTGGCATCTTACATTTAACATATACAAATAACAAATCTGTACATGGAAAAACAAAAAAGTGTGTGAGAATAACATTAACTAAATAAGCTAACATTAGCTAAATAACAAAAACTTAGAGGCATGACAGTAGTTAACTAACAACGAATAAATAAAAAAAAAATCAAGAAATTAAAGCTAACTATGTTAGCTAGTGTGCAACAACTTACAAGGATGTTTGCAGTTCTCTGGCTAGCTGCTGCACCGTCTCAACTTTAGCTGTCTGGAAGCAACAGAGTAAAATGGTTCAGAGCGGACATATTAGCTCGGTATCACTTTAAAAGCATGTAGAGATTGCCTGGCCAGCAGTCTATTGTGTGAACGAGTACGTTACCCGGACACCGGGCGGACTCGAAGTGTACCCAAATAAGACGGTCGCCGGACACGTCGGAGAAAAGCTAAATTTATTTCAGTCAGTCGTAGTCACACAATAGAATCCGCTAACAAGCCAGCGGGTATTAGCGCCAACTTACCGGGACGTTTGATGTTCCGTGCTGAGCTAACGATCGCTGCTTCAGGTGTCTGGCTCAGCTCAACTTGCACTAGCTGTCTGGAAGCGACATACAATTTCCGTTACGGGCGCTAGCTAACGTTACCAGTGAAGATATTCATTAGCTAGGAGAGTGTGGGGCAGAGTTAGCTGGATAGCTACCCTGCTAATAACTAGCGAAGTTCATTTTTCAGTTTTTTTAAAATAACTACAGTACTATTGAAATGAAACGTTGATATACAGATATATATCTGATAGATACTTTGAGTTATATCAAAGTATAATTTCTATAGTGTTGTCCCCATGAAAATATATAATAAAATATTTGTACAAATGTGAGGGGTGAACTCACTTTCGTGATATACTGCTAGCTAAGTTACATCAGCAAGTAGTCGGGACTGCAACGGCATGCCAGTGCCAGGTTCCCACTTACCGTTTTGTGGCTGAACTCGGTTTATTCACCGAAGGCTTCTGACTTCGGTGAATGAACAACGTGCTTGCTGTAACAGCTATTTAGATACAGGTGTATTCCGTCTCAAATTTTGGCGGTTGTGACGTCAATGCGTTGCTATTTGTTAAAGGCAAAACTTGATGATATTGAGTTGTTTGAGCTCAAACACATAATTACAATAAGATAGGCCATTAAAAAGTACAGTTTACTCAGAAATAACATGTTTAAGTAGTACAAACTCAAAAACTTAACTTAACTTAACTTAAAAACACAATTACAATAAGAAAGGACATGAAAAAGTTAAGCTTAATCAGAATTAACTAGTAATGTCAACAAATTAGACACATTTAAGTAATATGAACTCAATCTGTTTGAGTTGAATCAAAATCTGGGTTTACAGTGCATGTTGTTTCTACAGGAGCCCTAAACGGACAAACTGCTCTACAGAGCGCATTTTGAAAATACTTTATCTCCTTCAGCAAAGAAGCAAAAACGAGACCACATCTTTGAATTGTGTCAGCCGCCTTAGGGCTTTGAAAGGAAGGGTGGAATGAACTGTTGGTTGCAATTTCACCACTAGATGCCGCTTAATTTCATACACTGGACCTGTAAAAGTTATTGCACTTTTAAAGAGGACGTATTAATTTTTAAACAAATTTTAGATGAACATTTTAACCGGCACTTTGTGTCAATGTTTTGGAGCACACTGGTTTGTAGATAACCTTAGATACCCTTTTATGTGGACTTTAATTTATGAAAATAACCAAAAATTTTTACAGCCATAAAAAAAATCCTAAAAACCAAAATGAAATGTATGAAATTAAAATAATTCATTGTACACTGTTTTTCAGTGTAATTTTATATCTATAAACGCTTTGATGTTTCTCTGTATTGAAGAGTTAAAACTGTCTCAAGGTGAAAAGAGCTTTTGCTTAAAACATATTAAATTGTAGAACAAAAAAGCAAATAAACCGACATCCGAGTTAACAAAGCTTGGAGCATATGTTTCTCAGATTGCATGTTATATACACGCTCTCACATGGGAGTGCTGCATTAGAGATTTAGTCGTGAAAGGGATCCAGGCTGGAGCACACATTTAAACACCAGAAAACATTCCTACGTTCTCTGATTCCTTCCAAATCAATAAGGTTGTTTTGTTTAGATTCAACAGAGTGCAGATATAAGATCAATACTGACAGATCAGGTATACATTTACATTAACATTTAGTCATTAAGCAGACGCTTTTATCCAAAGCGACTTAAAAAGTAGAAAATTGTGCAACAAAAGAACAAAAATGCATATATAATGCAAATTTCCAAAGTTCTTAATTTAATGCCGATTACCATAAATAATGACTAAGTTCTGATATTTATTAATAGGATCCCTCCCGTCTCTGTTTCTGTATTCTTCAATCTTTGTTAAATCATTGTCTTGTGAATAAAAGAGAATTTCTTAACTGACTTAAGGCTTACACACAATGAAACTGGTATTGTCTTATGGGTCTGTCTCCCCATTTGAGTTCGGGAAGAATTCAAGGGTGTTTTTCCAACACTTTAAACAAAGCAAATAGCACCCTGTTACAAGATTAAACTGACTATCCACACTATTACAGGCAAACAAAACAATTTCTCATTTTGATAAAAAATATTTTTTTCGAGCTCACCAATGGGGTAGGAGGTTTATTGAAGTTTATGTACAGTCATCTCTCCATGTGGTCCACCAGCTCTTAGAGGACAGCAAAAAAGATTTATAAGGCAGCACATCAGTGGAGCTTACAGCAGAAATCTGGCCAGAGCAGAGCGTCTCATTCTTCTGGTTGTTATCATGAAAGAGACAGACCCTTTTGGTATTCCTCAGCCCGGCATTCCTGGAAACGGTTGCTTCTGAAATATATCCCAAGGTTCCACCCTGCCTTGAATATGGGCCTGAGGAACAGAAAATGGAGAGACAATTATGTCACAAGGGACAAAATGGGACCTTGCTGAGCGGAATTTTGAATGGCACCGGAATCAGGTCACTTCCCGTGCAGTGCCTGCTTCTGTACTGTGATCTTTTTGCAACCGTTCATTCAAACGCTTGTCAGCAAGAGAAAAGACAATGGAGGAGGTTAGATGTTAATGAAAGGAATGGTTCAGCCAAAAATTAATTACAATTCTACAATTATTTACCATTGTTCACCCACACTCTTAAAAAAGGTTCAAAGGTTTTTTGATGCCAGAAAAGAACCTTTTGGTTCCATAAAGAACCTTCAACACCTGAAGAACCTTTCTGTTTCAAAAAAGGTTCTTTGTGGCGGAAAAAGGTGGTTCAGATTTAAAAAAAGTATTGGTTTTTAAAGAACCGTTGACTAAATGGCTCTTTGTGGAACAAACAAAATTGTTCTTCCAAGGGATCGCTTTAAAGAACCTTTTAAGCACCTTTATTTTTAAGAGTGCACATATAATTCAAAATAAGTTTTACATTTATGCATTTAGCAGATACTTGAATTCAATTCAACCTCTACGTTTGATCAGTATGTTTCTATTCCGTGAATCGAACCCAAAACAATGCTCCAAGTAAGCTAGTTGAACATTAGACATTCTTGAAGGGCAAGAACCTTAAATAACATTTTATGTATAAGGTTCTTCAGACGTTAAATGTTCTTTGTGGAAGCACTCAGCCAGTCTTCTATGGCATTGTAGGCACCATTTTTTAAGAGGGTAGGTCTAAGTTAGCTAAAGTGGTGGCAATGGGAGTTCAAAGATCAGAAAAAGCTTCCAGTGAGGGATTTAGTTGGATTCTAAAGGTATGAACGTAAGTAATGAACAAAAGAGAGGCACAAAGTCAAGGACAGAAAGGACACTTAAGAGATTTAATGAGACTTGGTCATTAAAGAAACAATAGCAGTGAGAGAGAGAGATGTCATCATGACCCTGGCTGGACCTACACCCCAGTCTCCCAAAAGCACAACAGCTCAATATGCTAGAGAACCTACACGGACCACAGGTCCGCCACTGAGAATGATATCAGAGAATGATATGCAGGATGAAAAGGCAATAAAAGAGTCGCAGGAACACAGGATATGGCTTAGTTACAGAGACAACGAATGACAGACACAATAAAGAAACTCTGTGTTCTTTGAGTACATAATCAAATCATTTTAATAAAATCTCATGTTCTGTGTAAATAAGCACAGTCATGGCGACAATTGTTTTAGTTGTTCTAACTATAACTTTTGTCTTCTTCCTTCAGCTCAATTGGTGGGAATTGCGTTTGATTGCCAGGGAACACATACAGTACTATAGACTTTATACTGTACACTCCTAAAAATGGAGGTGCTTGAAAGGTTCTTCACAGTAGTGCCATGGAAGAAACTGTTTTGTGTAGCCATTCATTGAAAGGTTCTTTAAAGAACCACATCTTTCTACCTTTTAATAATCCGAAGAACCTTTTTTTCGCCACAAAGAACCTTTGAGGCAACAGAAAGGTTCTTCAGATGTTAAAGGTTCTTTATGGAACCATTTAGACAAAAAAGGTTATTCTATGGCATCGTCAAGCACCTTCATTTTTAAGAGTGTATATGCATGTATAGATTAAAATCTTTTGAATAAAAGCGTCTGTCAAATGCATAAATGTAATGTTCAACAATGAAAAATTATGTAATGCAATGAAGTTTAATGCATCGGTACTCTGAAAGTTGTATTTCTCAAGGAGATTAAACATCCTTGCTTTTGAGCTGGTGACATATAGCTCAATATACAGAAGTTCATTGAAAAATAAATGCTGTCATCATTTATTCAACCCCATGTCATTCCAAACCTGTATGTATTTGTTCTGATGAACCCACAAAAAAATATATTTGGGGGAATGCTTGTATAACCAAACAGTTCTGGGGCACCATTGACTACCATTGTAGGAACATGTATTTACTTTATATCAAAACACTAGTCGAATTTATACAGGTTTAGAATAACATGTGAGTGAAAAGATTCAATAATTTTCATTTTGGGTGACCTATCCCTATAGATGGCTCATAGGATAGAAAATGACAGACCTTTGTGTTGTTTATAAGCCATACAGCATGATCCTTTTAAATCTGCAGAACACAAAAAGAGATGAATCAATATTTGGATCATTAAAATACAAACTTTTTATTGTTATATTAAACTGTTTTACTGTTAAAGACAAAACATACTGTACATGTCAATCCGGTAGATCTTCGTGTCTAAATGTGCAAATCTTGGTCATTTCATACTGCAAAACCACAATGACCGGTGAGACGTGACTTGGAATCGATATAGAACATTGGCTTGAAACGTTGTCTGGTTCGTGATGCACGGACCCGCATGCCAAGTGTCCTGCTGTGAGACTGATGGTGTACAAATACTTCTCTGTTTAGGGCCCTTACAGAACTGTTGAAACAGCCAGGCGATGCCGGGGGCATGGACAGAGGAGGACACCACCCAATCGGATCCAATGGCCTTTCTGGCAGGACGATGCGTACCAATAATGGTGAGTCAGAGCTCTGTTGGAATAACCTGTTTTGTTTATTCACATGGGGACTCTCTGAACATCAAGTAAAATATAATGAATGTCAAACATTTAAGGAGAGGGTGAAAAATCTTTACTATAGTACCTGTGCAAAAGAGACGAACCCTGCAGATTTTGAAACATACCTGTAAACACATGAAGAATTTATCAAGTAACCTTATTTCAAAGTAACAAAACACATTATGCAGTATATAGCAGATGCGTCAAACTGCAAAAAATGCATTTCTTACCAAGCATTTACAGTTGTTTTGTACTGAAAATATCTAAAAGATATTTTGTCTTGTTTTATGACAGAAAATATAAGAATTAAGTAAGCGGATGTTGAAAACAAGCAACAATCTGAAATTTGGGGTAAGCACAAATTAACAACAAGAACATCCTGTAATTTTACAGAATTTTACTGTTAATTAAAGATTTTCAAGTAAAAAAGCACAGTAAAAAATTTAAAATAAATCACAGAAAAAAACATGTAATCTTAAAGGAAAAAGTGTTATTGTAGAGCAGGGTTATTCAATTAAAGTTCCAAGTGGTCCGGTCTTTATATTTAGTTCCAAACGGAGGTCCGGACGATATGTTTTTTGAAAATAAATAAATAAATATTTAATCAATTTAACCCAGTTTATATTCTGTATAAAATATATGATCATTTATCAGGCCATTTATTTTATATTGTGATATATGTAGGTATTGGCTCTTTGTTTTTAGGGGAATGCCCACTTAATAAAAGTCTGATAATAAATATTTGTAAATAAAACCGAAAACCGAGTTACTAACTAAATTAGCCTTTCCATACCCTTGTCAACTTTTCACTTTCATACCAGAACTGCTTCTATCTTTAAATAATTTTAAATTAAAATGTTGTTTATTACAAAATGTGAACCTGTTTGTGAAACCCAGCAAAAGTCCTTCATAAAATCATCCTACAGAATATTCAGAATATCATTTTTTCTTGAATATTGAAAGATAAATGCCAAAATCTTAGTGAAATCAATGCTTGAAATGAATCTTTGATGCTTGTTATAATAATCGATTTGTTTATGAGATGCAAGCCTGCGTTTTCACAGGGTCACAAATGTTTACGTCTTTGGCAGGGGAGAAGCAGCGCACGCGGTGCCGAAAGGGTTCAAATGAAGTGCGTTTGGCGCTGAATAAAGATATTAGAGGATATAGCGGCAACAGATAAATTACATAAATGTTTCTGAGAGCTCCGTGTGATGTGTTTCTCCGTTGTGAAGACGCACGGTTCGATTTAAACAACCAAAAATGGTCAAAAGTTTAAAATGGTTTATTATGTCTGGTGGTCCGGAAGGAACGTAGCAAAGGATCCGGACCGCTGTCCGCCTATTGAGGATGTCTGTTTTAGAGTATATTTCTGGTGCCTCAGATGCCAGAACTTTGTTTTCTTTTACAGGATTTTCTTACAGTGTACTGTAGGTAAGAAAAAGATCAAACTTAATTCAAGATTCTTTTTTTGCTTGTTTTAAATAAAAACAAAACAAATTCTTATATTTCATTTCATAAAGCAAAACTAAATATCTTTAGTCATTTTTCTTGTCAATTAAATGTGTCTTGATTAAA
The DNA here is from genome assembly GCF_947034865.1 of Barbatula barbatula. Taxonomy (NCBI): domain Eukaryota; kingdom Metazoa; phylum Chordata; class Actinopteri; order Cypriniformes; family Nemacheilidae; genus Barbatula; species Barbatula barbatula. The sequence goes on from NC_136769.1 coordinate 6,967,818, forward strand.
GAATTTGTATGTATTTTTACTAGGAAATAATACAAAAATGCGTGCATCGAACATCTCTTTTTAACCTAGGTACCAGAATATCACAAAGATTTAGAACATTGCGTGAGTGATGACATCACAGCGAACACCCCAGCAACTGCATAGCAACCAGCTAAAATCACTCACAATAATTTAGCAACTGCATGCGTTGCTCTTGCAACAGTCCACATCAACCCTATAAGGGTAGACCACTTTTGGATTTCTTTACTGTAGGATGACTTTGAATAAATCACAAAAACCTAAAACTACATAAAAATCATTGATTGATTTTCAGATTGAAGGATCCTCACATGGAGCAATTATTATTGGCGACGGCGTTATAGATAAGCCCCAGCAGACACTCTTAGGCTCTGCAGCCGGTGACCTCTCGACCCCGCGAGTGTAATGATCTGTAATGAGAGTAATTAAATTTGCGGATATGAAAGATCCTACTGCTGTTTGGATGAGGAGGTGGCTTAACAAAGCAACTGGGCAAATTAAGACATAATTAAGAAACGTCAGCCAAGACATGCTGATCAAGAACACACTGTCCTTCTGTTTGAGATTTAGGGAGCCATTTATCTCTTGCGCTCTTTGCGCACACACACACACACACACACACACACACACACACACACACACAGTTCTTCTCCTTCTCTCTCATTTTCACTTTCTGTTCAATGTTTGTTTAATTATATGTTCGTAACACCAGCTGGAACACTCAATGGGCCACAAGGGTCTAAGAACGGTCCATCTGCACACACACAAACAGTAGAGGAGTCGTGACAGGTAAAGCATCACAGAAGCAGGTGGTCTGGGAGAACGGATGGATTTGAGATGGAGAATGATGAGGGCGGAGTAAGCCGATGAAGAGATTTAAGGAATCGGGAAAGGGAAGAGAGAGATTTAAGGAATCAGGAAAAGTGATTGGTGAGGAGAAATAAAATGGAAATGAGAAGGGAGATGGAATGAATAAATAAGCCATAAGATTCAGAGAGACCTTAAGGGAGGAATAAAGCAATGGAAATGGGAACGGAAGTGGATGAGGAATAGTGCGGCTGTTGAATGGTGAATAAAAGGAGAATTTGATAGACAGGAGTGAGAAATAAATGAAAACCGATGCACAGAGCTTTCCTTAATAACTATCGCAATCTTCTCAATCCACTGTACTCTGAAAGTTACGTTTGTAATTGAAATTTTGTATTTGTAGTGTGCCTGTATATCACATTTTTCAATTGTATATAAGAGTGGAATCACTTTATGTTGTATGTAGAAAGGTGACAATTGCATCAAATTTACAGGTTTCATGTTATCCAAAGACTTGTTTCTAGAGAGCAGAATATCATTGAGAAGAGCACATTTGCCTAGGTACATAAACCAAAACTCCCGAGGATTTATTTTGAAGAATGTACTATAGCTGTAACATCTATAGCTGTTCTTCATTTTTTATCTTGTCAGCTGTGGAGACAAATACAAACTGCCATAACAAAGTGACTTCAGTTTTGACTACACACTTTAAAAACAAGCGTGGATGATTGACAGCTTATTTGTGACAGGTGGATGTTTATCATACAGTAAAGAAGAGATTCTGCTACGGCACAAGAATGCTGATGTGGGTTCTTGTTCTGTGCCATCTGGTTGACCAGTCAAACGCCCCTAGAACAGCCCGTAGGCGAACCCTTGAGGGCATTTTTTTTCACCTGCTCTGGAGAAATGTGCCTCTAATAGAGAAGATATAACCGCTGATGTAAGCACGTTTTTAAACTGCATTTTAAATATGCGATTGTTAGAGATCCGGCTGAATGCAAAATGTTTCATATGTGCAGCTAATGAGAGCGACAGCATGTGTTGTCACACTATTTGCATTTTGATGATGAAACATTGCGTTGTGTGTATGTGTGTGTAAGACAGAAACATTATGTGCCATATGTGCCAGTCATGTTCTTGGCAGACAGCGTGTGTGTGCGGGCAGGGGCTGGTTGTTTATTTGACAGACCACCCGTGAGACACGTCCATCACAGAATGAAAGAGTGTGAGTGTTAAGGATGGCATGTGTGTATCCGTATGTCCGGAATCTATTTTTGTCAGTGTTGTTAGTGTTTATCTGTATGAGACGTAAATGCATGGTTTAACATACTATGTGTAAAGATGATGCATATAGTGGATCCTTAAGTCGATGACTGCAGAGTGCAGATCTCAGATCTCACCCATCATTTACTGCCATAGTAGGGGAAATAAATACGTATGTATAAATATGGAGTCAATGGGGGTGAGATTTGACAATCTTCCTGATATGTTCATGTCTGTCCAGCTGAACAGAGACATTTATAGAGATTTGGAACAATCTGAGGGTGCGTAAATTATGACAGAATTTTCATTTTTGGGTAACAATTGTAATGCAGATGTCACTGTGTAAGAAAAACGGCTTGACATCTTTATGAATATTATCGTAATAATTTACTATACATACTCACATTTAGCAGGAGAAAAAGTGAGAACGCTTGATTTATTTCTCTCGTGCCCTTGAGGTTTTACATCAGGGACATTTATTGTGTGTCTAAATCACACATGCACTTATGTGTGTGTGTAATGATGTGGAAGTTTGATCACACCCTTTCTTCCTGACCAGATTTTGTACCCTTGCAGTGACCCCAGCAGCTGTGAGCAAAAGACACACACACGCACGCGCGCATGCACACACACAAACACGCCTACACGCGCACACACACAAACACGCCTACACGGACGCACACACACACACACTTCTCACCATGGCCTCAGATTAGTCTTAATACAGGCGACAGTTACTTAGCAGGACATCATCCTAATATTCCAACGACCAGTCACTTGATCGCTGACACTTCTTTAAAATGGGGTTTAACTGATCCTACAGTAATTATCTCTTTGAAGGACAAGAGCTGTGTTTTCGGAGTATTTGTGTAAGCCCAAAACCAACTTAAAAGCCATTATGGTTTTATATGGATACATTACATTGGCTTCAAAAACCTATTTTATGTCTTGATATTGGTCGATCAGTTAATGTAGCCACAAACCCAACTAAACGAAGAAAATGATTCTCTGAAAATGGGTTGAAACAATCCAGAATATTGCTTGTACAAACCAGTAATCCTACTGTATGTAAAGCCAAAGTCCATTTACGGAAGTCGTGCCATCTATTATCTTCGGTAAAGTATTTTATTTTTGTGAAAAAATCATCCCATGCATAATTCTATCCATGCCTCCATGACTTGTCTTCAGCCTCCTCAGTCACAAAGTAACAAAAACTTGAAGACAGGACCAGAGCAACATTTCGAAACCAGACAGTAATTTGATTATGAGTTCTTTCACTTGGGCCATTAAGCAACTACTGTACCTGGAACATCACAGCAATCCCTAGCAACCATCCAAAACAGCAAGCAATCCCTAGCAACCACTCAAAAACATCTCTTAATATCTCAACTCTCTGAATCAATGTTAAAGTTAAACATAGTATAATCAGAGCCCTGGTGTTCGTGTTTTGCCCGAGCAGGATCTGAGGCATATTAAAGGACTTTGTATTTCTGCTAATTAACACGATCATTACAGAGTGACCTTCTGCAAATAGCATGTTAACACTCAAAGGTCATTTCAGACACGGTGACTGCATCACAATAGGGACAAAAATCGCAAGCACCCCAGAAAAAAAGATCCAAAGAAAGCAATCAAGTCTTTTGAAGGTCAGACAGAATGAAATATATTTGAAGTTAGTTGTTTATGAGTTGCAAGAGTACAGTATTTGAAATCAATACTTTAAATAAAGGCCAATGCACACAAAACATGGTCAGGGTTAGTCATCACGTTCACTTCTCCTTGGTAAAAACAAAACAAACTCACCAGGTTTGAAAAGAGTTCATTTTGGATCCCGCAACCACACAAACTCAAACACTGAACAGTACATTCCTCGATCTAACAAAGAATCATGATAGTCTGTACTTTGGTCGGACCCATGACCTGGCGCTGCTGTGCAATTTTGTTAAAGTTATTTCATGCCGCTTTGGAGGGATCAAAGTCAGCATGGCAATTTAGCAACAGGAAGCTTCATTCCTGCACATGCACCATTCATAAAACCGTAGTAGAATACATCATCAATCAAATGTGCATTGATGCTCGAGTGAAAAGCGCATGATTAAAGGCAAAAGAGAAAAGTATGATGGTTCAAAGCTGTTACATGCAGGCAGAGAGAGAGAGAGAGAGAGAGAGAGAGAGAGAGAGAGATGGATGCTTTTTAGGAAATGGAGTGGAAAGCCAGAAAATAATAAAAACTCAGAACACTGGAAGATATCTGCCTTTTACCCTCTCTCATTCCATCTGAAAGGAGTTTAAATGTCACAAATCAGATAGTACATGTGGACTGAGCAGAGACACCGAAATGTCAAGCAAAGCAATATGACGTACGAGCAGAAACGCGCACAGCACACATACATGACTTTAACCATATTATATAGTGTGTGTGTTCATGGATGTGTATTTGAGTTTCTCCACAGTATGTGTGTTTGGCTGAGGTAGACAGGCTGTGGGCAGTGTGTGAGATTCATGTTGTTTGACCTTCGCAGTTTAAATCCACTAGTGTGACAGATGTTTGGAGATGTCCAGAAACCAGCTGTTTTCTGCTACTGTGTAAAAAACAGGGAGCCAATACGGCAAAAACCGTGCTGAAAACATTATGTCCTTTACATGTTTGAACCAGATTAAAACCTTAAAACTTGTTTATGCTCTTAAATGTGGTTGTACAGACCGTTTCATCGGACGTGCGAGCCTTGGCTGCAGTTAACTTCCGTTCTGTTCGGCTAGTGTCTAATGATACAACTATTTATATTTTATTCAATATATTTTATTCAATATTTATAATATTCTTTTATTGTATAATAATTGTATTAAATACAATATTTTGTCGTTTGTTCAATTGATTCAATTTGTTGAATGGGTCATGTAATTTTGTCGCATTTAAAGAAATCGTATGGGACATTGAAATCTAGCGGTTGAGCTTGGTATCGCAGTCTAAATTCAAAATATTGGAGAGACAAATTAAGCCAGGTATCGATTGTTCTCGGTTTCTTTTGATCGGTATCAGATATAATCTACAGGCGCTCTGTTGCTTATGAATGTGTACCGGAAGTTAAGCGCAGCCCACGAATGCGCCGTAACGTTTGTTTCTGTTGTCACTTTGAAATCGTCTATAAGCTACATTTTAAAGTTCTAAGAAAATTCTGTCATCATTTACTCCTCCTCATGTAATTTCAAACATGTATGACTTTCTATCTTCTGCAAAACACAAAAGAAGATATTTTGAAGAATGTTGGTTACCGAACATCGGCGGTACCCATTCACTTCTATTGTATGGTTACAAAACCAATAGGAGTGAATGGGTAGCGCAGTTTTTTCAAAATATCTTCTTTTGTGTTCTGCATGTTTTCTTTAAATCTTCCGCAAACTTTTAACACAGCCTTATCATTTAAATAAATACCACCTGTACCACAGCAGTTTATCTCTAATAATCGCACCTCTATAGCATACTCACAGTTTCTTTACAATACGCCATTGCAGTGACATTATCAGAACATGAAAGAGAGGGAGAGGGGACAAGAGGCATAAGGAAAGCCAGAAAAAGATTGAGGGTTATTTACTGTGACAGACTCAGTAGAGCAGCTGGTCTGTGTGTTAGAAATCTTACATTACTTCATTGCTCCCTGTGTCGTTTAAAATCTCTTTTCCTATCCCGGCTTTTATTTAATTCATCACACTTTTTTCAAAATGCAAATAACATACATCCATAACTCAAGTGTGCTTCTGAAGGACGAAAATGCACCACATTCATCCCCCATGTCTTTATCTTCTCCTCACCTATGGTTTTCATTACTCTCTTTTCTTGCACTCTTTCTTGTTTTTATGAGACAGATTGAAACTGATATTGTGTGAACACCCCCATTTCTGTAGATGTACTGAGCCGGTCTGACTGCACTAACGATAGGGACTGAGCAGGGTGGTACCAACTGAACAACAGAAAGAGGGGGGGGTGAATACTGGAGGTGGTTTGAAGGTCAGAAGGCTGATAGTATGTGTAGCAGCATCAATCAGCTTTAACAGAGTGGGCTCACACACACACATACACACTTGCTTCGCAAGCACTTTGTAGAGATTGAGTCAGCCCGTGCTGCTGAGTGAATGGATTGCATTGTATAGTGCATGCACACCGTATCATCTCACACACACAGCATATGTACAGTATGAAGAGCTGTGGTGTTGGTCAGCATTATAAATAGCTGGACAGTACTTAACACGGATTGCTAGATCTCATATGTTTGGATCTGAGGACACATACACATGAAGCCAGAGGAGGCTCACACATTTGCAATGCTGATAATGAGGTTTCATTGTGTTTGCGCGTGTATAGGCTACGTGCGTATGCTGGTTACTGTGTGCAGTTTGTTGTTCTAGTGAAATATGCACGATGAAATGGGTTCCAGCCCATTGAAAACCAAAAATAAGATCCTCAGCAGCTATGGCAGTTCACTCGTGTATTTGTGTGCTTTACAATCTACTAAATTTGCCCTTGGGGAGCAATAAAATGTCCATCTATCTGTTAACCATAAAAAGGAGCACAAAATGACGGTGTTGTTTTGTGCAATACAATGTTTTTTAATAATTACCAGGTTATTCTTTGAAGTAAATGGTAGCACGCTGTGATACTACTGTTTTATCTGCCTGTCTGTCACCTAAGAGACACAAACGTGCTGCAACTAAGATATCCACTCTGTCCCACAAGGGAACACATACTGACACGAGTGAGTACAAACATTCCCAGACACACTGGGACTGAGTCTCTGTCTTTCAGTGTGTAGCACGTCCCCAGATGCTCATTTCAACATCTCACTGCAGTCTTAATATTCATGAACATGAAAAACAGCAGTCTGAAATATTTTGATGAATTCAAACATCTGTGTTAACCCGTATCCCAATCGATCTGTCCTGCTGCTGATTCTGTCCCATATAGTTTGAGCTCTCCGTGTTAAATTTGCATAACTTAATTGGCAACTCACAGGCGACAAAACGCTCGATTTTTACCTTTCATGAAGAACATTCACAGTGATTTTAGGCCAATGCAACGTGGTGTAATGTAATCCAAGTCAAGAGCATACCTCCTAAACCCAAAATACAGGGTTACTTTTTTAGTGTAGTTTTCATCCCAGTTTAGTGTAGTTTTCATCCCAGTTTAGTGATTTCATCCCAGTTTAGTGTAGTTTTCGTCCCAGTTTAGTGTAGATTTCGTCCAAGTTTAGTGTAGTTTTCATCCCAGTTTAGTGTAGTTTTCATCCCAGTTTAGTGTAGATTTCATCCAAGTTTAGTATAGTTTTCATCCAAGTTTAGTGTAGTTTTCATCCCAGTTTAGTGTAGATTTCATCCAAGTTTAGTGTAGTTTTCGTCCCAGTTTAGTGTAGATTTCGTCCAAGTTTAGTGTAGTTTTCATCCAAGTTTAGTGTAGTTTTCGTCCCAGTTTAGTGTAGATTTCGTCCAAGTTTAGTGTAGTTTTCGTCCCAGTTTAGTGTAGATTTCATCCCAGTTTAGTGTAGATTTCATCCAAGTTTAGTGTAGATTTCATCCAAGTTTCATCAGATCACTTATAAAATGAATAGCTTAAAGCTACAAATTTAGATGTTCATTGTGTCCATAGCACAAAGGATGAGTGAAATGGCACTTAAAGTGATGGTTCACCCAAAAACGAATATTCTTTCATCTTTTACTTGTCATTCAAACTTGTATGATTCACTTATGGGTACCGGCAATGTTTGGTACAAAACTTTCTTCAAAATATCTTCTTTTGTTTTAGAAAGAAAGTGATCTAGGTTTACATGACAAGAGGGTGTGTAAATGATGACAGAACTTTCATTTTAAGATGAACTATCACTTAAATGTTAAAGACATTCTGTTGTGAAAATTAAGTTTTAAACGTTATTATATGTTTATGTTTATAATATGCCTTAAGACAAACCGTGTGATTTGAACCAACTGCTGTGTATTTTCTCCATAAAACTGTAGTTTCCCAAAGGCTGTTTGAAACTGACCTGGTTTGTGATGTCATAAACCTGCAACCAATCACATCTCATTTGACACGGCGGATCAGCAGATCCAGCCATAAATATGGAAGGATGGTGCATATATTAGGCTCTGAAATGATCAGCTTTCATATTCATCTGCATATACTTCATGAAGCTGGGGTGAAGAGTTTACATTTAAGCAATTTTAAGACTTAAAATTTTTCAAATATGCATGTCTGATGGTCAATGATTAGAGTAAGATTATCAACCACATAATATCCATATACATATTATACATACGCCATATGCTAGATCTGCTAATGAAGTTAAGGACATGTTCTGCTTCATTAAGTGTTGTTGAAGACTTCATAAGGGAATGATAACATCATAGACTACACTCAGTGATGTATATGTGCCATCTTTGCTTCTTCTTTTGCTTGTATGCTGTAGGGTCTGTCTGTTTGAGATCTAAAAATATTGGAATATGAGACACATAAAAGCTAGGCAACCCTGTTCCTTATAAACTTTTTATCAAACTTTTAGTGGCATTTAGCACCTGGCGGGTGTTAACTTTTGGATCCTGTATGTGTGTGTGTGTTTGTGTGCGAGTACATTCACACAACCCATCACTGTCACTGCTTGTTATTTATCTCATTATATCAAATCCAGTTTGAGTCAATTGTAACTGTGTGTGTTTCGAGAAAGCATTTCACCAGAAAGCAATAAAATGACTTCGTGTAGCCATTTTTAACTTTTCCGTTTGGCAGACAATATTTCTTTTGCATATTACGCTGTTTTCTGTTTTCCTTCTCTCTTATTCTCTCAACCTTATTGTAAAACGCACTTCAAAGCCTTAAAGGGCTGGGCAGTAATATTTAAAAGGCTAAATGAATATGGATGCTGATTGCTCTTTCTTCCTGAGCAGCCCGATGCATTATTAATGAGGTGCAGTGCGTTTTCTGTGGCGAGCTGCGTGCATTTGTTTGAATTAAACCCTGAGGGACAGCCAACGCTCAGAGAACAGAAATCTCAGATGGAGAACAACCACGGAGGATATCAAACAACTTTCCCACCGCACACGTTGTTCTTCAACGATGAAACTCTCAACACAAAAGTTTTGTGAAGTCTGCCTCAAAGAGTCGAATCGAGCCTCCTGTGGATGGTCTAAAGGCAGTGTGTTCATAGAGATATCTGTAGAGATTTGACTTGAATTAAAATAAAGAGGTTTAGTCTGTAACGCCCATTATCCTATACTTGACCCTGCAAAAGATGCCAAGGAACATGTAAATAAACCAGCCAGATCATCTAAAGAAATCATGATCTACAAAACACCCAACAATTCCTTTCTTCCAGGTTGACCCGATTTCTAGTACACATAGTGTCCTATGAGGAGGAGAGAGTACATTGCAATTGTTCAATGGTTAATATGCAGCTGCTTTGAGTGCAGTTTCGAGCCAATAACATTTCACTGTGGGTGGAGCTACCTAATCCAAAATGGCTGCAAATATATTTCGGTGGTTTGTTTTATTATTTCGGTGGTTTGCTCTCTCTCTCTCTCTCTCTCTCTCACAAGATAAAAAAACAGTAAACCTGATGAATTGAGAGAAAAGGAAGAAAGCAAGCGTAAAAAAATAAGTGAGAGAAAAGGAAGAAAGAAAAAAAAGCAGTCATCACACCTTTAATTATTTTGAGTCTGACACCTCTATTCTAGAACAAACCTCCAGAGAGAAACGCTCGATCTGTGCCCGAACCATTAGAGAATTTATATTCTGTGTGTCTAAAGAAGCATGACCCAAGAATCCTTCGAATTCAAGCCAATATCCTGAGTGAACAAGATCATATTTAAAGTCATTATTTTGTTTGTCATCACCATAGTCGTTCGTGTCCATTTATATTTCGCTACTGTACCTTTAAGACATCTTAAAGTAAATAACCTCTGATATGATTTACTAACCTCAGCCTTCTGGTGTGTTTTACAATATTCATCACATTATTGAAGCTGGCCAAGTTGTTAAACGCAGGTGGATAATATGTAAATGAATATGCGAACGTAAATCTGGACAGCAGGTAAAAGTCTCTCTTTGGTAACATTCGAAAACCAATAAAATAGCAAGTTGTCCTTTTTATATGATATAATCTTGTCATTTATTTGTATTTGTATTCTGCATGTGAGTGTTAATAATGTGTGTGATAATTTGTGAGCTCTTTTAAAGTCCCTGTGAACCGGAAGTTGGGGTAATTTTTACTTCCGTGTTTTGAGGCATTTCCGAGTGAAATGGAATTTCGAATTAGAAAAATAGTGGGCGTGGCTTTCGTCTTTCTCTGCAAGTTGATTTGATGTATAAAAACAGATGGTTAGTCATTACAGGACGGAAGTGCATTTTCAGAAAATTATGGGGGCACACGATTTTTAAAAAGAGAATAACCCACATTGATAAACTATTTACAATTAACGCTGCAATATTTCATTTCTCTGGGACTTTAATATACATATGCACTTACATATACATTACAGTAAGTGTATACACACATAAACACAGAGTGATCTGACAGAATCAGGTCACAGAATGACCTCGCACCCCAGCCCCTGGGGAGGACACGGGATGTGTGTCCTAAATACCATGACCTTTAGTGACCTCTACACAACATATAGACAGCAGCATTCAGCATGTTTCCTGCAATCTAGTCTGGATCTATAAACTGCACACATGCACATATTAAACACATTAAGCTTTGACACGCAACCCATTCCTCATAGTTTGTGCAGACCTAATCCCCTTTGAAGCAATCTGATTTACAATTTTGAGTGGTGCGTGATGAAACTGTAAAAAACACACATTTACATAATTCCCATGATTCTCAATGGTGATATTTGTTTAAGAATAAAACATTTTTTTAAGGTTTCATGAGATTAACCCCATTATAATAGAGAAGAAATATTTGAGACAAAATTTATACTTGAAATTGAACCATAATAACAATCTTGAACAAATAAAATGTTCTTCTTTGCAACCATGCATACTACAACCTTCACTACCCTTAACCTGATTGATTCAATTAAATTGGCAGAGTTTTTTTCTCTATGATAATCTCACACTCATCAGTCTCTTAATGTGCTGACTTTCCATTTACTAACGTACCCCTCCTCCCTTTGCTCCCCTTCTCTCTCCATCTCTCCTCGGCTCCTTCCCATCCCTCTCCGCTCCCCCTTCTGCTTTCTCTCATCCTTCAGAGCACAATCACCTGAATAACGCCGCGCTTCCTCATCTGAGTCCCGCAATGGCCCTCTCCCAGCCCCACAACAACCTGGGCTTCAACAAATATTCCTCTATCAAGGCAATGGGTAAGATACACGAGCAGCTGTCTCATCTTGTTACTTTAAACATGGCACATGTATCAAGGTCACTTTACCCACAACTGATTAACATTGCAAATGATTCTGAGTGTTAGTGCATCTGAGCTCTTAGGATGCTGGGAAAAACCTCACCATCTATTATTAGATTGATGATAATCACATACACAAATATTACCTCTCAGATCAAGAGGAAAATAACCCTGACATGTTATTAAAACCACAGGGTGATCCAAAGAGCGTGTACACACACAAACGAGCCAATGAACACAAACACATACACTGTGAAGCATGACCCCATCAATCATAAAATAAGTGCTCAATGGGGAGTGAGGGACGATGGGAAGTCGGTTATGTGTGTTGTAAACATTGCAATGAAAGACAACACGCCACGTGCTATAGGGACATGAGGGTGAAAACACAAAAACGATAATAATTTTACAATCATGGGTAGCAGACTGAATCACACACATGAACACCCACAATTTTAATAACTTGTTTGGAGAAAGAAGAAATAAACTAAATTTACTTTAAACCCCGTGAACACACAGCAAGCACTCGTGCCACATGGGTTTCTTTCTTTTTCCATAGACATAATGATTTTTATACACTGTATATCGTATCCGCTATACTTCATCAATTAACCGTCACAGAAACCTTTTGTTGTTGTTTGCATTTTTATATTTTCAAAAAAACAATGTGACTTTTGTTCGTACATTATATGGATACAAAACCATTGAGACGTTTCTCAAAATATCTGCAGATCGGAAAGAGTCATATTCAGGTTTTAGACAAAATGAGGGTGAATAAATCGCATACAACATTTTGGATAAACTATCGCTTCAAGGTAATATTCTTAAAAAAGCTAATTACACAAAGTAGCTTACTACATATATGTAACCGTGTTACTCGCCCTGCTCTGAGCGGGCCTCGAACCAACGTCGGTCCGGCATGGGAGATGGGCACTCCGGAGGGGGCTTAAGACCACTGTCACTAGAGCACATCCATTGGTGGGAGTATGAGGTTTACTCGCACAGCTCTCTCTCGCTGGCCTTACAAAAAGCAGTTTGAAAACAACCATCACAATACAAACAAAGGTATCGTTTATTTACCACTGTCCCTGCGATTTGCTACTTTCCAATAGAGCTCTCCGGTCTTAATTTTACTGTAAAACTTTCTGTTTTAACAATGTATGCAGAAAAATGTATATTAGGGTCGGTGATCCACTCAACATAGCAGTAGAGCTCATTTAACACTCTGAGAGTTAACTGTTTTTATAAATATACATCGTTCGGTCTGTCCTTCGCATAAATAAGCTACATTTCTGAAATTGACCTTCAGTTCTCAGAAAAGCCTATGACAAATTCTGGTCTTTTCAGCTGACTGCAAATAATGGCATACAAAAACTAATGACATTAAGAGAATCAAATGTTATATTCAGGATTACTGTTTAATAATTGACAACGCATGTCGAGAGAGCGGTTTCTTAAAGACCCCGCCACAAGGATCGTGTTGATAAGGACACATTTACAATTCAATGCGTTCCAGACTACACACAAGCACACACACGCTGGATGTCAGAGGGGTGTTGTGTTTGCGTCAGAATACTGGTCACTTGGCACAGTAGGCTGGCATACACGACCAGCATTGGCACGACAAGGGCAACGTTCATACCACACACCCACACCATGCTTTCAAATAATTGCTGTTTAAGTGGTCGAATTATCGCTTTAAAAAAAGAAATAAGAACAAACAGCCAGTGGAATAGAGTCTTTTGTTAGATATTGTTGAATTTGGAAAGCTCACTGAATGGAGAAGTAAAAAGAATAAATGCTAAGAAAGATGATGAAAGAAAGTTGTATGTACACTGTGCATTAAGTGTATCCAAACCTTAAGCATTTGACGAAAGTTAGATAGGAAAATGAAAAATAAAAAAAATGTAGTCGAAATGGACAGAGGGCTTGTTGGAACATTTGCCGTCTGTTCGTTAGTTTGATGCATATGTTCACCCTCTGAGCACTTCCTGTGTGTGACATCATCAGCCTGTAATGTCACAGTCTCTCCTGTTGTAGATGCTTGATTCTCCCCGAGGTGCTAACACGCGCACGGACACAAACCAGACAGGTTTTTTCTATGATGTCCTTTTTTCTTTCCTCTGCACAGCACACAAACCTTCAGCATTTTGGTAAGACATTATTCATAAGGTTTATGCATCCGTTTTCCTCATAGGCTCTTTTAGCTGGTCTCAACAACGTCGGTAAATTCACAGTAAACTACCCCGTGGGGACATTTGGTCAGCAGGTAAAAATGACATGAATTTTTATATATTTAAGTATACTGTATATATAAACTATTCCTGAATTCTTACAATCGTTGTAATTGTCATTTGTTTTCTGAATGATGACAAATGACGTCACCACACTATGGATAAATAACTTTAGTTTACTTCCCTAAAATGTGCCCTCAAGTCAGCGGTTGATATTTGAACAATTTTTGTGGAAATTTGTAAAATGTCCTTACAAGTATTAAAACCTGTAGCCCACTATTGCCAAATGTGTGTGTGTGAAGCTGTGCAGCGTTGTGAGTGAATGTGGCGAATCTGTTCTTCCAGTCTCTCTCATTATCAGTGTAATAAGCTCTTAGCGTTCTTCTTTTTAAACACGCTCCCTAAATTATTCATATCCGCTTGACAGACGCTCCCTACTGCCTACCTCTTCATTGGACTTTTCAAGTCTGTAGAATTTTGAGGATTTCGCTCGCTTTTGGCTCTTCTTTTCTACCTCAAGTTTAAACCACAACATATTAAAAGAAGAAATGAACGTGCTACTAATTGATGCACTGAAACCAAAATACAGTTTAAGCTATGAATATGAGCTCATTTGCATGTCTTACCGTATTAGTAAATAACAGCTTGATTTAATACCACAGGAACAAATTAGCGTCCTCATTTGGGTGATTTTTTATCATTTGTCTACACAAAGATTGCGTCCTGTCTCTCAACATTGGTAGACTTGTTTTTGCCCTTAGCTTGTTAAAACGTTTAGGTTCATTTTGAACTGACTGTAGTGCAACATTTTCAAACAACAACAATGAATTTCTGAACAAGGCCAGAGGGGCTTTATGTACATTTTTTATTTAAATGTGGTAAAGTAGTTGAAAATGTTAGATATTTTAGTGTTGAGCATACAAGAGGACTCGGGTTGAAATCCGGACTTATAAGAAACGAAATAAAATTGCAAGTACAACAGTTACGTTAGTAAATGTTTGTAATGATGGGCACCTGCTACGGTACACCATTTAGAGCACATGTACACACACATACAGTACATTGAAGATGTCTACAATTGTTTGCCTCACATGTTAGCCGTGACTCAAAAGCGAGATTGAATGCTATAGATGGAAAACAAGAAAAAGGAGGCGAAAATGACAAAAAATCAAGGTTGTTTATGTCTCAGAGCAGTGAACCAAGCGGTCTGTCTTCAGCCGGCAGCGCTCGGTGAAGAAGGGCTAATTCGATGAGACAGGCTAACTCTCATCTCTCATCTGTCTACTGTTGCTGACACTTCATCCTGCTACGAAACAATATAACCAAAGCAAACCTATACTGATCCTAACTCTAACCACAAATCTGCCAATCAACCCTTGATAAATCATTTTATTGTGGTAAAAGTATAACAATTATTTGGTAAAGATTCAATGTTCAACGTTCATACTGTGCTTCAGCAATGTCAATACTCAAAGCATAATAATATTTAATCGCTAATACACTGTTGCACCATTTTTGATTTCAACTATGTTGCTGTATCTACTGTATCCATATATTCTATTTTTGCCCTATCTTTCAAACACAGTCTGACCTTAGGATATATACCAATCATATTTATTTCATCATGGCTGTGATGGCTCTGACAAAAGCTCAAGAGAACGTGTGTGACGTAAGAAGGCCTGGAGCAGGTTCATGTCACACTTGATGACCTGATGCTCCAGGTGTTTTAAGGATTAGATTCTCTTAATACTACATATAGAACATATAGCCAGACACACTAAGTTTGTGCACTTTGTAGGGAACATTAAATCTGGATTGAGCAACAATGCTATGCAAATCTAATGTACAGCATAATTGTTCATTTTGGGCAATTTTCCAGTTGATGCTGAAGATCAGATAAAAAACACACAGCATGCTGTCCATGTATGCAAAACACTTAACCCTGGTGTTATGCAAAAGGTTTTTTTCAACTTCAGTAATTTATGTTTATTTAAGATAAACATGTTTCTCCCCACCCATACATTATCACCTATGTTTCTTTTTACCATTTTTTCCAAAAAAAAACCTAATGCACATTTTTGCACATGAATGTAACAGAAGTAAATGTTACACATGTTACACAAATGTTAAAATATGTTGCTAATAATTGGTATGAAGTAAACAAGTATTTTTACACACATTTTTATGGCTATATTTACTTAAAACAGAAGTATGCTGTAGGTCCAATAGACCCCGAAAATAAGCTTAGTAATGCTGCGGTCACAAGACTTTGAGCGTGTAAAAATGGTGTTGTGAAAATGGGCGGGAGCGATTCCTCCATCTTTACGTTTCGTACCGCAAGGTCACACTGTGACGTTTTGATCTTCTATTGGTCTCATGCTCTCACAGGACGCAAATTTACAGGTCAGAGTTCACTAAACTTGAACATTGCTACCCAATCCAAAATATCTTCGGAGGGGCTTACATTTCCGCTCTGACGCATTCGCATGTGTATGAAAAGAAGTCAATGGAAGGAAAAGACAAGTGTGACCGCGGTTTAATACAAACATGAATACCACATAAGGTTTAGCTAAGATTTTTTTCAAATATCCTTTGACAAATACGACAGATGACTTTTTTTACAGATGTAATTTACTATGAGCCCTGGTTCATATCTCATCCTAATTACAAAGATATGTTGTATTTTATTCTCAATGTCTTTAACAAATTTTTGTGTCTTTCAGAAACAACAGTAAGGGATTACTATCCCAAAGGCTACCCAATGATGGAATACACCCATCGGCAGACTTCGCCCGCTACCTTCCAACCCATCGCTTTCCACCTCAAAGACAAGCCCTTCCTCCCACGTCAAGACATCCATACACCTCTGGCCATTACCATCACTTCTGCTCAAGTCCCCAAGCCCAAGATCTCCAAGACCAACACTCATCCACTCACCTCCAGCTCGGCCTTCAAAGCCTGGGACCCCAACAAGAGCCACCTCCAACACCAGGTTCCTCTGATGGCTCAACAGCAACCTCCACTGTCCCAGCCTAACAGTAGGCGTCAGGCATTCTCCACCAAGCGGCAGTTCAGCATCGAGACTCTTCCAGAATTGTTCAACCAACCTTTGGGGTATGGACACACACCTGGGGTGTCTCCACATCTCTATCCTAAACAAAAGGGACTGCCAACAAACAGCAAAACGGAGGTCACGGTGTGAGGTGGAAACCTGAAATGGAAGAGAGCATGATTGTGATTAGACGTTGCAACCAGATGTTAGAGCTTCAGTTGTTTTTTCAATTATAATTCCTTGTATTTGTATTCATAATTATCGTACCGAAACACCAAGGTCAAAGGAGAAACATATTGCATGGTCCTGAGTCTTGATAAACCTACCATCCCAAATGCTCTGGCCTGTTGTTCCAGACGAGGCTATCAGCTTCCTTCGGTCACCACCTGCCACACGAAGAGATTTTATTCTGGCAATTCAAGACGGGGGAAAGCTTTAGAAAGACAACTATGGAGAAACAAAGGTGATCTGAGAGAAAGGTTAAGGTATTTTGGCTGCTTCTATTTCAAATCCTGGTACGAGACACACCACAAGGTCAATGAGGGTGTCTCTGCTCCTGACGGACTTACTGCCATCAGAGATGAGGTACCACAGCAACAGAGGAGAGCATGTCTAGCTGAAAGAGTCTCATGACTAATGTAACAGGTAGCACTGCCTAAACCACTTTGTTCACTTGGCGCATGTGTATCCTCTACAATATCTCTGAAACAACTCCCTCTCATTTCTCAGAATGTAAATAGCTTTCCTTTTGGTAAAAAGTTGTTTTTGAATTTATTTTTCAAGTGCTGGTACAAGTACGTCTAGCATGCATCAGCAATACCTACTGTATATCCTACCGTAGCATCATAATCGAAAAACAAGTGCTAAATCTGGTGATGGGTATCAAAATCTCTCAAAGGTTTAGGTGTCTTGGAGTGTGCTCTAGAGCCTGGGAAAACGGTAGCAATACAACCCCTGTCTGTCTTCCCCGCCTGGGGCTGAATGACTGATAGAACTCACTTTTCTCTCCGCTGCTCCAAGCTGCTCCCAGCGGGCATCTGGCCGCCACACTGCCACAGAACAACAGGGGGCGCTGTAATTGATGATGGCACCAAAACAGATCCACAAATATATTCTCGAAACTGCCTGTAGACCCAAATTCTATGACTTTCTTCAATCAGCAACGGATCTGAATGGAGGTTGGTTTTGCTGAAAGACCTAGAGTTGAAAATGTAGCGCATTTATGCAAACCTATTTTTTGTTTGTTTGACGACAACCCCTGTCCTTTAAATGATACTAGAACATCTGTTTACAGAGCAAACATCTGCACCCAAAAATTAGCAAGTGCTCCATGTTTGAACAACCCTCAGTGAGCAGCACAAGAGATTTTACGGTCGATGACATCTAATGTATGAGCCTCCGAGGGGCTATTAAAGAGTGTGAAATGTTCAAGGATAGAGTTTAACACCACTGCTGCTTAGAGCCAAACGCAACCGTAGTGTTGCGATTAAGAGGGGCAGAGAAGGATTATTGAACTGGGAAGAACGAGGCAACGGTACAAAGCCTTCCTCTGTCTGAACACTGGATTGCATTACAGTCATCTCTCAGCAAATGGGCCGGTAATGAACTATGAAAGGAGAGGATAAAGAAAGAAACACATGTGGTTGCTCCCTTACTCATTCTACCTTCATTTTGGAGATCATTTTCTCTTCTGGACTTGCTCCAGGGAAAGACGCTCCAAAAATATGATGCGGTTACAGCATGTTCCAGGATAGCTATTTTCAACTGTTTTATTGTTGTGGGGTTGTACCGACACGTTCTCATGGGCCAACTTGCAGACAAACTATCATGAGCTACAAGGATGACTGTTCTGGCTTCATTGTGTTGTTGGGTTCAGGGGCAAATGCTGGAGGACAAATACGACTTTCACCTTTCCTTGCACAGAGATGCTAGCTGATACCAACTACAAACGGCTACACCTGTCTGAACTGAAGCCATACTGCTGTATGTAGAATCACAAAGACCGTCCTAGAGGAATGCTTGGAAACCCGGAGCAGATTTCCCTCTGAACAAGGATTAGGAAGACAGGTCTATGACTGCTTCACCAAATTTGGAACACGAAAAGTAATTTGGCACAAACACTATTTCTGACATCATCTCAATGAGGTGTTGGATTGTTAAATATTTAATTCAGTGTTTAAAGGCGAAGGGCCGAAGTCAAATGAGTACATGCACATCCTTTACTTTCAAAGAAACACAAGGTGTAAATATCAAACGTATGCTTCTAAATTCCTCCAGAGTGGTTATTTTAAACCACACGAATAAGCTGAATGACTGTTTCCAATTTCTTTGTAAAATGAAACTGTCCTACCTGCGATATGAATGCAACTAGGTAGCATTTTATCTTTAGCAATACATGACGTACTTTTTACTTTTTATGTACAATTTGCAATGTCGTATTTTTGTACCGTAAGCGTCAATGGAACATCAAGCCTGCTGCAGTCGACAACCATTTGATAGAGACGAAGTGCTTCCAACAGAGTTCTCAGACCTTCTTTACTAACGTTAAAAGATGTCTTGCCATATTTGAAGCTTGCGCTATAGAGCATATGCTTTATTTAATCGTTTTTAAAAGATGTATTGTAACCAATGCTTGAATGACATGTTAGTTACCGGTCCAGAGACATGTAATATTGTAAAATAGAAGAATCACGTTTGTTCCCATTCGTCTGGTGGTACGTTTGACCGTTCTGTTCTCATGCACTGTCCTAAGGCTGTTGATTTCGTCCGTGTATGATTTGGTTCAATTCTACTTTCAAGGGCTTTTAAAAGTGGTTGTCCCTTTTGTAATTCTAAACATGGAAACTATATGTATATCAATACTCACACCTATATGTGAAAGCACTGCAGGTTGATCCCAAGAAATGATAAAGTTACGTCATCAATAGAGGGAGAGAGAGAGTTAGGAAGACTAATCGGGCTGGCTCGGTAACCAGGGCCAGTTTTCTTCTACACTGGCATTGAGAAACACCATCTGCTGTGGCTCATTGACATGTTTACCCATTATATAATGGAGTCCTGTCTATTTATACATCAGGGTTAACAGAAGAAATAAGCAAAAAGTTGACTAAATCTAAACATTGTACACAAATTCTATGTGTAAAATGTGAATATAAAAGAACATGATATGGCCTTTCACAAACAATTTAATTTTCCCAAAAGCTTTTCAAGGTGAAGCGTTAAGGGCCATTCACACTGACAGACACCAGCAGTGATAAAATGATCAACATTTACTTTTTATGACAGATCTGAGGCGACATGAGACTACAGAGGATTGAGTGTTTTCATACAGAATTTAATGTTTCGTAACCTACCGTTCAAAAGTTTAGGGTCACTTGCAATATTTATTTTCCGAAACTTATAAGAATAACGAACTCATCACAAACATATTCACATCGATCCAACAAACTCTGAAAACACACACATTCTAAATTCTCATTAGAATAAAGCAAATGTTACCATGGGAATTATGTTGTAAAAGTCCAAGATAAATCAAACCTGTCATATATTAGCATCTTCAAAGTGGACACCCTTGACATAGAATTTATCAAAATGCTCCTTGTGGTCCCAGTGATGCTTGTTTATTGTATTGAAGAATTTCACGTTTATTTAAGCTCTTATCTAAATACATTTTGTTTTGTTTTGAAAGGAATGTATATGTTGGCACAATTATCCATTTCTCAACATAAATGATTATAACAGTTCAGACATATGCCCACAGATCAAAAGGTTTAATGTTATGAAAAAAGTTCAGTCATGTGACCTTAAACGTCTGAAAGGTAGTGTATGTGTGCTTTTTTATATTCACACGCAGCCCTATACTGCATGTCCTAAAGCATTACTGTATGTGTTTCAAAATTCATTGAGGTGCAAGAAATGTCTTAACTTAAATAACTATAGTGCCACTTGTAGATAATAATCTATTTAACAAGCAAACATGCAACGGGTGGAGTTTCAACTCTATGGAGGCCTGCTTTTGATTCTCCATTACAGTTAGTACACAGCCTTAGAGGGCAGCTGCCTACAAACAGACGGCATGACTCACCTTTCATCGTTGCTTTCCAATTGTTTTTTAAATAGACACAAATGTACACACAGGCCCTTTAGAAACCTTTAGTGCAACTGTCGATGATCAAACCATAACTACAACTTACAGTTCAGATGGCTTCCCTGATTATAACAGCATGTGTTTGGTTGTCGCGACGCTCACCGGCAGTACAGACGCCGTGTTGCAGTTGCATCTTCGTTGGTTCCTCTCGTCTCTCTCTCTGCCAGGAGGGTAGGAGGTGGAAGTCTTTGCTGTCAGTGATATCTAAGTTAGTATGGGTCTCCCGAGGATGGAGAAGGAGAGAGAAACCGAGGATAATATGGTACATGATGATGAAGAACTCTGGGTTGGAGGGAAGAGAGAGCAGAAATCTGTCATCCTCTCCTTCAGCCTCCATTTCCAGATCATTTGGCCAAATCACTTCTCAGGTCTGGTTGCACTTTGGGGTAACATTGAATTATTCAGAAAAATCTCATTTACAGGATGGTGCAAGAGAGACATGAGAGACTGGGAGTTTCAAAAGCGAACAGACATGTTTGACTGAAGTGCACCTTTTTGGAAATAATCACAAATGTACAAAGTTTTTACAAGACATTTGTTGACTGTTCAAATGGTTATATGTGTCTGGGGGGCGAAGTTTAGGAATAGTTTTAGCCTGAAGTGATAATTGTTATTTACTCGCCCTCATGTCGTTCCGGACCATGACTTTCTTTCTTCTGAGGAATACAAAAGCAGCAAAAAGTACAAAGAAAGATATAAAAGTCCTGATTTCCTAAGTGATATATATATATATATATATATATATATATTGTGCTCAAACACAATCTCCAAACTTTACTTACAAGACGTGAAAACCACTGGCGTCCTAAGTTCTTTCCAACGTTTCCATTTCTGTTCCATTTAAAGAAAGAAAGAAAGAAAGAAAGAAAGAAAGAAAGTCATGCGAAATTGGGACAACTGGAGAGAAAATGGTGGCTTATTTGGGTTAACTATTCTTTTCAAAACTGGCTAATACAGTTCAGTTAAAAAGCCACAAAAAATGGTTATAATAGTTTCTGTAGGTTGGCATGAAAGCAATCTTACTGAATACTTTTTATTATAAGCAATGTTATTATACTGAACATATGGTGAAATGTGATGTTTATGATGATGAAAGTGATGGCAATAGTAACCATGCCAACAGAACAGCAAAGAAGATGTCAATCATTTCTATGACACTGGCAGTTTATGTACGTTAACATAGACACGGTCAAACTGAATTAATGGCTTTTCAAGCATCTCTTTAATACAGAAACGTTGTTAAGTGTTCTTTGTATAAACTTGTTTTAAAAATAAAGAGCAAAGTGAAACTTCATTGAACTGTATCGGATTATTAATACTGACAAATGCCACACAAGGGTCTGCAAGTTATATCTGACTGTTATTTCCAGAAACATTCATCTCGCTTATTACTAGTCTCACAGCGAGATGTTTGGAGAACGCCAGTCGACAGCAATCGGCCATTTTAACCAGCTCTTGTTATTTTAGTGATGTGCAGAAATGGGACGGAGAGTGGGCAGACATTGAGTTTAGCAGCTTGTGAAATAAAATGTTTGAAACGGCAAAATCGTCCATCACAGCTGAATATTGTACTTGGGAACAAATAAGAAGGAACAAAAGCCTCTGCATTTTCTAGGCTACTAGGTTCATGAATATTAATCGGGTTCTGTGATCCTACCAAGGTTACCTGACAATATCAACTGAATTTCTATTCATGAGCTATTACCATATGACGTCACAGGATTGGTTTTACACACACAAATCTGGAGTATGCTGAAGTATGACCTCATCAGAACCTATTCTGTACAATTAAGGCAAAATTAAACAAAAGTGCCACTTGATATTCTTAATGTGGTGTGATTAAAAGTCAACTGCACCAGTGAGACCTTATGACACACATACGAAAGACGTGAGAGATGAGCAGTCTGGATGATTTACATCTTGACATCAAACCTCTGTGTGATCTAACCGACTGCAATTCCAACGGACTCTTAGTGCTGTCTGGGTTCTGTTTGCCTCAAAGCAGTCATCTCGTACTCTCTGGACCTGGAAAAATACATATTCCAATACAATATGCAATACAATATCTGCAACAGCATGATACTTTAATGACTTTCAGTTTTTTTGTCTTGCAGGTAAAGAGACAAGTTATTACTGTTTTGTTTAAAGGAAACAAGTTCTTTGAAATAACACATGGCAATACGTCATTTACAGTGGTGCAGCTCAGTATCACCTTGACTTATGCACAGAAGCTGGATGATAAAATCTTGCAAATTCTAGCCACACGTGACTACTTTGAAGATAAAATATAACACAGTTCATTTATTTTGGATGCTTTTAGCCACAGCATTATTCCCACATTTACATGTTTCACAGTTTTTGGTGGGTTTACTATTATCCTTAAGTGTAAAAAAACAAAGAAAGAATGAGCAAGTGATCTTAAACTTTTGAGCGGTATGTAGTTTACATGGACACATAAATACAAACATTATTTAGTTTTTTCAGCATTCACTGGCTCTGCTCCAAAAACTACAAAGGCCACATGGGCAGCATTTTAATTCATTATCATAGTAACTTTGTATTAGCACCTATTGTATTATTGCTCTTTTATGACATATCGCTCATTTCTCCCTGAACTCTTTGTAAGTCACTTTGGATAAAAGCGTCTGCTAAATGACTAAATGTAAATATAAATCATAGATGCTCTCCTGATGTGATGTCTGTTACAAAAAGCCACGGCATTATCTACTTATATTTCCGTTACACTTTCAGCAACGAGTTGTACATACAGTATATCTGCTAAATAAGAAATAAATGGAGAAACACAGGTCGTTCTATGTGCACGAGCCCTTTTTTAATTCATTCAGTCGTTAAGAAAGGGGCTATCTGGGAAAGGGGTTGGGTCAGCAGTCCATTACGGCTGATAGGTTTTTGCATCTCACTAAATGTATTAAAGGACATGATGAATAGACAGCGAAACATTCAGCCACGAGGAAAACACATGGGAAGGAATGACGTTTATAAAGGAGGGTGTGGAACGTGAGATAAAAAAACTTGTACTGCTTTTTAAATGGTACTCCACAGTGATCTCAAGAATAGATACTTTCTCACCAAGGCTTGCTGGATGGTTTGCACAGGAATAATTGATTCCAGCAATTATTGGACGAGAGGTGCTTTTAACTCTGGTTCTGTCAGGGGGAGTTATGAATTTATAATCATGTCTGCAGCATCTAATCCCCCAGCTTCAGTGAACATGAATCAAAGTGAGCAACTGATGTACTTTAAGCCGTATGAACCAAAAGACTACGCAAGAAAAAAATGTCACATTCTAGACTACAGTACATTAAAGGTCCAGTGTATGAAATTTAACGGCATCTACCTGTAGCGGTGACTCCATACTAACGGCTCACTCCATCCCGCCTCTTCGACGCACGATAAGATGTTTTCACTTCTTTGCCTTATTAACGAAACACGTTCTGTAGAGCAGTTTGTCCGTTAAGGGCTACTGTAGAAAAACATGGTGGTTTTCAAGCAAGGGGACGCGCGGTGTATGTAGATAGAAATAGATCATTCTGAGGTCATAAAAACATACGCTTCATTATGTAAGGTCTTTTCTTTACGCACCTCTGAAGACAAAGTTATGTATATTGTATTGCATTTTCTGTCATTAGATCCTAAACTACACACTTGACCTTTAAAATAGAAGTTCCAAGAAAAAATACATTACAGGACTGCGTGATTAGGTAGAACGCTACATGTTGTAAACAGAATATCTGAAGAACTAGTTTGTCTCAAAGGTAAAATACTGCCCAACCCCTCAAACAATTGACATTATTTGCCCAACCTTATGGCGTCCCAAACCCGTATGACTGCCGTAAATAAATACACTCATCATGACCCTCATTCCAAACCTGTCTGACTTTCTCCTGCAAAACACAAAAGACCTGTTGGTAACCGAACATTGACTTCCATTGTATGGACACAAAACCAGACATTTCTCAAAATAAATGTGTTCTACAGAAGAAAGAGAAACATATAATGACATACCTCCTGTGGCAAGCACAAAAACTTAACCATTTCATTTCCATCTTAATATTTATTTTTCTGAAACAAAAAATCTAAAGTATAAGCCCAAAGAGGCTCTAAGCCCCACGCAGTAAGACATTCAGCCAATAAAACATCATGAAAATTCGCCAGGGGATGGTGTACTGTAGAAATAAAGTTCAGGTTGGGCTCAACCACAGACAAAACCTGCAAAAGCAAATTCAGACAGATGGATGGAGAATACTGCAGACAATAATGCTGTTCTCCCAAGTCTCTCACACACGCACATGCACACAATCTGTAGGTTCCTGAGCTGATGTGCAACAGTACAAAAATGGACATTCAAGCAACGCATTATTCATATTCAGAGTAACAGCAAAATATATACACAAGCGTCTACAAAAGTCCTTGAAATGTAAATGCTGCTTATAGATAATCATTTTCTATACAGTAAAATCTTTACATTCTGATCATCTTGGAAACATTCATTATCCCTTAGGCTCATATTCCCATCATCAAAACTCCATCTAATGACCGGAGTATTGACAAAATACAGTGCAGTACATACAGTACGATGTGTACCGTGGCATATTCAGTTCAATGCAGCATATTTACAGTAAAACACAAACTAAGCGACCCACTTAGAGCTATAAGATAAACAAAAACTTTTATAAAGGTGCAGGCAACTTATTGACACAAATTTAAAACTCAAAGTACACCACCTACGTTTTGAGCAAGATATACTGTACAAACTAAATTTGATAAAACTTCACATTTATCATAAAATTTGGCAGTCATTTTTGAGTTAACCTAGCCTATATTAAAAAAGCAAGTTTAGTTATTTATCTTGTACTAGTAATATAAAAACAGTTTGGCTGCTAGCATCAGTTAATACAAAATACTAGCATTGATAAAATGTCTCTATAAGTCAATAAAGCCATATTTATAATTAAAAAAATTCGAATGTAGAATATTCTACATTAATAGTGTGTACAGTTTTACACTGTACTTCTGATACATATTTATAGCATATATCATCACGCAGATCCCATTAAATCATCTCCTGCATCAGTGCTACAGCAGTAGCTTAAATTAATTCAAAATGGGCAAAAACTAAATCTGATGGTTGGTGGGCTAACATGTGAATTTCTAAAAATATAATATTCGATCATATCCCACAACGGTAATGCTGATACTACAAACCTTTCAGTTGGCTTATGCTCCTATGCTTTGTTTTCACGTGAAACTGTAAAACACTATAAATAGAAGAACACGTTTTCAATCCGCAGTAAATGCAGAAGTTGACCAGTTATATTTGGTAAAGCGAGCTCAAAACGTTGTTACTTCGGCATCTATAAATTAGATCCTTTAAATACTATAAAAAACATCACTGCATGTGAATTTACTATTAAAGTACTTCATCTGGAAAGTGTCTGACATCATCTGCTGAATATAAGAAGCATTTTAGTGATTTACAACAGATGAACAAATGCTTTAAAATGATCTTCCAGATAAAATCAATACACAGAATACATTTCTCAGAAACAAACGTCTACTTGTGTGTGTGTGTAAGATGGGGAAGAAAAAAAAAGATGCAACATGCAACATGGATCAAGTCGCTTAAGGAATTATGAGAATCTGTAGTTGTCTATGCTGGAAACTCATAAAACCTGCAAGTGAAGGATGTTAATCCAGGTTTGTTTCTTTCTGTAAATATTTCTGAAGATTTAAGACTCATGAGCTATAAACTGGACCAGTTCAGATCCGAAGTGTCCAGAAAGTCTGCAGAAAATAAACTGGAGGGGGTGTGTCCATTCAGATTAATTATTCCCGGCCATTCCCCACCAGCACCACCCATTCCAAAATCAATCCAATCCATGCTGTCAGGGACAGAGTCTACCAAATCTGACGGCGAGTAACTGGAGAAACCCAGGTCACACGTATCCATTGGCGAACAAGGGTGGTCGAGGATACTTGATGTGCTCAGCATTTGGTTGTGAAGGTCCACGATTAGCGTCATGGGTCCCCCCGGCTCCACACCCAACAATGGCTTGCCAGTAGTGCTTTCTAGGAAATCTTCAAGACGTCCGGTTCTTGTGTCAGAACTTCTGGGAGCATCAGGTTCTGAAACCAAAGTTTGGGGCACATCACATGGAAGGGCGGAGACATTGAAAGGGGAGGGGTTTAAGGAAAGGGGTGTGTTTGGGCGGAGCCGTTCAAGAACAGGATCAGGGCTGGCTTTGAAATTTTCCGATATGTCTGTAGGATTTTGGAAAATCAATAAAATTGTTTTTCAAATAATAGTACATCACCCTTAGTCTTGTGACCAAAATGGGAATAAACAAGACAAATAAATAATTAAAGCTACTAAATTACCTCCGCGTTGAATTAGGATGTCAAACAAGTCATCGCCATGCCGATTACAGCCATTTTCCTGCAAAAACATCAACATCATGAGACTAATGCGAAGACTGTCAATCCCAAAATTTCCCCGAAAAAAAATAACTTCATCATAATTTCATTATCTTGTAAAACAAATCACATGAAAATTGATGCTAAATCAAAACAAAACGAAAACATAATGGATTATTTCATGTTAATTTCAGACACTACCTGGTGACCAAGAGCTGTAGAAGAACACAAGTTTGAGGTTGCAGATGAGAGCAAAGCACGTTGGTCCAAACTTAGACACATTTTCTCCTAACAGACAGACATGGAAGTGTGAGTTGGCGCAGACAGAAAGAATGAAATAATACAACATGCTCGAAAACAATAGGGGCTTTTATCTCACTGCTACGAAACAACCAGAATGATTTAAAGACAAACGTAGAAAGGTCTTCAGATGTTACCACAAACATGCTCAGCTCTTTTTAGATTTATAGGCGTACAAATCTGCGCTCCGGCAATAATATCTGTGCCGTACAGCAGCGTAGACAAAACCCAACCGCGGTTCTGATTAGCATTCCTGTCTTATATGACAGATTTTGTTATTTAGGTGTAGAAAAGAGTCTTGCTGGGTAGAAGAAAGATTTAAGCTTGAAGTATAAACTCTGTTCTGAGACCGAATTGCTATCTGTTGCCTACATAGGGAGATGGTTTATGTTCAGGATGTTTTTTTTAAAACAACAAGGTCAAACTTTACAGGTAAATAGTAACATTAGTTAAAGCATTTTTATTTTGTGTTCATCGAGTTGATGTTCGTTCACTGTACATTAACCAATGTTACTCGATACAACTTTGCATTTTAAATACGTAACTTATACTATTTTCCATTTGAAACATATAATATAACATATATATTTACAACGCTACCTTGTATTCTTCTAAAACTTGCTTTTAGAAGAGAGCATATGTATGTATACTTCAAAACCCTTACGTTTCTGTTGTTTGGAGATGAATGGACGGGTCTTGTGTTGCTCACGGCATCCACTGAAGAGAAGACATTTTGGAGGTTGGCTGGTGTCGAGATGGATGCAGAGTTTGCCTTTTTGTAATTGTTCGACGCTTTAAGTTCCGGCTTTAGCGCCTGTGAAAGTTAAACCATGCGTCTCAATTAGTCTCCATGTTAATGTGCTTATAGCTCATGCCTACAGTTCTCATCTGAGCATTTAATAAGTGGGTTTAAAAGTCTCATAATAGTTTTCAATGACTCTTTTTAAGCATATCATTCATTTACACTGTATTGAAGAAAGGCGGACATTTTGTAAAAAGTCCCAATTTTTAAACAATATTCTATTAAAGAACATCTAACTGAGAATACCACATATTAGCAGTCCTGGACGAACCTTTTTAATTGGCTGCTTCAAAATGACGGTTTGTACGGGCTCTTCAGATTGGTTATTGCTATTAGTCAATTCAACGACTGACCGGCTATGTGGCCTGTTGGGTATGGACTGTAGTCTCTGAAAATTAAATTAATATCAGTCATTGTCAGATTTTACAGGATAACATTTTGATGCAATGTAAAAACAAATCTCACATGAAGAGTGATATGATTGGTTGTTTTGCCATTGAGCTGGACTCTGGTGGGTGCCTCTGCGTTTTGATTTGACAATGTAAGCAGGACTTTGTTGCCATTGCTATCAGTCGCAAATGAGGGGGCGGAGTTAGATTTGAGTATATCCAATGTCAATGAAGAAACGGGACTTGATTGCTGGTAAGTGTCCGACTGAGACACCGGCTTTAAAAAAGATAAAAAACAAAGGTTAGCAAAAACCTGCAACACATCCCGTATTTAAGCAAATACTGCATTCAACACCGTGGAAAGACTGACTTGTTTCTGTAGAGTTGGATTGGCTTGCATCCGGCTGTGTTTCTGTGTTTTCCTCTTCCTCTGATGCACTTGTTGCTGCAGGTTCCGTTGAATCTGTTGCAATACAAGCTGCTGCTGACGCTTCTGCTTCAGTTCCACTGCTGTCTGCAGCCTCTGCTGCAGCAGCTGCGTCTGCCTGGCCTGCGGGAGCACCCAAGGCTCTGTCACCATCTCACTCTCCTCCTGCACCTCTATGACCTCCTTTTTCACAGTGACCGTCTCCATAGTGACACCAGCAGGTTCCTCTTTCACTTGGACAGGCACACCCACGCGTTTGCCCTCCAGCTGCGAGCGCAGCGTCTCCACCAGCTGCTGTTTCTGCAACAGCATGCGTGTGAGCTCCTGAATGCGCTGGTCTTTCTCCTGCAGCATCTGGTCCTTGTTCATAGGGGGCGCTGTAGGCTGGGACCCCAGACAGCAGGACACAGGTGCTTGGCTTTCGTGCTCCTCTTTAATGTGGACGGTTGTAGTGAAAGGGGAAGAGGGCTGCAAGGTGAGCTGGGTAAGAGGAGACGTCACCTGAAGGGGACAAACATATTCAGTGGCACCCAATTTCATCTTGCTCATGTATGCAGGAACTTCCCTGTGGGAAGAGTAAGATTGTAAGACGTAAACAAAAAAACAAGACACCTACCATTTCCCCAAACGCATCCCCATTATAGCTCATTTCATCCGGGCTCATCCCAGCCAATGCGCGCTCAGAGTGGGTGGGGGAAACTGGAGGGGAGGAGCTAGTACTGCCAAACTGCATGCTCTGTGATGCAGGCATCTTAGCCCCGCCTCTTTCCAAAGTAGTGGCATATGGTAGTGGCACCGCTACGTTGGTGTCTGTTGATTGGTTAGGGGAAGAAGCCCCTCCCACTGCAGGGGCTAAGTCTGAGGGTTGCTGTGGCATTGTGTGGCTCTTAGATGTTGGCATGCTTCCACCGATCTGTTCGTGAAAGTTCTTCAGCCGTTCGATGAGGTCGTTTTTGGTTCCCGATACAGTCAAGCCACGCAGTTTTAGCTTTTGCTTCAGCTCTGCCACCTACAGGAAATGAGGAGAATGACAGGATGTGACATCAGTTCATTTCATCAATAATGAACAGCGTGTTTTCAAAATCCAGTCAATAATCGGACATGAAATAAAGAATCGTAGCTCTACAAGTGCAGAAGGAGATTTTGTTACCTTTAGCTCATCCAGGTTGGGAGGCAGAGGCGCAATTTGAACTAAGTTTGATGTGATCTGGTAATGCAGAACATCAGAATTAGTGGATGTTAATTGAGAGGGCGGGGTATTCGTGGATGGTGAAGAGCCATTGGAGGAGGCAGGCTGTTGATCAGCTGGAGGCCTTTATGTATAAAGATAAATAAATACAAATTAGGAAACATTTTCATTTACTCAACCTCACTCATCTCTCCATTGTATTCAATTTTGTAACAAATCAGTCAGTAAACCCATATCTAGAGGCGTGTCTTACTTGGGCGGTGCCGGCAGTATGGTGTGATAGTTGTAGTTTTGCTGCTGTTGGTTGATGATCTGCAGTTGAAGGAAGAGTTGCTGCTGATGGAGGAGTTTGGCGTAGGAGGAGTCCAGCAGAGGTGGAGGATCACGCTCTGCTTTTTGATCCGGAGGAACATACTGATGGTATTTCAGCTTCTTTACCTTTGGCTTATTGTCCCTCACCTTCTTGGTGCGCTGAAGAGGACGCTCAGCAGATGCTTTATTGCCACCCTAAAGGTGAAAGAGAGCGAGTGATCAAGACTGATGATGCACACAGAAAAAGGATATACAGAATTGTAAAGACAAAGATCATACATCACAAAGAGATCCATCTAGCACAGTGGTTCTTAAACTAGGGGGCCCCAAGATGGATCCAGGGGGTCCACAGATTAAGTGGCATTTTATGAAATATAGACATTTATAGCAAAGCGATGCACTACACACAAAGGGGGCCTTACAACGGAAAAGTTTGAGAACCACTGATCTAGCATATTGTTTCACCCAAGAGCCTTTCCCTTTTCGTTACAGGCGCTACGTTTTTTGTTAGTTGTCAGTTAAACAATATAGCTGTAACTACTACAATCACAATCTGAATAACATCCATTGTTTTTGAGTCTCTTTGGCCCTTAAAGCGTAAAAAAAATCAAATTTTTGTCTGCACTACTTTGTGACAGATACGCAAAACAATCCGTGTTGAACACACTGTTGAGTTTAGACTGATATGATCTACACTGAAATCTTCAGAAGGATGTGCACGGCAAGACAGGCCACACACAGCCAGAAAAGTTTTGCCAAACATTTGCACATATTATCATTAGTTCTCCTGCTTTTTAGGAATAAAAGCTTATCCTGCTTTCTCATTTTCACGTCACCATGACTACATGTGGTTGGTATGTAAATGTGGGCAGTCATAGGTTGAAGGTACAAAGTCAAACTTTGGCTGCCAAGTTAAGGAAATGGTCTTTTGGACTAGGAAGGAAGTTTGAAGAAAGAATTGTTGATCTCACAAAATGTGAGTCCTTCCCCCTTTAAATACATGATTATGTGAACCAGAGCAGTCTCACTGAGGGCAGAATATGCTTGTGGTTTATTAGGACACAGCGTAAAGCTTTAAAATTGCAATAGCCGTTTTTAAGGAAATGTTATTCGAAACAAACCTTTTGCAGTGCAGAAGCTTGCTTCTGGCCCGCACAATTGGACAGCTTCTGGGGAGGGGTGGGGACAGCTATGCTCAGAAGCGGAGGCGGAGGAGGGGGCGTGACCTAAGAGAGAAAATAGAGAAGCATATGAACTCAAGAGACTACGTTATCTTTGCCTGACTGCATTTCGAGAAAGTGAGCATGCGTGTCCGAACGTGACTAAAGGAGTGAGACACAAATGTGTGGAGATGATGAAGTGCGATTGCATGCTGAATGCATGTTTGCAAGCGAGTGTGTGTGTGGAAGTTTAATGAGCCGGGTGAAGCTGGTTTGCCCGCTGTGGATAATTCACAACTCTGGAGAGCTGAGTGGGCAGAAACATCAAAGCGAATGTGTGTAGTATATTGATGATAGATCATTACTTTAATAACATGGGGAAGGATTTACTGCAGCTGCGACTGTACATGCATATCTTACAGGAAATGAGGTCAGATCCTATATGTGAACATGAACTTCACAAGTGTCTTGATATTACAGAACCCGTTGCATCTGGCGTAAAAGTCGTTCCCTAAAAATGAATTCGTTCATTCCTAGTAGGTGCTATGGAACCTGTGGGTTTAAGTTGAGCGGGTGTGCGAACCTGTTTGGGTATGGTTTCAGTGGCCAGTATCTCAGGTGGTGAAGGTAGGTGGGCGGAGCCGGGAGAAGAGTCCTGGCAGACTACTTGCTCAGGTGAGGCGGTGTCGCTGCTTTCCTCGTCAAATGAAGAGCTCTCGGCAATGACTTTCGGAAACTCTGTATCTGATGTGGTGAGAGAATAGGGAATAAAAGGTACAGTTAAACGTGACTGAAATGAATAAAAGAAAACACATTTTAGTGTTTCTACTGATTGTTATGTGGTTGCTTACTGGCCCATGTAAAAAGAGTCCTGTTTATTGACAGTTCAATGGTTCAATTATTTTAAGAAAATTCATTTTGAGGTAAGATTCATAACTACAGCAGAGCCGTGTGGGGGTGAAATATGCACCAAAATTGAAATACTTAAAAAAAAAAAAACACGATTAAGATCGAAAGATTGACTAGTAGTGATGTTAACTTGAGCAAGCATCATGAAAACATTTGCTTTTCTGTTTGAAATTGCAGTTTCCTTTACATCTTTGCATTAAGGTTAAAGACAAATAATGTCAAATACAAGTATACCATTTTTGCCATCTTGGAGTTATACAGTAAGGTTCTATCTGCACCAGTTTTGAGATCCTGATATATATATATATATATATATATATATATATATATATATAAACATTACATCATGTAATTAAGTTGTCACCGTATAAAAATATGTAAAAAACTCTTTTTTGACAGAAATATCAGATAGAACCTTATAATTCCAAGGTCCAACCGACCTTGAAATTCCCTTCGATTCAGATACTTTACCCAAAAATGAAAACCCTATCATCATTCACCCTTTTGTCATTTCTAATCTCTTTCTTATGCAGAACACAAAAGAAGATTTTTTGAACAAGTTGGTAACTGAACAACGTTGGCACAGATTCATCCTCTTGTATGGACCCAAAATCCATGCAAATCAATGGGTGCCATTTACCAACATTCTTCAAAATATCTTCTTCTGCGCTTTGCGGAAGAAAGAAAGTAATGTTTAAAATGACAAGATGGTGAGTTTTGGGTGAATTATCACTTTAAGCTTGACTGTACGATATTTCTATTTATTTTAAGCTGGCTCAGAAAGTGATATCATGCCGATAATCATTATCTCTCCAATGAACCTCTTTGAGGATAAGAACAGTTTAAGTCACTTTGTACAACGTTCTTATTTACTCTTGTTCACGCAGCATCACTCAAAGCAGCGTTTCATCATCTCATTCGCCACTTTATAGACGCCTACGAACATAAATATAAATTCCCCTCTAATTAATTTAACTCCATGTTTGACGCGCACCAATCTCATTACCATAACTCTGCATTTCATCAGCACCCCATGCACCGCTGCAGGAACGCCACCGAATATAAATATGAAGATAAACACGCACATACAGTGAGCTCTGGTCTGCCCGTGCGTGGC
Organism: Barbatula barbatula; assembly: GCF_947034865.1. NCBI lineage: Eukaryota > Metazoa > Chordata > Actinopteri > Cypriniformes > Nemacheilidae > Barbatula > Barbatula barbatula. The sequence continues at coordinate 7,001,765 of NC_136769.1, forward strand.
TTCAAAGCGAGGAAAAAATTTAGGGATCCATGAATGTGTTGAACGCAGAGAATATAAATGCAGATTTGAGCCTCAGTGTCATGACTGAGAGCATCAGACGATCGCTAAAACTAAGATTAACGTCAAAAGGGAGCTTTGCTTCAGTCCAGCAGCGGGAACAGTGAATGAACGGACAAAAGTGAGAAGAGAAAGACGTGAGAGGGTTGGACAGATAAAGGGATTTAGATGGGCATTAGTGGAGATGAAAAGGTCAGGTATTCAAGAGAATTTCAAAGTGATCAAATTTCTTATACTTTAGCTTCTTTAGAATTTGCTTAAACTTTTGCTGTGGTGTGCAGTGTACACAGTTTTTTTTACACGATAGGAACACGAGGGCCTTCTGCCGCTCGCTCACGGCTCTACTGGAGAAAGCTCCGGATTGGTTAACGCGGCTTGAATATCCGGCAAAGTTCAGATTTTTCAATTCACGCGAATCACGTGAACGTGCAATTCGCACACCGCAAGTAGGTCATCGCGTCTTTGCATTGATTTAACATTTGTAAATCGTTCGCGCTTAGCGCTTCATTCGCGTTTGGTGTGAACACACTATATGTGGTATCTCTATGCTAGATTTTCTTCAATTTTTGCAATTATTACTGAATGTATGAAGCCAGACACTGTATGTTTTGAACAGTATATGTTTTAAAATACAAATATGAATTATTTAATGTTTTAGTAAAAAAATGTTGCCTCAATATTTTATTTAACGCACTGACGTTCATCTTTAAGTGCAAACTATGGATCCAAACTGTATGTTCAGTAGTATGACTTTAATTTGGTACCTATGATGGCTTGTTTAAGGCTGCTGTGCAGTGGGAGGATGTTTTTGTGAATGAGCTCCATTGGACCGGGCCGCTGGGAGATTTTATCATTCAGGTCATCGGCCAGACGGGCTCGCTTCAGAAGAAGTTGTTTGGCTTGAAGAGAGGGCTCAGCTGATGTCTCTGTGTATAGACCGTACAAAGACTTCATATCACACAAATATAAGATCATGGATCATTTGTGTAAAGTGTATTATATTCGATAAATACAGTGATGTGTAACACAGGAACGCAATTGCAGCTAGTTATGACGCTGTCAAAACACTCACCTTCTAAAATGTGCATCCTCACCAGTTCTGATCTCTCCGGACGACAACGAATCTTTCTCTTCAGGTAGTCCTCTGTCTAAATAATTGAGTATAAGAGACATAAAGAGTTGAAGTTTTGACTTTAAGAGTTTTCCTTAGATTGAGAATAGTTAAAAAGCACAACTAAATTGGAAAACATCTCACCTTGGCCCGCTCTAAACTTCGTCTTTGTACGTGAAAGGAAGCAGAACTTTTCAGTGCTGGAGGGCAAAAGACATAAGAGAGAAAATATATAATAAACTTCCTCTATTAAAAAAAGGTGCGAAGGAAAATATTCTGTGGTAAATGAGAGAAACCACAAATAACTCAGAGCAGATTACAGGAAACACTTACACGTCAATGTGAAAAATACATTTCATAGCTTTTTCTGAACGGGTGAAAGTGTTATTTTCGTATCACAGAAGAAAAGCTCGTAGTCGGGAAATAGGACAAGTAAAGAAGCGAGAAACACTAAGGAATAGTTGCTTATATAAACTGCTGGTACCCGAGATAACGTATAAGAATTATACTCATCTTGCAATTTATCGCACACAGGCAATACATCTGAAAATACATAATAATGTTCCAGACGCATCTGAGGTAGAGTTTAACCAGCAGGTTGCTTGCTCCATATTTAATACACCCTGAAACAAGGCTTTTTCTCAAGCTGGTTGTCATAGTTCATTCACAATAACTCTTGAGATTCTAGAAAACCCTGGTGCTGAATAACAAGCGAAAGAGCACAGATTTATACTGTACTATCAGCCAAAACATAAGGAAATGAGCAATGAATGAGCCTCACAGAGCCACACAAGTGGAAACAAACAACAACAGAAAGACATTAAAACAGAAGAAATAAAAACAGACCGAGATAGGTCTATAAAAGCTAAAGAGAAATGTGGCTGTTTATAAGGAGGCTTGTGGGTCATATTGGTTCATACTGTGCCCACAGCGGAGCATCCTTTTACATCACTGCTCACACACATGCACACGCACTCCCTCCAAAGCCATTTATGCCCCATAACCGTAACCAGCCAAACACAAAAACAAAGCCATCTGCCTGAAGAAGTGTGTGAGATCAGAAGAGTGATAAAAACACTTCATGTGTGTAACCCATCTCGTCATAATTTTCCGCTCTCACACCCCCTCTAACATCACATCATCCAGCAGCCATTTTGATACGGAGCACACTTCTGCATTTATATACTGTAATGTTATGCATAATGTCATATTGAGTAGTGATTAAAAGCGACGTCCGACCTTAAAAAAAATGTAAATCTTCACCCTTTTTAAGAGATATTTTTAAAGATGCATTAAAAATATTGTGCGAGAAGAATTTGAGAAGGCCTGGCAATAAATGTAACATGAATATTAGAATAAAACCCATGTTTCCTCGATACACCGTAGTTCACATTTTTTTCATATACATAATTTGTCATTTGTCACTCTTTTTCATTTACCTAACCTGAAACCGTTCCAAACCTGGATCCGTTTCATCGTTCTGCCGAACACAAAGGAAGATATCTAGAAGAAAACTTGTTGTGGGGCACTATTGACTACAGTGGAAGAAAATAAAACTACTATATTACTGAATGGTGCCCCAAAACCCTTTGTTTTCCCACATTCTTCAAAATATCTTGTTTCGTGTTCAACAGCACAATGACATTTAAACAGGTTTGAGGGTGAGTGGCGGTGAACTATTACTTTAACCAAGATGTGTTTTCTCCATTTTGTGCCATACAACTCATAATATGATGGCGTTAAAATAGTTACGAAAATATGTCCCAAAAGATATCACTTTGGGCTAATACTACAGTATATATGTCTCTATTTGTCTCTGTTTAAATATTTCTTGTTGAAGTAGTTGAATAGTTTTTGATCTGTTCAACATTACATGTAATAATGCAAAATAATAATCATACATTTATAATTGTTCATACCTAGCATTACAATGTGCCCATATGAATAAGACTATATATAATCCATTGTTTCCATTCACGGTCTTGTTTATATAGCATCCATTTCATTTTGGTATGAACAGGCCTTAAATATTTAAGAAATAAAGTAACAAGCAAACGTGTGTTGTGTAACGATTCATAACTTCAGCAGTACAAATCTGTGGAGACTTCGGGCTGCATTTAATTTAATGCTGTTATAGTTCGTGTTATCAGGATTTGAGTGAAAAGTCCCTGCAACCACATCCGTGTCAAAAATCTGAGCTTAAAATCACAAACTTACTCCTTCCGCAGCCGTACGTGCACCTGACACGGGCCCTAGATCTTAGTCTTACGCTTCCTTTCTGGCTATGTGCTGATAACACAGAAGTTTAAGTGTTTTACTTCTTAAAGGGGGCCTTCCTTGTCGAAATCATCCACCTGCTATATCAACTTTCACAGGTGAAATCTTGAGGTGTGCTAATAATGACATTACTGCTGACAATGCATAATAAATACTTGTGACTTTTACTGAAGTAAATGAAATGCCGTACCATAAAAGTAAAACGACAGATTAAGAGACCGAGGGCATTCAAGTCGACAGGAACAACGCGAAAATGGGACTCAGATACAGCTACATTCCGAAATTCTAGGTGTGGGTCTGTTTTGCACATTTTCCTTCCTGTTGGGTTGGATATTTATTAAGATGCAGACAGTTATTGTGGGATTGCTATGAAGTAGGGGTACTTGGGGGGCCCCAAGATAGATCCAGGGGGTACACAGATTTTGTGCTATTTTATGAAATATAGAAATGCATCATTCATATTATACAATCAAATATCAGGAAAATAAGACCCCCAACCAAAACAATTGATGTTCCAGCATTGTGTAACTGAATATGTTATTGGTTTAGTTAAAATTCTAATATATTCTTATAAGTACGTATATGGGGGGCCGCAAAACAATGCACTCAACACAAAGCGGAAATGAAAATGTTTGAGAACCGCTACTTTAAAGGTTGATATCTGTTATATGTTGTCTTGGTGTTTACGCCCAAACCACCTTCAATATTCTCTCTTCAGAGTACACTATCTAGTGGCTCAAAGCGTGTTACTGTATTATCAAAAAAACAATTGGAAAGTAATTGGATTCGATATATAAAACCGTGACCTTCGTCTGGGGAGATAACGGGAAACATGGTGTATATTTATCAAACAACTTATCACCCGTTCTCTGGCTCAACCAAAATCGATGCATGGCGAGTCATGCACTCACTTTGAGAAAGTAGGTTGAATTCAACCGAGCATGTTTGTTTTAAAGAAATTAGACATAAAAAAAAATCGAATAGACTCAAACAAGAAAACCAGCTTCCTTTTTATAATTGTCATTACGAATTTTCCAAAACATATTTTTGTTCAATGTAGTGTGACGGGCGAGATGCTGATATCAGCACATACTGGATTCAGACGCTGGAGGATATTTTGGGACCAATCTGAATCATTACATAAACTTACTAAAAGAAAATGTCCTTGTTTGAACTCCCTACTTCTGCTTTCCTGCCTTTCATTTCTATGCGATTTCTTCACATGCGTTTGGCGATTCAGCTTCTGGCCCGCCTTTCTGAAAGGCCTGGTAACGTTCGATATGTAACATTATACATTACACAGATCTGGAAAAACTCCAGGGTGAGTAAATGATGACAGATTTTCATTTTTGGGTAACTGTAGACAAAAATAAAAAATGCTTTGAACTTAAAGGAACAAAGAACGCAGATGCGAGTCCGATTTGTTCTACAGCTTGAAGAATAAATGAACACATATGTGATATAAAGAGATCATATCACACCTGTGTTGGTATCTCTGCATTGGCTTCCTGTACAATATAAAGTGTTGATGTTTGTGTATAAAGCTCTGCAAGATCAGGCTCCGGAGTACGTAAGGGACATGTTGGTCCCTTACCAATCACATCGACTAATGCGCTCCTCTCAGAGTTTGCTGTTGGCTGTCCCACGGTCTCGTCTCACTTTGGAATGCTCTACTACTATCTGTAAAATCCTCGCCAGCATTGACATTTTTTAAAAGGACTTAAAGACTTACTTGTTCTGTCAGGCTTTCAGTATTTGACTGGTCAGCACAATTGTGAACGACTTGTTGTTTATTTTATGTTTTGTTTTTATAATGTTTAATCTTATGCTGCTTGTGTACAGCACAGTTCTCCATCTTTATGGTTTTGAAGGTGCTTCATAAATCATCGTATCAAAGCATCATATCAGTCTGATCACTTGACTTGTATGGCTAGTAAATCACCACCAGATCTCCACTAAAGTTTATGCTTAATGTGTTGGAGTACCACAGGAAGCAAAATGCACAAAAAAGTTCATCACCTTAAGAACTTGTGGATCCCTTGACTTAACAATGCCAGCCATCACTGCCACAAATAATTCCCAGCGCTCTAATATGAACGCCTTTCGGCGTAGCATTAGCACTAATGGCGTACAGTACATTAGCACAAAATGCCTCCATGAAGCAGCCTGTAAAATTCTCTCAAAGGCTGTTTATAGAATCACTTTAATTTGATCGTTTCAGCGCCTGAAGACTTTTTTCAACTGTACGTCTTGTCGGAGACAAATTTAGCCCAATTGTTTCAGTGGTGTGTAAACACTCAGTTTAACACGAGAGCCTTAAAGAGACCACTGATCTATACTGACGTGACTGAGAGAACTTGTAAACCGCTTTAGCACTTCTTCACAGATGAGCAGGATCTGCAGAAATAACAAATTAAATGCATCGACCAAAGTAAGCGGCATGGTTTGCATGCTTTGTAATGAACTTAAGTAAGGATATTATTTTATGCAAGTATATTTACTGCAAAATAAAATGAGGAGTTATTCGTGCAAAGATATTTGGACCTTTTTACCTCAAAGGACCTTCCGCATGTGGGTTACCTCATCATTAAGCATTCAGTTCATCCAGAAATTCTTCTTCAGCAAATCATTTCCAAGATAACTTAACAGAACCATCCATTTCCAGCCAACACAAAATGCAGCGACATGTATTTGACAAAAGTCAATATGTGCTAAAAGCCATCGGAATGGCAAAGAACCGACGTTTCTAGCCAAACCGGCCTAGTTTTGCTATGAATGGTCTAACCTTTGACGCAGTGCAGTGAAAAACCACTGGCAAAGGAAGTGACTTTGACTCAATCTCACATTTACCAAACCAAATCAGCATCTTAGGCAGGATGAGAGAAACTAAACCTGCCAACCTGAACAACAAGAGATCTAGATGTCATCCGGGTTCACACCAGGATGAAGATCAGTTGTTAAACTTCTGAAAAGCACAGCACAAATTTGACAACAGAGCTACCTGCAGATCTTGAAAACCAAGAAACTATTTTTATTAACTTGTGGTAGTAGGGTGTCAAAATGTCTTACGTGGCATGATCCCCTGGTTAACCAGTTCTTCTCGAGTCCTCCTCTGTTGAAGTTTGAGTTGAAGCACTAGAGGAAGAATAAGAAAGTAAAGCATATGGAGTCAACTATCACCTAGTTAAAACAGAACATTTAAAAACACAATTCAAAACGATCTGACGTGTTAAAAGGTAACACACTAGACCTTATTTAAAGTCCAATTATTACACGCGAAACTGAGATGACCGAGATGAAGAATCTGCTAAATATCTAGTAGAAAAATTGACCGACAGTTCATCGAGTTGCAACATCGGCAATTCTACACGAATCAAAAGTACATAATACAGACCTATACAAATACCCAATGCAGAACTATTCCCAATACTGTAATAGCACGCGAAGCACATCTGAAGGCACGTCTATTCAAGCCCAACTTTCAAATCTCTCAAAAAACATCTAAAACTAAGAAACAATACTATTTTGTAAAAATGAAAACTCAATTTAATTAAACACAGAATGGCAGAAGCCATACGAGTTGGTAAAGTACCCATTTAGCAGCTTGATGTGTCTCTTTCATTCTCCACCCCGACAAGCTCTTCTTGACAGCCGGCGGTGAGCTTATCAGTGAGCGAGGAGAGAGTTCAGACTATGGTAAATGTACTTCCTCTTCCTGTTTCATATAAAAACAGAAGCAAGTGTCGAGATGTTTCGACAGCTCACCACAGGAAGAGGTTGTCAATTACACTGCGACGTTTGAGCTGAAGTTAAAAAAACAAACTTTTAATGGGAAACATCTATAGTATGTGTTAACACTTTAAAGGGGTCATATGACACGGCTAAAAAAATATATAATCATTTGTTTAAGATGTAATTTAATGTGTATAGACGATTTGAGGTTCATAAACCTTCTGTATTTTCCACATACTGTGCAAGTTTGTATCAACTCCTCTCTGAATATCGCACATATTTTACAAAGCTCATAACTCTGAAAAGCGAGGTGTGCTATGATTGGCCAGTTTTCCAGGAAGTAGCGATTGGTCGAATCATGCAAGCGTGTGACTGAAATGTAACTCTTCCCATATTTGGAACATCAGGTTCCAAAGCAAATGTCCTGACAGGTGCACCCACCTTACTCGAGAATACATTTGGGCGGTCTTACCATACCACGAACTGACGTAGATTTGTGATGTGTTGTTACACGAAACGTTTCAGGCAGGTCCAAGTGATCATTCTCTTTTAGACAGAATGCATCTTTATTTTCCGCAATTAAACGTGTCCAATACATGCATGGGCAACTTATAACACACCAAAGACACAGAAGAACACGTATTTGTGCCATATAACCCATTTAAGCAATGAGATAAACCACCATTGACAGAGTTGCAGCCACCAAATGGTCTCCAAATCAAAGAGTAAACACATTGAGTTCTTAGACAATCAGCGACCATAAATCCATAGACTTTAAACATCTCTGTTGGATAGTAATGCACAGCATCTCTGGAGATATCAAACATCTATAAGAAAGCAAACCCGAGACATGCAAATATAAGTTACCAAGGGGCGGGGGGATTGGAACCCTCCCTCTTAGATTGATAATCTGATATGAGGTTAAACTTCTTTCACTGTGGTTTTGCATCTGACATTTGGATAAATGTGCACACTGGTGTCACATCGAACCATGTGGTGGCACATAGTAAACATTAAAATGCAGATTTGAGTCAAAGACCTGCTGAAACACACTGAAAATACCTGTCAATTACTCTAAACGATAATAATACATTTCAAAGTATTAACATTTGCCGTAATCGGAAATGCACAGAACTATAAAAATATGAAGCTGATAGATTTAAAGATGCTGTTGTTTAATTTTTTGGAGGATCTATTGACAGAAATCCAAAACATTATACATAACCATGTCTTCAGAGATGTATAAAGACCTAACAAAAAGATGTTTTTATTACCTTACAATGAGAATTTCTATCTACATACTAGGGTTGGGCGATGTGTACCAAATTGGCATTGGATGACGGCAGAAGCTGTGCAGAGACACAACTTTACACAGCGCGAGCTGGGCAGTTATCAATTCAGGCGTGTCATCTGCAGAGCGCATGCTTCACAGTTATAAAGTGATGCTAGATTGTATTCGTATTCTGATGTTGTATTAACTAAAAATCCAAGTAAAAAGCAAAAACAAACGCCCAAAAATAAATCTTAAATAAATAAAGTCAGATGGGTCAGCGCAAACTGCGCGTCCTCTTTATACAGCGCAAGCGTCACAGTTATTCTGATGTTATATTCAATACGAGAGTTATAAAGTGAGGCGTGTCTTCTTTATACAACGCGAGCTGCGCAGACATGCATCTTCTTTATGCACGCACGTGACAAAAGTGAAACATTTGTTGAAATCTCGATGGCGGCTCAACATCCTTATGTCTATCAGCCATCGGTGATGTACGATGGCATCGTCTATCGGCCCAACACTACTACATACGTATACAGCTTGTCCCCTTGCATGGAATTTGCATTGTTATTTCTACAGTAGCCCTAAACAGAGCGCTTTTTGTAAATACTTTTTCTCCTTCTGCAAATACGCGAAAACGTAATGACATCTTAGTCGTGTGTCAGCCGTCGTGGTGCTTCGAAAGGGGAGGAGGGATGAAGTGAGCCGTTGGTTGCAATTCACAACCTAAACCACTAGATGCCGCTAAATTTATACACTTGACCTTTAAACAATAATGCTTAAAAATATAAACAATATTCACATTTTAAGATATTATTTAGAATTGAATGAATATTTGTATAATATAAACCTAATCAGAACTTATTTGGTTTAAAATATTTCCTCGTCTCCCACTAAACTGATGTCTACAGTTCTTTGTCACTACAAAAACCAAAAGCCAAGTAAAACAAAGACCAGCTGAGAAAACGCTTATGGTGTGAAAATAATTGCTTCACACACTCTTACCACACAAGCACTTCTAATCTAAAACGTCTGTTCGGACTGTTTAGGCCTCAACTGGTCCGTACGGTTATATTTATTATCAGAGCGTCTTGGGCACCTGTTGCCCTGCTGCATGTCATGTGGAACGGAGCCAGTGTTGCACCTGTCGCGAAGCTAAATTGTGATCTGCCATTAGCTCATCACAACAGCTGCTGGGCTGCTAAACAGCGATCTGACTCGAGGACAAATAAAGATCCTGTGGGGAGATGACATCGAGAAGCCTGAAAGGTAGCGTGTGTAAGGGTTGAAAGGAGACAACAGCTTTAACAGAGGTGAACAAAGTAAACAGTGAGGGTCTGACCCACTGCAAGCAAGTGAACTTGGGCTAATGATTCGTAATCAACATTAAAGATCTTGGGTCGGCGAAATTGTCAGAAAGGAGAATGTGAATCAGTGTCAGATTATGTTCTTCCAGCAGCTCGCATCGCAAACGGCAAAACACGGAATGTTGCCAAAACACATCATCCGCACAGTCGTGGTAAACGTGTTGACAGCCGCAGAGATCAGAAGGGCAGGAAATAAAGGGTTTCACGGGCATGAATCTAACTCGACTCCAGACTCTCGCAACGCTGAGGGTTTGTCTTCATCTCAGCACTTTCTTTTCTGTCAAATCCTTTTACTACAGTAAAACTACCTGTTGCAACTGGTATTTTGTCAGATATGTTTTAGATATGAACTGAAACTATAAGGAGAGGAGACATGAGACATAATCGGGGGAAGGAAATTGTATTACGAGTTGGGGGTAGGCTCTTTTTTTACAAGGATAAGTAAGAAACCGTTTACAGAACACCTTAGCAACGCACAAAAAATCTCACCTTACCAACTGCATATATACGTCCACCCACATTATCACAGCATCACGGTGGAAACTTTTTGTTCAAAAACGTCACTCACACTTTCTTCAGAAACTATATCAGTTCTCATTTCTGTTTCTAAACCAGTTTACTTTTTACATAAAAATGTGTTAAACGTGATAAAACCACAGTCACATTTAACCATGGTCATCATTTTTACCTGATGGTCAACACCCACTCCTCCCTTGTCATACTGTACCTGATCTCAGTGCTCCTGGTGAGCTACTGGGGATATCAAATGTAAATTATGGCTCACGTCTCAAATTGCAACCGGCAAGTAACATAAATCTGCAGTTAAAGTACAGTATGTGCATTCATCTAGGACAGAGCTTCCCTAATTTCAGAGGGTTACGGCCCCCCCACCACGGCCCCCCAAACTTATTTAAGCACCAAGGCCTTCCTATTTTTATCATGGTAGTCAAATTATGTGAATTGAATACAGGTAGATAATATTTAATAGAAATTATATTATAATAAAATACATTATAGATATAGTTTGTAAGGGTTGCCTTCCGACATAAAGAAATACCGTAGCATTAACTACAGCAAACTGTACACTACAGTATTAATTCATGTACACTACTACAACATTTGCGTATCATTTACCAATTAAGGCAAGATGCTACATTTATTGTATTTGTTTCAATTAAACTGCATTTAAGTGAGAAACAGGTACTACGCAAAAAAAACAAATTTTTGCAGTAAAATTCATAACCGTATTTTGGTAACGCTTTACAACAAGGTGCTCTTTGTTAACAATTAGTTAAGGAACTAGCTAACATGAACTAACATTGAACAATAGCATTTATCAATCTTAGTTCATGTTAAAATGAGCATTTACTAAAACATTTTTTTAAATTAAATGATGTGTCTGTTTACATTAGTTCATGCTCCATGAACTAACATGAATAACTGTGAAATTGTAACATTTATTAACATTAACAAAGATTAATAAATGCTGAAAAACTAAATCATAAAAAAATAATTGTCAGCTAATGCATTTACTACTGTTAACAAATAACACCTTAATTTAAAGTGTTACTTTATAATGTGCGACAGACGCGACGCGACAACTTGCTTGTTTTTAATGGGTTTGTCGCATCAGGTCGCATCGCGGTTTTGAATGCGAATTCAGTGTGGACAACATATGATATAATAATGGGTTCTAATCCGTTTCTTATGTATTTTGTCTCATCTTGTCGCGCCCGGTGTACACATGGTGTAAGCCTACAACACCATTGCAGCCCACAGTTTGGAAAGAACGGATTTAGAATAAAAGGTTTTAGGATATCTGGTTCATGCAACCACAGAACGCAGGATCAAACAAACCTAACCTGACATACATCATGAGGCTTGGGTTCCTCATTTAATGCAAATCTACAGGATTTTATGGGGAATTTGATCATCAATCAGCACATGTCATTTCAACAAGCTGAATGATCACAAACAAAGTTTGATACATAGGAGTAGGGGATTGGTTCTCTAACCTCAATAAGCAATAGTATAAGGGATCCTTGCAACAAACACAGCTAATAAGTGCGTTTGTCTGAACACACGCATGCAACAGGCCTCCACACCTTCTCTCAGACTCAGGCAAGCACGCCGTGCACGGTCCAGTCGGTCAGCCTGATCCTCCACGCCACGGCTGATTGGAGGAGATCCAAAAGGGGCGGGGCCAACGTGAAGGCACGAGCTGATGTCCAGCATTGCGATCAGGTTTTGAAGGCGAATAAATCTTACAGCTGCGAAACGACGCACCTCAGTGTTTTTCTATAGAAAGAGGTTTGCGTTTTTAATTTGGAAACGCCAGTCTCAAAGTCCCAAGCTGTAACTGCCTTTCATATTGTGTGTACTTCAGTCATTCAAAGTCCAAGACGACCCAGAGCTTCTGCGCGTCGGTTCCGCAGGTATCCAAATTAATGAAAGCAATGCGCAGAAGACGGTGGAAGAGAAAAATAAATAAAAAATAAGATGGGAGATAAATCTGACGTGAAGAAAACATCAAAGATCCAGAGCTCTTGCTGCTGCAGTGGTAGAATTGAGACTAGAGCACTCCGGAGGGTGTGTGTGTGTGTGTGTGTGTGTGTGTGTGTGTGTATGACACCACCGTTCTTGTGAGCAACTCGACTGCAGCTGTTCCTTCAGTCACTCACACACTCAACCCACACAGACTTCTGCTGAGTAGTGCGTGTTTTTATTAAAGCGGCCCACTCTACACTCGCTGACCTCTCGGTACTGGCAGCACAAAACACTCGGTCAGAAAAGTGTGTTTAACAGAATTACACGTGACAAAAATCTCAGAAACGCCACTTCCTGAAAATGGTTTGACTTCCTGGCGACAGTACAACTAACATCATAATCATAAACAAAAGTCTAAAGAAAGTGTCTGATATAAGTCTACAGCCGAAATTAAAGATCCTGGCGATGAGGTGTCAAATCCCCCCGTTTCAGCGAGCTGTTTCAGCAAACACGAGCCGAGTCGGTATTGTTTAACACGTTGAAGTGTGAAACTGCAAAGTGTTTGTGGAGGAGAGAAATGGTGCAATTAGATAGACAAACTTAGCATTTCTGAAAACGTCCTGATAGAACGGGTACTTTGCTATAATACAGACGTCCGAGAGGTTCTTCCGTGAAGCTTGATGGGATACTTCACCCAAAAAGGAAAATTCTGTCATCATTCACTCAACTCGAGTTGTTCGAAACGTTTATACGTTTATTTGTTCTGATGAACACAGAGAAAGATATTTGGAAGAATGCTTATAACCAAACAGATCTCAACACCCACTGGAAAACAATGGTAGCGAAAAGTGACCCAGAACTGTTTGCAGTTCATCAAAAAGTAATGATGATGAAGTCATTTTTCCTACTATGGGAGTCAATGGTTGTTTGGTTATAAGCATTATTCCAAATATCGTTCTCTGTGTTCATCGGAACAAAGAAATGTATACAGATTTGAAACAACTCGAGTGTGAGTGATGACAGAATCTTCATTTGTATGGTCATTTAGAATTCTTGTTTGTCAATGTTAAACAGTACATAATGCTGCAATGGATCTCAATTCTCGTTGCTAGTAATTGATTCAATATTTTCTGACAGTAAGACTGTGTCTGTAGCTTAACTCATCTCAGCCATTTCGTGATAAACTGCAATACTAATACGATCCACCAAGTGGCAGTAGAGTTCAAAGAGCATGCTGCATTTACAACAATCTCCATTAAACAGTGATGTCTGGATTACAAAATTGAAATGTTTTAAAGCTTCCAGTTTGGTCAAATTTTTTGAGACATTAGTTCCTGAAAAGTAACATTTCAAAAGATGCTAACTTTCTCATGCAAATAACACTAGAGAGCATTATTAGCTAACATTCTTCAAAACTCTCACGCTTTATCTTTAACACAGTATTAATAGAATCTCACCATTCTTCCTCTCAAGAATAGGAAGCAAGTTGGGGGCGGGCTGAAGAGACAGTTCTTGCAGCTCACTGGTTACAGCTGCACTCTGGGGACTGGAGGCGGAGCCTGTGGTTACGGTAGAGCCGGTGCAAGCCGTACTTGACTCGTCCCCTAACAGGTCATCCACAGTCGCCATGGTAAATAAACAATCCTGAGGGGGGAAAGAGAACAAATTGTTATTTCTGTTAACCTCATCTTTGTTTGTGGAAAAGGTTGGTGTCTCTTAAACAGGACAAGGTGATGTTTTCCAGAAAACAGGAAAAAGTACATTGTCATGTTGTACCGTTACAAAGTTATGACTCATGTTCACAAAAAGGCATCCATCCATCAAATTCACAGAACACATCCTATCATAAGACTGAGAGGGTTTATATAATCTCCCTGCAATAGTGTTTAAAACAACTGCAACAAACTCTTAGAAACACCATCCATCACCATGGTAACATCGTAACACAGCATCATCTTTACAGCAACAGGTTGCGATGGTATTTGACATAAACACACCCGAGTCACAAATTCAGTCATGGCCACATCCAATAAAGAGCTACAATTAAATTGCTCTTTGGGTATAGACAACATTGAAAAATCCCAGCTGCAAACATCATTGAACTTAAAAAATGCTTATGGCATAATGTAACTGCTGGTAAAATATAGGACATATGAAATGCTGAAGCAAAATCGAATACATCTGATGTTTAAATGGAGAATCTTTGAGATCTAGGACGTCGGAAGCAGAATTTTTGAAAGTCTGGAACTTAAAAGTTCTGTGAATAAATAAATGTTCCGGATTCCGCTGTCGTCCTTACAAGTTACTGCTTTCTTTGAAATAGCTACGATAATCTTATTTTGCTTTCTCAGTGGGCTTCTACAAAAAACTCTCAGTGAAACAGATCTCAAGTTTCAGAATCCACTCAGGATTATAATACTTTCGTTAGAAAAAGCCAAGGATTACTGGAAGGTCCTGTTACTTTGCTTTGAATAACAGAGACATTCAGCACAAAATTCATCTCTCTTGTTGGGAAAGTTGCAAGCTTCAGCAACACAACTATTCGGAGCTGATAATTTCATCTTTTGAAGCTTGAAAGACAAAATCACTACTACATGTACTTATATAGTATGTAAAAATAACTATATTGTTTTTTGTTCTGTTGAACACAAAAGAATACATTTTGAAGAATGTAGGATAGCAAACAGATCTGGGGCACTTTTGACTACCATTGTATTTTTTCCTACTATGCTGGCAAATGGGAAAATCTGTCTGGTAATAAGCGTTCTTCCAAATATCTTTCTGTGTGTTCATTGGAACAAAGACATTTATACACATTTTTACAACTCGAGAGTGAATAAATGATGGCCGCATTATCCTTTTGGGTGAAGTTTCCCTTTAAGTACTTTGTCTTTTTTTTTATTAACTATTCCTTTAAACACAGAGGCAAAAGCTTAAGTTACGATAACAATATCAGAGTTTTCAGAGATTCAGGAACGTTTCTGTGCTGATAACAGCTTAGTCATGTGCTAAACCGAGTGAGTCACTCTTGCTTCTGCTCATCAGACCATCTGAGTGGAATATGTCACCATGGTGATGAATGATGTCATACTAAAGAAAGATGTGATTGAGTGGCACGTTCTGCTTATCTATGAAAAGTTTCTCTGAAATTGCGTTTTCAACTCATGACATTTTAATATCTCCGACTATGTCAGAGCCATAGTTATACTACTAAAATAATCTATTATCCATCACATTTAATATCAATGTGCCAAGCACCGATGTTGTTTACTGACTGCAACCAACCCACAATCCATAAAGTAAAATGTAATACAGTATTGTTGTAAAATCACTGTAAGACATGGTGTTATGTTTTTGTTATACGAGTGTACGAGGAGAGATCAGATCTTTAAAACGAATGGACATCCTGATGGAAAGATCAGACAGACACTCAACCCAGCCGGAGGACGCAGATCTCTCTACACACTTAAACTTTATGTATATGATTTATTGACCTTTATGGGAAACAGTTGCTCTAATGCTGGGAACTAACTGCACGATCAGCACTTACTGGAATCACTTTACATACATCACTGCTTAGATCACAATGCAGAAGTTATTGCCTCCCTGATACACTTATCAAACTTCTATCTAGCAGATCTTTAAAAATCTCATCGAGATTGTTTATAAGCAAACAGGTTTGGGAACAAATCCACCCTCTCGAACGCACAACAGCGGTGTGAGAGACTTCAACGGTCTGTGCATTAAACAGCATTATGAAGATGAAACTGATCATGTGGTCGCTTACACAGCAACAGTTTAAGACTGCTTCAGACAAAAGGTGAGGTCCCTGGGTCAGAATATCATTACTGTACATTCGGTACCTCGGAACAGCGACAGGTGGCTAAATCCATGCCAGGTGCGTCCTACACCACCACCTGGTACTCACTCATGTGGCCCACAGTGCCAGCTGATGCTCAGAATCCAGAACGCCACGCCAGTAGGCAGCGAGGAAAAAGTAATGTCAAATTTACAGTTGAATTCACGAACAGAACTTGCAACATATTTTTCTGTAGCTCAACTGAGAGCATTGCCAATGTTGTGGATATGATTTCCAGTAATGTCATGTAATAAATTTGTCACAAAACCATTTTAATTCCATCCACTGGCATGCAACAGACACTCTTTTACTCTCCAAATTGATCAAAAGACTCATTTAAATTTTCTCATATAAATTCAGGCAGGGGCAGCGCTAGGGGTGGGCTATGGGGGCTGAAGCCCCGAAATTTCAGTAAAGCCACGAATGTTTTATTACCATGCCGCTTACGAATCACTTTAACATTTTGCGCGTCCACCCATGGACAAATGTGAGTGGGTCCTTCTTCGTAAGAGAGTGTTAAACCAACAACAGTCTACCAGCAGCTTATGTGGTGCAGTGAGTAAGACGCGTGTCAAGTAGAACTGACACTAAATATGAATGCAAGATCGAATCCACCTTTTGCCGAACTACATTCACATTGCATATCAGATCATACAGGCAATTATTTTCAACAAAATATGAAAATATTGGAAAATAGCTAACAGGTGTTTAATAATAAAGTGTGTGGTGAGGTTTAGGGTAGTGGAGAGGTCTGTATTGTCCCAATTAGTATCTATTTAATAATTTTATACATAAAATAATTTACACTTTTATTATTGTATAATGTATAAACAACCAATGTCCAGTAATGCGCTACGAACAGGCGGAGGTGGCCCGTTAAAAGTTTTTGCATATGGGCCTGGACCTGACTCGATATTGCCACTGTATAAGAAATCATTTGTGGAGGTGTCTGGGCTAAGCCCCCGATATCCACTCACCCTAGCACCGCCCCTGACATCAGGTAACATACGTGTGATTGTTTTTAGAAATGTGGCACACATCAGACGAACTATCTATAACCAAGTTTCTGAGAAACAGAGAGAACAAGGATTCTGGGAAGTGTATATATGAGGGACAAAAGCACAATAAACATTCGCAGTGATTGGGATGGAGGGACAGGGGGAGTATCCAGAGATCTGAGATTTGCGTACCTGCATTATTTCCGGTTCAATAAGGTCTGAAGTGTTTCCATGTCAGGTACACGGAGGCACTAAATTAAAGAAAGAGGCAAGAAAGACAAATTACAGGAAGAAAAAGTAGCTGATATAAAAGTAAAACATCAAGCACTTCCATATGGAGCCCATATAAACACGCTTTTAAAAAATATATGAAATGCTGTTAAAGAAGATTCTGCAGCCATCTTTAAGAATCGTCTGAAAACACATCTCTTCTGTCAGCACCTGACCGGTCCATCTACTCTTCTATCCTTTAAAAAAAAATCTAATAAACCTTAGCTTTGTATACTGTGGTAGGCTATATGAGTCCAGTTTTAATGCGCTTAAGGTTTTTGTTGTCCTTATGTTGTTCCAATTGCTTCCATTGTTTACCTCATTTCTAAGTCGCTTTGGATAAAAGTGCTGCTAAATGACTAAATGTAATGTAAATGTAGATTAAGCTTTATCACAAACATCTGTTTGAGTTGAAAAAGCACCATAGACAGTAACAAATATGTTGTTCAGTACAGCACGTACAGTGGACATCTCGAAGCAACTTATTGCCCCTGAATAAATGGCAAAATATACATGGTTAAGTAAAAACACGACACCTAAATATTATAAATGTAACCATAAAATACTGTGATAAAATGATCATTTACTAATCTGTACACACAGTAACATTCTAAACATACACGAGATTTGAACTCTGAAAACATTCGTAACGCACAACAGAAGTTCTTCCACCCTATTTTAAAGGACTTAAGTATTGAAATAACACAGTTTTGTCTCAAATAATTCCAATTATATTTTTTCTGACCAAAATGCAAGCTAGTAGACACTTACAAAACTCTCAAATGCTTTTCCCCAATAGAGTTTCATTGTAGGTTATTCACAGATTTTTGTTTGAGTTGAGTGTGGCCCAGCAAAAGTAAAACTTCACATAGCTCTATATTGCATAACCCATTTAAGATAGTTTATCTTAGTCTCTACACAGTCTGAAATAAAGCACAATAGGACGTTCTGTGTCATCTTTTTTCGTCAATATGAATCATCTGACCTAGTTTATACAAACACACAGACAAAGTGTGATGCAGCATGCATGTTGATCATAAACTGCGGGTACTGTGTATGCTTTTCTTTATCCTTCAATGCGGGTCAATGACACTTATGCGTCATGCAATATAAGACACACTTCAATCTGACAGGCTTCACATCATTTGAAATAACAAACCACAAACAGTCATTCGTATGATGAACTGAAATCAAGTTTACTGTATGAATCAATACTATCTGAAAGTGTAAAGAGAAGTAGTGTTTCATCTTGGAGTGCCATCTGTCATCAGACACAATAACAGGTGGCATTCAAATGTGAAGAAAGGCCCGTCACCAGAATCAACATGCAGGTTGGAAAGCTGCTAACACAATTCGATCATCATTTATTTTAACTTGTAGATTCAATGTATGTATCTAACTAGTCCTACAGCATCCATCCCACCTACTGACAGATGCCATTTAAAAGGGAGGACGGACATCATCTTAGACCTTACATAACACCAACACCTCCACCTCCACCTCCACCTCCACAGCATCGGGACCACAGACACCCTGAACAGACCTTGTCCATTACACATCTTCAGTCACGCGTTTGGAAAAAAATCGATGCCCAGAAATCCGACTCAGTCCGTGCGTTCCTGCTCCCCAACAACTACACGATCCAACTTTCAGCAAGCTTATAATGCAATATCGACATCGAAAAAAGTATACAGATGTGCAAGGGGTTGCACACCCAAACATTGCTTAAACTTCATAAATGTAAACGCGGACTTACTTTCCACTGACTGACAACTTTCATCCACCGGTTGTCCAAAAGTGTGCGCTGCACAATGACCGATTCTGAGATCAGGTAAACTTCATCCGGAAAACCGCCCATTATCGAGATTCATCCAATAATAGGCGAATACTCCGCTAACTGACACTGCGATAAACCAATAGTCTTATTCAACTGACTTCCGGGACGAATATAAACGAAGCGGAAATTTGGTCCAATCATAATCGAACATTATTCATCACACACGTCTTTAAACCAATCGCTCGCCGTTTTCGGGTGTATATAAAGACAGACTAGTGGGCATTCATACCGGTTTGGCAGGAGCCTGAGCCTTGACATTTCACTGCAGTAATAGAAAATAGGGAGTAAAATGGCAATAATGAATTTAGAGAATAGACTAATGATCTGGACGGTGTTTTCTTATTGCTCAAGTATGATTGATTAGAGACCCTTTATTTTACACAAAATTGAAATATTAGTGTGCACATTAAACTTTAAACAATGTTCACATTGCTGCTTAGTAAGTAACAGAGAGCTATTGCAACATACACTTGTAACGTTGCTTCTCATCATACAGCGTAGAACCCTCGGTTCTGTTTTGGATGGTAAAAGCTTCATTTTTTAATACCAATAAGGATTTTAAACATTTCAGTACAGCAGTACACCAGAGCAGCAGTCGATTCGTTCTGCAAGAGGCAAAGAACACCAACGAAGCACAATGTTTGAGAAATGTAAACCATTTACATATAGATTGAGATCGCTCGGGAAACTCTGAAAAACCCAATTTCTTGCCGACTCTGTTTGGACTTTTGAGAAACTTTCCATCTGCATAAAAAGTGAGCAGGGTATTCCTGCAATGCCGCACAGGGCAGTTTTAGGACCCTGGTTTCTTGTGACAGCGCCACCAAATTGGGTGATCATGAACTGCATTTCTACAGCGCTTATAGATGGACGAAACTCTGAGTGTGAGTACTGAACATGTCGAGTTGAATCCCTGTCTGAATTAAAAAGATGCAACTCATGCTGCATGGACTACCACTGCTTATTTTGTAGTGCTGTAGTGACGACCGCAACTGCACTTCCACTGCATTTACCGTCGGGGCGCCCCAAGGGGTCACCACTGTATGAACTCTGGCCACTCCATGGCCACCCCAATGTGATTTTGCAGTGGGTACTATTAATTTGAATACATCATGTAAATTCACAACAGTTCGTGAGGTGAAATTAAATGCAACACCCGCTTTTTGTTTGTTTTTGGTGCCACCCCAAGATTTTGCTGTAGCCTCCTAGTGGCCACCCCTATAGAAATGTTCTGGGGGCGCCACTGTTTACCATCAGTCTAAGCTGTCACGTAAACTGAGTTTTTTTTTGTGTCTTTTTTATGCAATCAAAAATTCTGCGTTTGAGAGTAAAACGAATTATTTTGTGATTAAAAAATAAAAGATCGCAGAAGAAATCTGAAATTGATAACAAAATGATTTGCATTGCGTGCAAATTCTTTTTCTTTCTGCACTTCAAAAACTTTTCATCACGAAACTACAAATATTGCTCTCTTTCTGCTGTCTTTTTTTGCGGAACGACAAATTTAGCTCTCTTTCTGCTGTCCTCAACCATCGCATTTCAGAATTCCTCCCACCATTGCATCTCAAACTCCCTCGATCATCACATCTCTGACTACCTTCACCATCACATCTCAAACTACCTCCATCATCACATCTCAGACTACTTACACCATCGCATTTCAAACTTCCTCCCACCATCGCATCTCAAACTCCCTCGATCATCACATCTCTGACTTCCTCCACCATCACATCTCAAACTACCTCCATCATCACATCTCAGACTACCTACACCATCGCATTTCAAACTTCCTCCCACCATCGCATCTCAAACTCCCTCGACCATCACATCTCTGACTACCTCCACCATCACATCTCAAACTACCTCCATCATCACATCTCAGACTACCTACACCATCGCATTTCAAACTTCCTCCCACCATTGCATCTCAAACTCCCTCGACCATCACATCTCTGACTACCTCCACCATCACATCTCAAACTACCTCCATCATCACATCTCAGACTACCTACACCATCGCATTTCAAACTTCCTCCCACCATCGCATCTCAAACTCCCTCGACCATCACATCTCTGACTACCTCCACCATCACATCTCAAACTACCTCCATCATCACATCTCAGACTACCTACACCATCGCATTTCAAACTTCCTCCCACCATTGCATCTCAAACTCCCTCGACCATCACATCTCTGACTACCTCCACCATCACATCTCAAACTACCTCCATCATCACATCTCAGACTACCTACACCATCGCATTTCAAACTTCCTCCCACCATCGCATCTCAAACTCCCTCGATCATCACATCTCTGACTACCTCCACCATCACATCTCAAACTACCTCCATCATTACATCTCAGACTACCTACACCATCGCATTTCAAACTTCCTCCCACCATCGCATCTCAAACTCCCTCGACCATCACATCTCTGACTACCTCCACCATCACATCTCAAACTACCTCCATCATCACATCTCAGACTACCTACACCATCGCATTTCAAACTTCCTCCCACCATCGCATCTCGAACTCCCTCGATCATCACATTTGGTAGGCCATCATACTGTAAAAAAAGTTGAACGTCAATGAAATATTGTAAAGGGGCCAAAGCACAAAAATATAGTTGTTTAAAATGAAAAATACAATCCTACATTTTACTCTCCCATTTAGCTGAAATAATACTTTAACTGGAAGTCTTTACCTTAAGTGGGAATACCGCTTTGATTGCCTTTTCTAACTTACAAACATTGGGGTATTAGGATTGTGGTCCTGAAAATAGCCTACTGTATTACAAACTCCACTTCGGTAGGTGGCGCTGTCACAAAATAACCAGAGCACTAAAACTGCGGTCCTTAATCTGCACTCTCCGGCATTGCAGGCATATGATATTGTAAAAGGTAACAAATGTTGAAAAGGAGCACATATAAACACATCAATGTACTGCCCCCTAGAGGCATAGTAGTATAATAATCTGTTTTCCATACCCTGATGTGAAATGTGTTAGCTTACCAATATTTTTTAAAGCCGGTAAACAAAAAAAGTACTAAAGTAACATAGATCATTATTTTATTATAGTACCATCTAGACATTTTCCCTACACATTTCATAGTTTTTTTGAATTTTACATTCATCCCACTACAGCCAAAGGATAATAAAGCCCAAACATATTTAAGCAAAAGGGCTGATCTTATAAAAGCTTTTGTTGTTTACAGCAATGATGTTAGTAAAACAGATCTATCATAAGTATGTTTCTTATTTCTAGTAAACCTGCTTAACCTGAAATAGAGGACCTGATTGAAATTTTGCCTTGACAAAGGCAAGAGAAACACAAATTCAACGTCTCTTTACTGATGTCTCCTTGCAGTTTTCAAGTGAAACTACACAAAACATATATAATATGTGCATATCTAATTTGTCATTATTCATATTTTGCTTTTGTATGTATTTGTCATCATTATATTATGTACACATGAGCATAATATAGACCATCTACATCTTCGTGTCAGTCCATGAAGATCTTCTGACATCAGCAAGCTAATTAAAGTTCGGTAGGAGGTCAGTGGAACTTCCCATGTTGTTTGACTCCCATGACTCTAAAGGTGGAGCTAGTGATCTTCTCATACAGTAAGAACATCAGTGCAGCAGTGAGGACAGTCTGAAGCAGCTTTGCCTCCAGGCCTTTGAACAATCCCAGCATGCCCCACTTTCTGCAATAAATCAATCAACACATCACCTTAGTGTAATATTAATGTCACAACGGCACATGACTTATTACACAGAAACCAAATTGTGTTATTAACTGCAGAGACCTTAATAATTAAAAATACAAGCCATCATCTTTTAAGTGTACAATATATTTATGGTGTTTCAGAAAAAGATCCCGAGAACAATTAAAATACCTGTTCACGTAAAGTGTGTGGGTTTAATATGGTACCTGACTCGATTGTTCAGAAGATACATGACAGATCTCAGACTGCTCAATAGTTTGGACTGTTCTGCTTGCTGTCCATGCTGTCCAAACTAAACACAACAGAGAACAACGGTTATATACCAAACAAAATGAAGTTTAACCACAACCAAGATTTTGCACTTGTGCAAACATCATCAACGCATTTATGTGGATGGCTTACCCGTAGGACAGACTGAACTGTCTGTAATGGGTAGGTTATCGTGGTTGCTACAGCCTTGGCGATCGCTCCTATAAGAAACACCTCCACAGATCTGAGCTATTAGCAAGAAAATTGGAAACGAAAGAAAATGTGTGCATTTTTTTTATGTTAACAATATTTTCACCTTTACCGATATGTTTAATGTGCACAGACAAATAGGAATAAATAAACCATTGATAAAAAGAGTGTAACAACTGTGGCTCTTTTAAAACATGCATTCAATCATGGGATTATAATATGTGTGTGGATTATTATAATACTTACAACACTGCAAACTCATTTGTGGTAAGATAATGTCAACTTTAAAGTCAAACTGTTTAACATGTAATGGCATACGAGAAGCTCATATACGGTCTCTGCAGGATTTAAATGGGAATGAATATGCAATGACACCATGAACAGTTACATAACCTTGATGCTTTGCAGCCAGCTATGTTTCTATGGTAACACTGCAAGTGTGAAGTCCCTTAGGCGTTCTTAACAGATGCTCACGAAAGCTACAGTCTACACGAGTAAATATATCGCAAGATTTTACTTGAATTTAGTGTAGTTATAATAAATATCAGACAGAGATCTTGAAGACATGCTCAAATGTTTGTGCCATGTTAAAAATCTATCTTCATAATATGCATTTAGCATTAATTTAACCATTTGTCCATGCTATTACTATGTGTGCTATAAAACTAGACTGGAGAGCTGCTCTTGGATCAGTCCGTATTGTATTTTCTCAAAATATCTTATATGAATAAATGATGAAAGAATTGTCATTTTTGGGTGAATTATCCTTTTTGGGGCTCTCCTCTGACCTCTCTGAGCACTCCTCTCATCAGCTGCCTTTTCAGACCCTCATAGATCATGAACTGAACAGCAGGATTCATCACCAACAGCAGGGAGGGAAACGTGCCGTTCCACAGAGCTCCTACTCCTTCCTGCTGTACGATCTGCGCAAACGCATCTAAAAGAAAAAGATCAACTGAAAGAAAGCCTTCACTGGTCACAGACTTGAATTCAAAGAATTTTACCACAAAGGTTCAAAAGAAACCCTTAGCAAGTGCCTATTGTGAAAAATGAAATCTGCTTTGGTGACACAACAACTTGCTATTTGTCAAATCAAAGCCGAGTAATTCCATTATCTTCAGTAATAAGAAATCTGTTTCACGATTCAGAAAACACATCAGCTCAAGTCATCTGCTTTAAACAGGTGTAAAAGTTCATTTTGGATCCTGCATTCGTTTATGAAAAATGTTTTTTACCCAAGATCCCTTTGTAGTGTGTAGGCTTTATGTCCTCATTTCTGAATTTCGCCCCCTGCAGCTTTAGTCTGGTATTGACAACCCAGAGTGGAGTGGTCGCAAGAACATTTACTACACCTAAACAGACCAGACCAAAACACGGACAGAAAAACAGAAAGTTGAAACAAGATATGTCTTTTTTGTGATAAACATTTACAAGAACCATTAGATGGACTATTGCCAATATTATAGCATGTATATGTTCTCCTCTGTACTTCACACTGACTGCACATTGAACACTCTATATGAGGCCTATATCATAGGGCTGTGCAATTGATCGAAAATTAATCGTGATCGATTATTTTCTTTTATTTAAATTCTTATTATTTAATTTTTTTTAGCCTTCATAAATTACAAAAAACAAAATAATCAAGGTAAACAATTATTGTGCCGCATTTCATTTAGCAAGGATCCTCTTTTCTTGTAGTATAAATCCAAAGCGCACACCTTCCTTACAGTGGTTCAGCAGTGCTATTTCTCTACATTTATTTTTCAGTTAAATTTAGAGCTAAGTTTTTATTTTCTATGTTGTTTTAAAGGTTTATGGGCAATCGTGTTAAATAATCGGGATCGCAATATAGGCCAAAATGATCGCGATTATGATTTGTGTCATAATCGAGCAGCCCTACTATATCGTAGTATGAAAAAATATATACAGAGAAATCCACAATCATTTTGTGTTTATCATTTCCTAGAAATTACATTTAGGCAATACCTCTCTCAGCGTCAATGCTATCTTTACATGAGCAAACCTGCAACAATGCCAATGATCAGGTCTCGTCCTGGGGTTGACGTATGACCTCGCAACCAGGTGGCCTTCAGGCTATGAAAACAGTAGAAGTACACGAAGTTGGAGCAACAGAGACTGCAGATCAGTGGAAACCAACCTCGATATGGCGCTAATCTAGTGAGAAAGACACAGAGAAAGAGAGATTTAAATGTAGCTTTTTAACGTCAGAACGTAAAGTATAGTGAATAACACAAAGACACAGTGACAAATGTGTTAAAGGATCTACGCATGACTTACAGACCCTCCTCCTTGATGATCTCAGCCAGAATGGCTGGGGTGGACTTGGCTTTCCTCTTGTCATCAACTGCAAGCATACACACAAACTCTGTATTCACAAATGCTTCGTAATAAGTGATTCTATGAGGCCAAAAGTGACTTTAATACCTTGCAGTCGAAGCCGAGCTGTGTCAAGAGGAAAGAAAACAGTCATTGCAGTTACGCTGCCCTGCGAACAAACAAAATAACCATTTTAAGTGCAACATGTTGTTTGGCAGCATGTCATCTTTGCTTAAAAAACAGGTTTTACTACACTTCCCATAGTTTAACTATGTTTGTGGTGAAACCAAAACACACATATATTAAAGTTCTCCCACCGTTTTCATAGCTTCGTAGTTTGTTATTTGAAATAAACTATACAATACACAGACAGGTTTATTGCACTTTGAAATTTGTGATTGTTGACACAAAGACGTAAATAAGACTGTTGCACTTTAAATGTGATGTCGCACAAATACACGTATCAAAAGATAAAATACAAACACATGATCGTGTAAATACTGTATATGTGTCTGTACCACTGCGCCGCTGACTGCGTGCACGAGACTCTCGTATGAGAAAACATCCATCAGTTTTAAATCTTCAGATCCCATCTTCTGATAACTCGTTTTACTTTATGTGAATGAAACGCAAATGTATTTGAAATTAAACGCAGATTTTAATTTAGTGCTAGAAGAGTTCCCTTGATACACTTCCGGGTCCGTTTTAGCCAATGACAGAGGTTGCAGGATTTCAACCAATCGGCGCCGATGCGTTCAAGACACCTCGGAAGTGGGATATTTTCCACTACAAACGCGGAAGTAACGTCTGAATTTAGTAGCATTGAAAGTATAAACATTGAAACACCGATGCTACTTATTATTTGGTAGCATGGAAACAACACAATAATATGTTAACGTTAAAAGAGCACCATTCGCCATTTTCGGGTTAAGAGGGAACTTACGTTATCGGAGTTCCGAGAGCACAAGGCAAGGCAGCATCATTTACATCGGTCTGTAACGTGACTCGTAAACTCGGAACAACAACTTTACACAAACATCATCTGGGAATAACATTAAGACCAACAAATAAATAAACAAAGACGATATAAAATGTCATTGTGCTATCACAAGCATTATGTTGACCAGTTGCGTTGAAAATATCATGTTATACATATATATTTCAGGTAATGCAGATGCTGTGCTGTTTCAGCAAAATAGTCATACAAACAAACAAATAAAAGAATGTGCAACAACTTTTTCATAAATTTGACTTATACTATACTAGTACTTAGTATCATTTTGATGGTGAAAATATGTATTATCAATTAAAATTCAAATTGTGAAGAATCACACATTTTTTGAGAGATGCAGTGCAAACTACAGGGAAAATGTTACGTTTTCTCAAAACATTATTTCCTTCGTACGGTTTTCATTTCATCTGCTTCGGTGCTCACCTTGAAGAAAACCTTCACGGTCTAGACTAAAGTTACATTTTTCTACCCAAACACACTTTGTCTGTATACTTGACTAACATGTTGAACGAGTCTTCAAGTGTTTGAATGAAGCCCTCGTTTTATGACTGCCTCTTAACAGGACCAACCCTCTTACGGTCCTAAACCGATACCTGTTCAAAATGTTTGGCTTAAATTGCACACCTGAGTCATCAGCAGACTCCCTGTAGCACAGATGGGGTGTATTTGCTGTCATGGGTGAAACCAACGTATTTGTAACATAACAGCTTTAGACTGCAGAGAGGAAACCGTAAGCGCAAAGGAATAAGGCATGATACATGTTTTACTCAAAAGAGATCTTATAGCTCAGCACAACATCATTCGTAGTTGCAAACTATGGATTTGTCTTAAACAATTACTACTGGGAATTCTTTTTTGCAGTAATCTGCAATACTTAACATTTTTGTTTATTTTATCAGAAGAATGACTCTTGAAGATAAACAGGACAGTATGAATGTAGAGAACGAACTGGATGGTTCTGATGAAGAGTTTGATGATTTTGAGGAAGAGGGGATTGACTCGTTGGACTCATCAACAAGCTGTGAGTCCGAGATATTTGCTTACTGTACATTTACTTTCACATAGTTTATTTAAAGTCGTGTATTTAAAATCCTTTTGCAATGTTAAACCATGTTGTAAACAAACCAATCAGCAACTCACACTTTTATTAACAGATGTGGCACCAGAAGAATTGTATGAAAATTTGCCGAATATTAGGAAAACCAGTTTAACTACATCAACAACTTCACACGGTGAGCTATTAAATGACAAAAACACGCAGTTATTAAGGTTAAAAAAAAATCTTATACTTATATAACTCTTATATATTTTATATGATGCAAACTACGATATTTATTGATTATAGCTGGGAGAGGGGTTTCATTGACCACATTGCGTGTCTTGCTTTTGGGTGCAAGAGGGGCTGGAAAGAGCTCCACCGGAAACACCATCCTCGGATGCCACATCTTTAAGACGGACATACAGCTCAGTAGAGTCACACAGATCTGTGAAAGGGCATCTGGGATCATTCACGGCCGACCTTTGGCCATAATCGACACTCCAGGTCTGAACAGAATAGGGAGCATGGAAAGAGAAGTGACCAGAGAGATCCTAAAGTCCATATCCCTCTATACTCCAGGACCACATGTTTTTCTGCTGGTTATGCCTGTAGGAAACTTAACTAATGATGATGAGAGCATGCATAAGTTGATGGAGAGCATGTTCGGCAAGAGCATATGGAAGTACACCATTATTGTGTTTACACATGGAGATCGGCTGGGGGACAAAATGGCTAATGATGTCATCGCATGCTCTGATAAGGGGCTTCGCGATTTGATCCGTAAGTGCAGTGGTGGGTTTGTGTTCTTCAATAACAAGGACAAAGATAACTACACATATGTGAATGAACTTTTAAAGAAAATCGATACACTCCTGGCCATTAATGGAAAGGGATGCTACACGTCGTCTTTTTATCCATCTGCAGAGAGAAAGATAAGGAAGAAAATGGAGAAAATTTTAGTAAAGAGAAAACAGGAGATTGCACAAAAGGAGGAAAAGCTTGGGACACTCTGCCAAAGTGAGCTGGAGATTGAAAAAGAGAGACAAGAAATTTGGAGAACTGAAGAAGAGGAAGCAAGAAAACAGGCTGAGAAACCATTCAAACAAAGAAAGTCTAAACTAAATGCGTTTGACAGAAAGACATCGACCTGAAGTTGATAGTTTAACAAATACAATTAGACCCTTCTTTGTCTTTTTACTTTAAACAAATGCCTTTTCGCTAATCGTCTGCAAAATCCTGTGTATTTTTCTATACCTATACAGACATACTGTAAGGGGGCTATTGTCACAAGTTGACACACAGGCCATCTCAGTATAGCTTAATGAGTGAAATGTGCAACCCAATCAAGTTGTCATCTTACATTTTTTTTATTATTATTGAATACAATTTATGATATAACAATCAAAAAGATTTTTAAAAGAATGTTAATGTAACCTAACATGGTAACTGAGCTTTCCTGCTAGCAACGCCAAGGTCACGGGTTCAATCCCATGGATTGCACATACTTAACAAAAACAAATGAATTGTACAAAGTATTGTAAGTCGCTTTGGATAAAAGCGTCTGCCAAATGTAAATCATATAGCCTATGATTCAGGAATATTATTGTTTTATTTAAATAAAAAATAGTTTTCTTTTAGTTTTTTTCTTTAGTTTGTTTGCAAATGTAAATTTATTGCTTTATTATATTTTATGAAGCAACAGCACTTTCATTGTCTGTAAGTACACATCACAACATCATAACGTTGTTCTGCACCTACTACATTATAAAGAAATAAAATGTACAGGTGAGACAGGATAAGACGGATAAAAACAACAAAAGAGAATTGGAAAATGACTGTTTTTGTTACAAATGATAAATAATATTTACCAATGATAATAATATTTACCTATAGTAAATAATAATAAAACACTTGTTACGGTTTGTTAGTTTCATTCTGTTAAACCTCTTGCAGTGAAGTTTGCAGGGTTACATTCGCGCAACATCGGTTTGACTACGTTCTTAGGTTGCAACAGCTGTTTCTGTCACAGCGCTGCCCTCTGCTGGCTTCATGAAATACTGTTATGTGCCAATAAAAATTAAAAGTGGGGTCAGTTCACTTCCATCAGTTTTTAAGTAAAATTACGGTTCTATAAGACACAGACAGATTTCAAATGAAATCGAGGAAGTAGCCTCTCAAAGATGTCTGGGTCAAATATGTGATTATTTACTACATGTACATATTACATAAGCTCGTCAAAACCTTTGATATTTAAACTGTATTATATAGGCCTAATAGCAAAGCTACAGCAATAATGTTTTAACAGTGGCAGATGAACATAAAACATGCGAAACTAAAATGCCTTCTACATTTTTTAATTGATTTTGTCTTTTTTATTTACAAAAAAATATTACCTGTAGATCTTCCATCTAGAGGTTTTTCTATATGATATACATACTATATATAAATACATGTAAGGAAAACAAGTTTTATAAAAGAGAAACTGACACAACAAAAAAGCTTTGATGGTTACCACAAGACTCTTTCTCTGTATTTCTACCAGGAAATTCACATTCATGGTCTTTCTTTTTGCACTTGAAAGAATGCCTGAACAGTATATCAGATAACAACCAAAACATCCGGTTTTATGAAATGCTTGTACAAGGAAGTGACAACATTACCCTGAAAGACCAGCTCTTCCATTTGACCTACCAATGTTTCCAGGCTTCGGTCGCTGAAATAGTTTGCATATTATAACTTAATGATGATACTGACAAACAGTTTTGCCCATCAGTAAAATGCCTGACAGAAGATACAGAAGCCGATAGAAGAATTCTTTGTACACAGGTTCAACAAGAATCCCAGTCTGCTAAAATAAATCAAACATTCAAGCACGTTTCTTCTCTGGCGGTGGGTCTACAGTTCAGAACTTCTGATTATTGTGAGTACTTTCTTTACAGTTCTTTCACTGTTTGAGTTGTTTGGGGAAGTAAGATGCAGAACTTATTCTGAGCTGATTTGAGGACACTGTGACAAAATATTTATTATTAATTGTGTAAGCATAATGTAAACACTTTTTTTAACTTTGAAACAGAGCAATGACGTCAGAGGATAATGGACTGGACATTCTGAATATAGAGAAAGAAATCTCTGAACTGGATTCAACGCTGAGCTGTAAGTTATGGATTACTGTCACTCTTTCTTAGTGAATATCCTCAAAAACACATTTGTGTATTCGGTGGTTGACAGTTACTGAGATTTAACACTTCTCTATATATTAACAGTCTGTCCTAATAAAACGTCCTCTTGAATATCAATTCCTTTATTTCTTTTTTGAGTAGAGATATTCTTTCAGACAATTTTTTATTTTGTCCGAAATCACATTTTCTTGTCTTCGGCTACTATGACAGGGACGGATTGTGACTTTTTTATGTGCCCTGGGCACGGACGTGTCAAAGCCCCCCTGGCATCACATATTTTAGGAGAACAGTATCGCACCTATAGCCCATGACTTAGTACTTTGCACAGGACGCGTCGTTGCGTGTAAAACGCATGACACAGCACTCAGGAATGGTTTGAAAAGTCTCGTGGCACTCTTTTGATAACATATGCCAAGTTGCAATTGTAAACAAAAGCGACACTTCTTATGGTTGGTCGACTGCTGTGGAACTAAAACCATGGCGCTTATGTGAGGGACGCTGCAAAATATGGAG
Organism: Barbatula barbatula; assembly: GCF_947034865.1. NCBI lineage: Eukaryota > Metazoa > Chordata > Actinopteri > Cypriniformes > Nemacheilidae > Barbatula > Barbatula barbatula. The sequence goes on from NC_136769.1 coordinate 7,033,311, forward strand.
GACCTGAAGTGTCGTGTGTAAAGTATTAAAGCATTTCGTAGTTTGATAATTCTAAAATGAAAATAGACATTAATATTTTTTATACAGCTTATTTTATTTATCCAAATATAAATCGGCGAAACGATAAACTCATTCAGTATTTTTTGCTTTAATGGTCAATAAAAAGCGTGATTATAAAAATGATTAATAAATGAAATATGAACCCATCAATAAATACTTCAAATTAAAAAGGGACTTAAAAAACAACATAAAACACACAAAAATACATCATTTTCAAGTGCATTAATGAATTCCTTTAAAAATAGGAAATACGAAAATGCGATTTAAAATGCAGAATAAATAATTGGATTTACAAATTAAACCACGAGTTTTAATCAGTCATTTAAAAGACTAGCATCCGAGAGCATGTTACATCTCTCTCACCGTAGATTATTTGCATTGTTTATCCTTTGCCAATGCACGGACCCAGGGTGTCAGGGAAATACTAAATAGAAAGGATAAAAGGAAAAGCAAATCGGAAAATGAAAGGCAGGCGGAAATGGAAATGCAAATGAAATCTGATTAAATCTGATAAAAACTCGATTTAATTTGTAAATCCAATTATTTATTTTCAAACACATTTTAAAATTCCACAATTTATAAAGGAAATCATTAAAGCACTTTAAAACGATGTAGGCTACTTATTGCGTTTTTTATGTTGGTTTTCGATTTACAATTTGAAGTATTAATTGATGGATTAGTATTTCATTTATTATTATATTAACGATCACGCCTTTCTAAGCCCATTAAAACAATAAATAATGAATGACTTTATCATTTCGCCTATGTATATTTGGATAAATAAACGAAGTTTATATTTTAGAATTAGTTATTAAACAATTAAATGCTTTATTATTTTACACATGAGTCTTCCAGTCCTCCATAGGAGCGTTTAAAAGTTCATGCATTGTAAATGAAGCAATCCATCACCAAGCATTTAACGTTGTCTTAATAAAAACGCGGAGAGGTTTCCTCAGAGAAAACTCTTCCACAATGTAATCCAAATCCATCTGTCTCACAGTACTGCATTCAATGGCTACTGAAGCGAGCTGATATGACCTTGACACACTTCTGTGGTTTTGAATTAATTGTGTTATTTTGCCTTCTTCTACACGTGACTTCCGCACGCTTACATTACACTGTGTTTTCTACTCGCCTCTAGATGTCTGTCTCAACAGCATGGCAATGTATTAGCATCATTTATTTGATTTATTGGCTACGGTTAATACTACAATTGCAAAATAATCCCTTTATTCCACAGTATTCAGCGCTTATTTCTAAAGTAAAATGAATGAATGGCTAGGGCTCCTGCTGGTCTAGTGCCCTGGGCAGGTGCCTGCTAGGCTCTTGCGTTAGTCCGTCCCTGACTATTGACAACCTTTATAAATATTATTTTTCAAGTTGAAATAGAAGAACCGTATGAGAATGTGAAAAGTAATTCCAGAGAAAACTCATCGCCATCCCTGCAAGGTATATCATATTTATTCATTCATATTGCCAATCACTCCATGAATAATTCATTCATTTCGATGGCAATTACATATTGTAAATCTTTGTGTATTGTGCTTTATTGTACCTTAGACTTTCAAGACTTCGATGCAAATTCAAAATCACCATCTTTGACCGGTAAGCAACCATGTGACATTCATTGCCTTGGCCTTTATAACAAATGATTCATTTATGTTTGTGTTATGATGTGCATAGCTGGTCAAAACGTGGCACCAATCCAATCTGACATAACACGAAAAGAAACCAAAACAAGATGAAGGAGAACAAACACGTCAGACACCAAGAATGCCCAGAATTCAGCTTTTCAGATTCCAGACATAAAGACCTTCAGAACAGTATACGTAATTTATATCTGGTCATCCAAATGAAAAACAACTAGTGCTTGAAATGCTATTTATGTATATTGTATGTTTTTTTGTCATAACTACAAATACATTTCAGTTGTGATTCATAATGATTTTGAACAGAGATGGCCAAACTATGGCCTATAGGGACCTTTGATTTGCCCCAACTTCTCATTCATGAAATGAGGAAATAAGTGGAAAATGCCGTTTTTGGGTTCAAATGTAAATTGAAATTTAATACAAAGAACTGAATTTACTTGTTTAGTGTATATTTCATTTAGTGTATTTTGAAGTTTAAGGAAAGTACATTGTGCTTTGACAGCAAACAGGTAATATCGGAGAGATTCATAACCCACATGATAATATTTGGTATTATTTAACAAGTTAAATTTTTGGAGCCCTTCATTGAAGGAAGTCTGTGCATCTCACATTTAGAGCGCTGATGGTTCATGCAATTGCTATTTTGATTCCAGCAGATTTAACTGAAAACTAAAGTTTTTTTTATACAAAGTACATTTTGATAATTTGTCCTGACAGTGAAAAGTAAGAGAATCAGAAGGCTAAAATCAAATGACTCTATGTGTTATATTTTTCCAGCTGAGGCAGAAGAATTGCGCATCCTATTACTGGGAGCGAGAGGGTCAGGCAAAAGCTCTTCTGGAAACACCGTCCTCAGGTGGAACGTTTTCAACACAGACATGCAGTTGAGCAGAGTCACACAGTTCTGTGAAAGAGCATCTGGAAACATCAATGGTCATCCCGTGGCCGTCATCGACACTCCCGGACTGGTTGTAATGAATCGAATGGAAAAGTCTGTGATCAGGGAGATCTTAAAATCTGTCTCGCTGTATAAACCAGGACCGCACGTGTTTCTCTTCGTTTCACCTGTGGGAAACTTAACCAACGAGGACATGAACATGCATAAGTTAATTGAGAACATGTTCGGTAAGGATGTTTGGAAATACACCATTGTTTTGTTCACACATGGAGATCGTCTAGAGGGAAAAACCCCGAATGATATCATCGCCAGCTCAGATAAAGACCTAAGGGAGTTTATTCGCAAATGCAGCGGTGGATTTGTGTTCTTTAATAACAAAAACATGGGAAATACGGAGCAGGTGACCCAACTTCTGGAGAAGATTGAGACCTTGCTGGCCGTCAATGGCAGAAGCTGCTACACAACGTCCTTGTTCCCAACAACGGAAAGGAAAATAAGAGAGAAACAGGAGAAGATTTTGCTGCAGAGAGAGGGCCAGATAGCACAGAAGGAGAAAGAGCTGGAGGAGAATTATGAAGGTGAGGAGCTGGAGAGAATGAAGCGCGAGCTCTGGAGAGAAGAAGAGGAAGATGCCAGGAAACTAGCGGAGGCTACACAAAGACGCAGATCTCTGTCAGGAACTCTCATCAAGACCCCTTCATTTGTTACAAAATCACAAACAATTAACTGATTCAACCTTTCAAGGCAAATACTGTATGTTGTAATCATTCCCTGCAAAAGGACTTGGAAAAGGGGATAATTTATTCACACAATAGCCTAATAGTTCGGTTCAGTAGCAAGAATTATAGTCCATATAAACTTTAAAATCCATCAAAGTTGATTGACTGACTGTTTATTATTATTCTTTTGTCCCATAAACTTTGTATTAGGTAACATTTGTCATAATAATCTGTGTAGCCTATTTGTAATTTTAAATAAAAACACAATGGTACAGGTGCTGTAGCTCTCTCTCACTGTCTAGGAATAACATTTTCATGTAATGATGCCCTCTTCTGGAAAATGTTAAAACATTTTGTATCTAAAATACAGTAGGTACTGTACCACATTCGTTAGGTTTTTTTTGGCATCAAAATAGATGCTTGTAAAAAACACATCTTTATGGTGCAGGCTACATGGCTTTTCGGCTTTGTAAATTTTAACCTTTTCAAAGGAACTGCCTGAAGAGCTCAGAGACAGAATTGTGGCAAGGCACAGATCTGGCCAAGGTTACAAAAACATTTCTGCTGCACTTAAGGTTCCTAAAAGCACAGTGGCCTCCATAATCCTTAAATAGAAGAGGTTTGGGATGACCAGAACCCTTCCTAGAGCTGACCGTCCGGCCAAACTGAGCTATCGGGGGAGAAGAGCCTTGGTGAGAGAGGTAAAGAAGAATCTAAAGATCCCTGTGGCTGAGCTCCAGAGATGCAGTCGGGAGATGGTAGAAGGTTGTTGAAAGTCAAGCATCACTGCAGCCCTCCACCAGTCGGGGCTTTATGGCAGGTGGACCGACGGAAGCCTCTCTTAAGTGCAAGACACATGAAAGCCTGCATGAAGGACTCCAAGATGGTGAGAAATAAGATTCTCTGGTCTGATGAGACCAAGATAGAAATTTTTGGCCTTAATTCTAAGCGCTATCATCATGCTGTGGGGGTGTTTTTCAGCTGCAGGGCCAGGACGACTGGTTGCAATCGAGGGAAAGATGAATGCAGCCGAGTACAGGGGTATCCTGGAAAACCTTCTCCAGAGTGCTCAAGTTCAGACTAGGCCGAACGTTCACCTTCCATCAAGACGATGACCCTAAGCACACAGGTAAAATAACGGAGTGGCTTCACAACAACTCCGTGACTGTTCTTGAATGGCCCAGCCAGAGCCCCGACTTGAACCCAATTGAGCATCTCTTGAGAGACCTGGAAATGGCTGTCCACCAATGTTTACCATCCAACCTGACAGAACTCGAGAGGATCTGAAAGGAGGAATGGCAGAGGATCCCCAAATCCAGGTGTGACAAACTTGTTGCATCTTTCAAAAAAATCATGGCTGTATTTGATCAAAAGGTTGCTTCTACTAAATAATGAGCAAAGGGTCTGAATACTTAGGACAATGTGATATTTCAGTTTTTCCTTTAATCAATCTAAAAATGTCAACAACTGTGTGTTTTTCTGTCAATATGGGGTGCTGTGTGTACATTGAGAAAAGATGAACTTGAATTATTTTAGCAAATGGCTGCAATATAACAGAGTGAAAATTAAGGGGGTTTGAATACTTTCCGTATCCTCTGCTGGTGTAATGTTGCCTCCTTTACTATGATGGTTTGTGATCTTCAGGTAGAGGTGGAACTCATCAGGTCTAGCTTATCTTCAAGGATGTCCAGCTAAAAAGAGATTAAAGCCTCTTCAAAACACAGATTCGATTATATAAAAACAGTTTAAATACTGAGAGCGCATCTGTTTTGTAATCAGACATTTATTTTCACAGCAGTTTTGGTTATGATGGTTAAAGAACAAAAATCACATACGTTTCCAGCATTTTTCATAATTCCACCTTTAGACCTAAAAACAGTAGTCCAGCTGGAGTATAACTAAATCTACTGCAGCATGACTTCAATTCAGAGGAAAATAACAAAAACAGCTCTTAAACTTATTCTATCATCATTGTTGTTGTGATTCCTTCGAGACACATCTTTAAAAAAGTTACTTGTTTTAAATTTTAGTGTCTGGATGTCTGGAATTTTTAACGGTGTGTCACATTTTATATCTTTCCTATTGACGGTTCTATGGGCTGCCATAGACAAAATGGTTAATATTCAGCTATTAGGTTAACAAGAACTTAACTTTTTCACGATTTGGTTTTATGGTGTTCCATAAGCTTCTAAAGTCAGTTCAATCTTACAAGCAGGAACATAAAAACTCACGGGACCTCTGACATTTTTATGGCTCTCTAGGGTATGTAAGCTATACCAAGGAGCACCTTAGAAGGGAACTTCCTTCACAGAATTGAATTACTTCATTTCTATCAATGATTAATTATCCATCATTATAATGACCACATTTACAGTAATACTGAAATTATACAGAGTCTTTTTGTTATCATATTTATATTTATTTAAATAATAATTTATATAGAATCAACTTTAGAATAAAAATGCATTTTAGTTAAAAAAATTGTTACTGTAAATTATTTCAGTACAAATAGAGAAGCACTCAATATGTTTCAGCGAAGAAAAAAGCAGCCAAAATATTTGAAATAATCTATTCACATAAATACTACTTTACATACAATTATGAGATAACAAACAATTACAATAGAAAAGAATGAAACAAATAATCATAATTCTGATTCTTCCATGTTAACATCACACATCAAATCCCAGCTTTAGATTTTTCATACCTGTATTTCTAAACTCAGATAACAAGTTCAAGTTCATTTATTCATAGAGAAAAATAGCCACAAGACTGACCAAAGTGCTGTACACGAATAACCAAAATAAAACTATTCAATTAAAGGCAGAGGAAAACAGATTAGCATTCAGAGAGCGCAGAAATAACCATAAAAATACAAAATAAAATGGAATAAAAGTGGGTTATGGGTAGGCCAAGTATGTTTTCAAGCTAGATTTAAAAATGGGAAGAGGAGGTGTCACTCTGGACTCGAAAGGCAGATTGTTCCACAGCAGAGATAACAAACTTTACAGAAGTTTTTGTTAGTTTTCTATGACTATTCCTTTTAATTTATTTTATTATTACTTTATATATATATACCTTCAGGCACTTACCTGACTGAAAAATCATGCACTAGAAATAAAACAAATTCTTTACAAATTTGAAGAGAGATCTCACATGGGTATTTGTACCACCAAATGTTAATATCTGTGCTTTTACCATAGTAAAAAACGTTGGTAAGAACTTAATTTTTCATGGTAAGGTTCACATATTCATGGAATTGCCCACCTGTGCATTTACACAAACTATTGAATTTATTAGGAAAGTAAAACAATTCAGAGGTATTTATCCAAACTTTCGAGAGCTTGTTCTTCTGTGAATGACTTCCAATCATCTGGAATCCTCCCGCTACCACTAAAAGTTTTTTTATGGTACTTTTCCAGATCATCCTGAAATCGACACACAAACCACTTCCAGTAGGGGAGCTCTGAGAGATCAGGTGTGATGCACCAGGTTGCAAATTCAGGGCCTGCTGTTCTGTACTCCTTCCATAAAACGGTATCATCTGAATCATGACGTAGGTAAAAATAAGAGTCACTTGCCACTGAAGATGTGCAGAAATTCAAGCAAAGATTGTTTGTACCTCTATAAATCATGCCTCTCATCCCACAGTTTCGATGAAAGGGAGCAATATGATCTCCAGCATGGTCTTCCATTGTGTTAATGCAAACCACTTTACAGAAGGGACACTGAACCCAGCAGCACTGACAGAGGTGCTCAATCAAAATCTCATCTGGGGGGTTCCTGAACATTGTCATTCTGATATCAGATGGGTTCTGTAAGTACTTGTTTAATTCTTCTATTATGGGTTGAATATCTTTCTTCACAATCTCTTTCAGAAGATCAAAGTCAGTGATGTCCTGACAGCAGTTTCCAGTGAGATGCTCTTTATTGTATTCAAGCTCATCTTTCAAACAGCATGAGAAAACGTCCAGCCACATATTTCCATCTCCTCCTTTACTCAAGACCTCAGATGTTGCTTTTTCAGCAGCTATGATAATGCAGTTCTCCTTGTGTCTAATGTTGACTTTAATCATTGCAAGAGCTGAGGAATTCGGTCTGGTTATGTATGCTTGAACTTCAGTTTTAATAAACTTTTCAAAGTGGTCTCTTGGGTAAAGAATGTACTCCATGAAGTTGTCAAAGTCCTCCTCCTCTGCAAGTTTTTTCAGAATGTGTTTTTCCAGGTTTGACCTGTTGCCTGTGAAAGCTGGAATATTTGTCCGCATCTCTCCTGCCAGATCTTTTGCGGTCTTGTTGTAGACGCTATGTAGGATGGGTTCTTTGAGTTCACTACAAATCAAGGCGCCAAAAACTGCTGCAGATGTTGCACCTCTACAGAACCCTTGAAAGACACTGAAGTACTCTGGTTTCTTTTTCTCCAGATAAATCAATGGATCATTAGCTTCTCTGAACAGCTGATGGAGTTGGGCAAATCTCTCACCTGCCAACTTGCACATACTAAGTGTCAAATCTACTGTGAACTCTTTCTTGAATTCATACTGTGTGTGAAGGCACTTGTGTTTTCCAACATTCATTTTTACCAATTGTGTGATTTCCTGAATGTAGCTTTTGTTGTAACCCATCTTTGCAACTGATTTTGACTTAACCTGGTTCTCAGTTCCACGAACAATACTCTGCACCAGATTTTTTACTGACTCTTGTTCTTCTGGTGGAAGAACAAATTGCTTAGTTGAACGTATCCCAAATTTTTTTATGGGATTTACATATAAAGTGAAATCAGTCATTTGATTTATGCTTTCAAATTTGCTTAATCTCTCTTGCACAAGTGCAACTTCATGAATTTCACCCAGAATTGCAAATATATCATTGACTATGTTTACTTCTTCCAAAGGGCGAATATCCCCTGCTAGCTCAGACACCCACTTTACCCATACTTTATCAAATTCTGTCTTCATCTCATTCTCATCTAGATGTTTTTGTTTGAGACTGAACCCGAGCTCTTTGCTTTTGTCAAGCAGTTTGCGCTCATGCAACTTTTTCTGCCCATCAAGTTTGGAGAGAGCTTCCCTTTGGTGACTGATGTTATCCAGCTTCCTTTTTGCATCTCTCACAAGATCTCCATGCAGGTGCTCAATTTTTTCTTGAAATTTCTTTCTCCATTGAATCAGAATTTCTTTCTCTTTGTGTTCTTCAAAGTAAACCTTCATAGACTCTTTTACCTCCTCATTGACCTTTGCCATCTCCTGCTCCAGGTCTCTACTCTCAACTTTATGGAGTTGTCTGTTGTTAATTCTGTTGTGCAATTTGTCTTCGATCTCCAGCATGGAACTCCTAAGACTCCAGGTCCACTTTACATACTCCTCCTCTAATTTCCTGTACACTACAATCTCTAAAGTATTCTTGAAACTGAAAACAAAGTTTTCATTCAGAAGAGCATTCCAGAGATCTCCAACACGATCTCTGAACTGTGTCAGTGTTACACCAGTACATTTCGAGGCGTGTGAGAGTATAGCAGCCTTAAGTTCCTGGACATTTTCACTGTAGCGTGGATTGGGTGGAGCCATGGGTGGGCTGCCCTCCCAGAGTTGTGCAAAATACCTTACATCGGTTTTTATATCAAATTTAATGACATCACTGAAACATTCTGCATCACAGACTTCCTCTTTGGCCGCTAACTGAGTCATCTCATCTAGTTTCTCTTGTAAGCGCCTTTTCCCTACCATGTTCTTCTCACCGGCTGTGATATCTCCAACATTCTGATGCACAAACATACAGCTGGGATTCAGTCGTACCTTGTTCATCCTCAGAAAGGCTTGAACAACAATCTGAAGGATGTCCTGCATCTCTGCCGGATTCTCACCAAAGATGTTGATCAACGTCATATTTCCAAGACCGACCACAAACGTTGCCAATTCGTTGTCATGATGTCTCGTTGACCTGCCAGCCAGTTCTAGAGCCCGAAGCCCCTCGGTATCAACAATCAGAAGGTATTCAAATTTAAAATGTTTTTTCAGTTCTTCAGAGACCTTTACAAGCTGCATGAAGGCTCCTCTGGTGCATCTACCAGCACTGACTGCAAACTGCAGTCCGAACATGGCATTCAGCAAAGTGGATTTCCCAGTACTCTGAATCCCCAACACAGACAACATAAAGACTCTTTTGTCCCCCAGTATCTTAATAAGCTCATCAAGAACAGCTTTAACCCATATCAGAGGAACATGAGCTGCATCACCATCCATCAGCTCCATTGGGTATCCAGAAACCATGAGCTCTGCGGCAAGTCTTGGGAGAGAGCTCACTTTAAACTGACATCCCGTTGTTTCTCTGATTCTCTTGCCCGATTCATGCGATTCATAGATCTGGCCAATTTCTCTTAGTAAGTGCTCCAAGCCAAACGTTGCTGCATTGATTTCATCTGACATTTCCTCAAGTTGTGTTTGTTCAACTTTCAGTTGCTCAGATTTACCATGTTTCTTTTTCAACTGCAACACTTTTGACCACTTGTTGTCATATTTAAGATGAAGTGCGGCTAGGTCTTCTAAACTATATTCATCCAAGAAGAATCCAAGCCATTTGAGGAAATACATCTTCTCATTAGCATTCGCAGTATCGAGCATTTCAATAAACAACTTCATGAATGTACTGAGACCACGTTCCCTCTGCTTTTCTCTTATCTTACACATCTCCATTTGCTTTTGGCTGCTATGCATTTCAATATTGTTCCCTTGAGGTCGATGTAGCTCTTTGTTCTTTAGACACCATTCATGCCACAATTTCCCCTGACATGGCAGAAATGTTTCCTTAATTTGGGAGAGTTCGCTGTTCTCTAGTAACGCTGTTATCTGCTTTGCCATTTCATGGCCTTTTTTGCAACATCTTTCAGTCTCGTCAATTTTTATTCCAGAGTGTTTGACCATATCTGAAAGTTTAAAGTGGGACGTTATTTTTGAGAGGCATTTATTGATGGTTCTTTTCAGTTCTTCGGACACATCAGATTTATTTCTGTCTTTTAAACCGATTTTATATTTGTCTTTTCGCATCTCTGTAACGGCACATTCGTCTTCAGTCAGCAGGCAGATGAGTGGCTGTGGGTTGTTGTACAGCTGTTCCACAATTGTCATACTTTTGTCACTCTTATCTAGATCGGGCAAAAGCACAACATTTATCGAGGACTCCTCAGACAGAATTTTCAGCTGTGTCTCATTAGATTGGGCATCACCGTGAAGATTACAGAATGCAATACAATCTGTGAATTTATCAGTCTTCTCTCCAGATGGGCAGTACCAGGCGATTTCAACCACTCCATCCATCAGTACACACGATTTGCTGCTTCCACGGCAGTGTCTGTGAAAGAAAGTCTCATGTCGTTCATTGATCAGAGTGTTTATAATTTGAGATTTGGAAGTAGCATTTGCTGAAAATCTAAAGAATGCAACCATGGGAGTCTCTGCCTCATGGATTCCCTGGTTTCTGCTGATGTTCTTCTCATACAACTTCCAGCTCTTCCTGATTTGTCGGAAGGTCCATAAGGGAAATTCAATCTTTTGGTTGAAAGGACTGGGCACAAGCAGGGGAAGAGCATACTGACACTGTGACAGTTTGGTTACCATGAGCTGACGAAGGAAAGGATCTGAATGGAGAAGCGCTGCCATCTGAATGTCCATCGGGTGAAGCGAATGCTGTTTATTCACTTCTTCAACGGGCGCAGGCCTCCTGAAAATGTTCTCAAAAGCATCACCCTCCTCTGTACCTGAACCTGTTTTCCTTTGTGTGTTCACCTTATGTTTTCTTTCTTTTAATGGAAGGTATCTTGCTCTGTAATCCATCATCAGGAGTCTTTGTATGAAGGTGTGAACCAAGTTCTCCTCCTCACAAGGTTCATTTCTCTGCATTGAAGTTGATGTCACCTGCAGAAAGACTTGTGGTTTCAGTTGGACAGGACTCAGATTGAGTCTACGGAAAAGCTGCTTCAGTTGCTGTTTGATCTTGTCCTTGTCTTTAGATTGTTCAGGTTTTTGTCCTCCAACTCCACACTTGTTGTCTTCCTGCAAAATTATTAAAGAACATAAATCTCTTAAATCTCTTTCTTTGTTATTTGGAATTTAAAATATGAAGTTTGTAGAGTATTAAAATCATTACGTCTATGGAAACAGTCTCAAGGGATTTCATGACATTGTCACAAACTGTTATCTATTAATTCCTGTCAAGGACATGAATTTCCCCTTTTTGTGCCAGTCAGCAAAAAAATTTGTGTTACCCAGCACAACTTTAAACCCAAAGTATTTTAATACGCAATATCTTTCATATGTATAAATACATACAGTATCAACACAATCTGATGGGAACTCATACCTATTTTACAAGGTGGGTCATTGGTATGAATTTTTCCTTTTTCTTTTTCCTAGTTTGTGACACGAAAAAATTGGGAAAAATAAACGTGTGTGTGTGCGTGCGTGCGCGTGTGTGTGTAAATGTATTACCTTATCATATGGTCGCAGTTGATTATTGTTGCCTACGACAAAAAAGTAAGAACCATATTTTCCAAAGTTCGTAGAAAAATGCAAAAATGAATCTAAAACATGATTATATTATGTCATGTTAATAAGTATGTACTTACCTCCTAGGGACTCTCTTGTTTGTTTTTTTATGTTTGCTGGATCAAAATTAAGGGAACAACAAAATTATGAGACAATGAGTTAATGAAGCTAACTAAATTATTTCCATAATGTTCGATATTAAGACTCTTAGCATTTGTGTAAATGTAACTTTGATAAGTTACATCCTCATGTAATAATGGTTAAATATGTGTATATTTTAAGATAACCATGTCTATTCCCATGGCACAGCACAGAATCTCTGGCCAAGTTAGTAGTATAGGCTATAAGAATTGTACTGCATGTTGTAAATGCTAATGATTGTACTTGTGCTTTAACGGTTGGGAATACAATTTTAAACCAAATGTCATCTTTGTCAAAAATGTTTTATATGTGTTGGGTGCATAAACAATTTACAAACCACGCAATCTGGGCTTTACCTTTACTCACAACTTCAGCAACATTAACAGGTTGAGCAGCTTTAGTAGGATGGTGTGATGGGCCTGAAGCTTTGCTCTCTGTGACTGTTTCAGGAAAAGCATTCAATGGGTTTAATCATTTATGATTTTACTTGTTGTCGTCAAATTGTGTAATTAAATTAATTAGTAATACATTTTTAGTTATATATAATCTAGAGAAGTTACAATTATATTAGCCTTCCTCTCCTAACAGTTATTAACTAAACAAATATAGAGACTTATTTAATACTTACTCTCTTGAATGGCATCAATACTCTTCTTTTCCTGAGGTTCCAGTTCTCTAGCATGTGTTTCCCTTCTGTCTTCATGATTAGGATCTGAGGTGAAGAAATTCCAAATAGACCTCAACATTTTCTGCAAGATAACAACATTGAATTACTTGAGCAGCATTGTCAACATTCACACATTTTAATAAGGTTCAAAGAATGTAATATTTTGTTTGTTGTGACTTTGTAACTCACCCAGAATGCAAAGGTTTAATTGTTCCCTTTTTGCAGCCCGATCACAACAGTTTTGTAATTATGGGAATGTCGTGACCACCTAATGAGGAGCAGACAAAAAAATTACGAACCAATTGTTAAATATGATATGTATTTCAGTATTTAAAAAACAACAACAACAAGATTTCAACATAACAGACAAAAGGAGATAAGGAGATATTGATCTGATCTCAACAGACATGTCATTATAGTTATTATCATCCTCTGAACTAGTATGCGGTATGAGGACAGGGGGTGAAAACCAACACTTGGCCTAATGCGTAGAGGTTACACAGATTGTACTCCGTCACAACGGAGTGTCTTATGAAAGCCTCGATGTTGTAGCGGTCTTCAAATGAGACCTCCGGTGTAGGCAGCCTTCCGAAACGAGACAGATCTTGTTTATGTTAATCGTTCTCGGATGTTACATTTAGTCATTTAGCAGACGATTTTATCCAAAGCGACTTACAGATGAGGAAACATTGGAAGCAATTATAACAACATAGGCAACAAAATGCATGAATGTATCAAAACTAGTCCGATAAAGCCTAGCACAGTATACAAAGATAAGAATAGTGAGGTTTTATTTCTAAATGTTTCTTCTTTTAGACCAGGGATCGGCAACCCGTGGCTCTCGAGCCGCATGTGGCGCTTCAGCCCCCCTGCAGTCTTTATTAAGCCCCTATTTATGCTTGATATTAAGATGCGCTTTTGTCGATCGGATGACAAGTGGACGAAAGAAGCACGTGTTTACACCAGTAATCCGTCTATTTTGTCCACTTTTCACCGCTTCTGTTTCTTCAATAAATGTCTGAAAAAGCATACACGTTTACCCAGCCATACATCCTGGGTGGGTTAATGTAGCTTGCTTTTCAGATATTTCATTCGAATAGGCAAAATAAGTGCATGCAACGTACATAAAGCGGTTGTATTTATGCCTTTACAGATGTGAGACAGCGCCAAACACTGTATGCGTCTGTCAGAAGTGGAATGGTGCGTTTTTCGTCTTTAATACAAACGTTTAGGTCTTTGGCCGGCACAGTTTAAATCTGGTATATTTTCCACTTAGTGGTGAAACTTGGTAACTACTACCATCCAAGGATCACAGTCCGTGTTGAAGTAATTTAAAGGTTATATTTTGCGGCTCAAGACCATTTTTATTTGGTGGGAGAGGGTCCAAAACTGCTCTTTTGGACGCCGACCCCTGATTTAGACTATTAAATCACGTAAAAAGCTGCACTTAGATCCAGCCTCTATGTTTCATGCTTGGACTACTCCTTACACATTTACATTTATTCAATTCGCAGATGCTTTTTACAAAGCGACTTACAAATACGACAGCATGTAAAATATTGTCAGGATCCTTATCAAAATAAATATGATATATTATGTTTACACTAGGAAACAAAACAAATTGCTTTACCTCAACGACAGTAATTTCCACAGAATCTTAGTTCTTCCTGGTTCATTGTGTTTAAGCAATGGGTGTAATATAAAACTGAACCTCCCTTTCCTTCGATTCGCAAACAAAGAAAAGCATGTTAAACTTATTGGCAGGTTTTCAGCAGCATTGAATGACAAACAAATGCATTCAAATTTTCCACATGCCTGCTTACGTCACTTCTACACACCTGCTGCTTTTTTTGTTCTTTCATTTGTTTTGTTTGCTATACCCTATTATGTCGTAAGGCAGATACCCTCCATCTTTGAAAAGGCAACATGATAGTTTGCCCTACAAATCTATCAAATAAATGTTTATTTACATTTTACGCCAAGTAGATAGCAGACGGAAAGCAGATGCAAAAAAGGCCACAACGTCATTACAGCAGTAAGCCAATATAAATTGACCCATATGACTGGTTTTGTGGTCCAGGGCCACATACAGTTACAAGTGCCTTGCAAAAGTATTAATTCATTCACTTGAAGTATTCTTCACTTGTCTTCCTAAAGCCTTCAGCTAATCTGGACGGATGGTCCCAAATGTCTCAGACCTCAAATACATAAAAAAGGAACATTTTTGACATATGTTTCTTGCATAAAGAAAACGCTGTAATTATTGAAAAAAGATCTTTATTGAACCCTTCATTGATTTAATGAAAAATAACCCCACCATAAAAGGGGTACCTGAGGGCAAAAAGGGCACAGGCTGAGCCCTAGCACGTGCCCGCCAGAGACAGATAAACAGGTAACAGGAAGGGTGGGACCTTGAAACAAAGTCATGTCAATTTCATCCTCATCATGGTTGCTGTAATATTCCCCACGGTGGCCATTCTCCCTTCTTCCAGATTCTGCAACAAATGCACAAGCACCAAGACACATCTTATAACACATTTCCTTTTCTAAAAGTTTGTATTATTTTACAAGTCATATAATTACTGGAACACTGAAATACATCTGTACCAATGATCACATTACTAAGCACATTTTATTATCATACTGACCAGAGCTTGAGGGAAACCGCTTTTTCCTGGGCTCTGATCAAAAGAAAAGATTATGGTAAAGGCCTCAATGGTTATGTTCTGAAATCTAACATTGTGTTAAATGTGAATATCTTACGATATGAAATGTGAATTATTGCTATTTGGATCTTACCTTGTATTTCTGGCTCTGCCAGCGCATGATGATTTAAGAGAGTTCCTCTGTTAAAACAGAAAACTCTATGTGAAGTTTAAGATGAAAACATGATATAACCTGTTAGTCTGATGGATCTTTCACTGTCCAACACTCCTGGAAAACTGGGAATATTGGCTCAAAAATTGTGTTGAAAAGTGGCCACAATGTATTCCTATTGAACACCTTTCATAAGCTTCTAAAATCTTACGAGAAGTAACATTCACTTGATCTTGAACATTTTTATGCCTCTATCTAGGTTGAGAAGGGACCTTAGAAGGGACCTTTCTTTACAGAGCATGGGACAAGTAGTGCAAAGTAAAGCCTTTTGAAGGGATATTAAACGGCATGATGCATTATAGTTGTTCATAATATGTGTTGTAATACATTAAATGTGGTTGTCAAGAATTAAAAATGCAAAGTGTAACAATGAATTGATAAGTGTTATAAAATGAAATAACTGTAGATACAATGATTTATAATGAATGAATAATTAATACATTTACACTACAGCTTTATTAATGCATTGTACACACATACACACAAGAATTCATTCATTTATATCAATGATTAATCATCATTCATTACAATGACCACATTTAACTAAGTGTCTAACTGCAGTGTCCATAAATACAGTAGATAAAACACAAATTATGTTAAAAGTCATTGTATCAGGGTCTTACCTTCATTCCCCGGAGTCTGCCAGTAACAGTTGGGCATTGAGAAGCGCTACTCTGTCAGACAGAAAACACAAAGCACTAATTTTATTATTATTATAATTAGGAATATCATCTATATATTTTTGTGCTAGTTACATAAACAATCAAACCTGTTTGTAACGATGAATCCTACTTTTTTTAATGTTTGGGGATACAATAAATTTATCCTACAAATAGAAAGAAAACAAAGATTGGTGTAAAATCAGCGGATTTTATTTTGTGTCATTTTAGCTAATTATGCGTCTTTACCTGTTTTATATCATTCTTTTCAATCATGCTCTGGTTAATGGAATTATTATACATGGACATTTCTTGGTTTATTACCAATACAGTAGTTTTAAAGTTAAAGTAAGAGCTACAATCACACTTGCACCTTTATGAGTACCATGAGTGGAATACCACAGCAAAGGATGCTGTCCTTCCACTTCTTGCTTTTCTCTTTTCCTCCAAACTTCTCAAATTCTGTGGGATTGAACCACCGCCCTTTGCTATAGATGCACTTCTTCCCTAAAGACACACAGATAGTCTGTTTTAAGGTCGATCTGCCTGATGTACAGTTCTATCAAGCATCACAGTAAAGCCTTTACAGACACGTAACTTTTAAAGAAAACTTACATCTCTTATAAAATTTATCTAGATCCAGGAAACCCTCTTTATACCCGCATGTAACAGGGAGTTGAGAATCATTTTCCAATTCTTCCCCGTACTGGCTGGCATCTAACACAAAGATTGTGTGTCAGGCATAAAATACACAAAGGTTAAAAACAAAGGTGCTTCAAAGGTTCTCCACAACGATGTGCCATGTCTTTTTTACTATTTTATAATCCAAAGAACCATTTTTTTAACCACTATTGTGAAACACACCACGGTTCTTCAGATGTTAGAGGTTCTTTATGGAACCGTTAAGATAAAAACAGGTTCTGCTATGGCATACCCTTTATTTTTAAGAGTGTTGAAGTCAAACACACAACAGTGTTTAATGCACTGCTTCCATTAATGGTTGTTTTTATAGTTTTACATTTACTTACTCTCACAGCTTTTACTCGTGGCTCCTCTTTTCTTGACCGATGTTGTTCCTTTCTGCTCAATCACTTTACAACTTTGTGTTTTCATCTTACTTTTTTTCCCTTGTTGTCTGTTCTTTCCTTCATCCTCACTCCAGTCAGAACCTGAACTGCTCTCCATCTCCTGTAGTCCTCTGAAACTCTGATAACGCATACCACAATATTTTACTTTTTTTGATAGAGGAAACATACGAGCATAGGGAGGCAGAGCGAATTTGTATTCATTGAGGCTGTTAAGGTAAAATACTAAAATGGTGCAAAACCACCAGAATGTTCGTATGTGTAATATTAATGCAACATAAATTATGAAGGTTATTATTATGAAGGTTATTGTCAATAACGGTATACTGCAACATGCATAGATCACACTGCAACTTTTTTTCAAATAGATTTGCTCTGCCCAAATATGTGATTATGAACCAAAACTAATTGGTGAGTGTTCAATAATCTTTGCAACACTATAGTTACAGCAAATGTCTTCTGAATGCCTGAAAAATAGAAACACAATCTATAGGCCTATTTTGTTTCGATGCATTTAACCAGTTACACACATGAAGGTGTTCAAGGTCTGCTTACCGCATTACAGTTCAATATCACTTCCTCAAGTTTAAACAAAAGAAAGGTTGTAGTGCAGCCTACAGGCCATCACCGCACACAGCACCCTGCTCTTGATATGACGTTAATAATGTCAAACTTGACTGTTAATGGAAACGTTTGCAGTTTCGTTTCAATAAACAAAGCATTTCAAAAACAAGAAATACATATACTAAAATCGAATAAATAAAATAACTAAATAGAAAAACAAAATCCTTTAATAACTGGTTCGTTTTCCTCTTAATGCTGCTTATAACTGATAACAACTATATTTTGATAGACATACTCTTTCAAAAGTGAATTTGCGGAATTCGTTAGTGCTGAAGATAGAAATAATACAAATATAAATAATTTTAAATTGTCACTGGCTTTTCTGTCACATTCCCGCAGGTTGCAGTGAGATCTAGGCTGCGTCCAAATACGCCCATGGTCTTGGCCATTTGATAGCACGTGCACGCGACAGGAAGTAAGTGCGCAAGTGAGTTCAATAGCTTATAAAAATTCCAAAATGCAGTGCCCTTAGTGCACACTAAGGCCCTGTCCCAAATGGCGCACTTCACGTGGACTTACTATCTCGTGTACTTAAATTGCGCGTGCTCACCAAGTCTACGAGTCCGTATGGGTCCCATTTGTCTTTTTAGTCTCTGTTCGCGAGCGCATCCTTTATGACCTTTGAGACTCCACTGAAGTCCCCTACCCAAGAATCCCTGTGAACGCCCAATCACAGATCGGATGGGAGGAGCGTCGTGGATGTTCGACATTTTCGTGAAAATGACGGGTTTGTTTTCTATTAAGCCAGATATTCAATAATTAAAAACATTTAATGCGTTGCATTTTCTTGTTGTAAAAAACATGTTTTATTGTAGATTTATATGTAGTTGTCTCTGGGCTCTGTAAAGCTGAACAACACAGCTTCTGTACTATAGAGAAATATTAAATAACAACACATATGAATATTAAGAAGTGTATACAGAAGAATAGTGTATGCAAATAAATAAATATACATAGGCAGTTGCATTTACGTCATGAATGACAAATGAATGCATTACAAACATAAGTATATATTGCATAATGCTCCGGCGTTATATCAACATATGAAATATAGAACAGTTTTAAGCGGCAGCTCCAGTCCCAAATAACTATAAAGGGACAACAAGTGTGATCGACTTCACGCGGAGCTGCGCAGACTGATCAGCGAATGACAAGTACCGCAAAAGTGATTAGAAAGCACTGCTTTCTCTTTCTGCTGTGATGACCTCAAGTCTGTCCCAAAATGCATCCCATGTACTCTTGTGGACTCGTGACTAGTGCCTTACAGATCTACACTTCCTGACGTCACCAAGGGTGGAGTGCGCCATTTGGGCCAGGGTCTAAACCCAAACTATCTTGAATACCGCTTCCGAGGTTATATCATTGTCAGTTCGATGTTTGGCTAACATGTGTCTTTCTTTTTTGGGGGGGTACAGCTGCTTTGATAAAATAAAAATAAAGCACTATAAAAATAAATCTGATTTGACAATATTTATATAATTAGGTATTCCATAGAATTTCGTAGTAAAAAATAGTGTTGCACGTTTTATTAGTGAAAACTTCAAAGTTATGTATTTTGTAAAACTGCTAATTAGAAAGACCACATTCATTAACTTTACATATTTGAACTTTTTAAGTGTGTCCCATTGGGTTAGAAGTACTAATGCACACTTGGGATATTCATGCCCACTAGAACACTTGGGCCAAAAACAGGAAATACGCCATGAAAGTGGGAGGTTTTGGGTAGCCCTACTTGGGTGTGCACTGCACGCAATCTCTCTCTGTCTCACTCACTCTCACTCACCTCCCTCCCTCACTCACTCCCTCCCTCCCTCACTCACTCACTCACTCACTCACTCACTCACTCACTCACTCACTCACTCACTCACTCACTCACTCACTCACTCACTCACTCACTCACTCACCTCTCTTCACTCACTCACCTCTCTTCACTCACTTACTCACTTACTCACTCACTCACTCACTCACTCACTCACTCACTCACTCACTCACTCACTCACTCACTCACCTCTCTTCACTCACTCACCTCTCTTCACTCACTCACCTCTCTTCACTCACTCAAGCTTCCGATTAGATGCACAAGAAAGTAGTCATAAACAGCATTTTATAGACAATGACATGACAAACATTGAAATAATTTTCAATGTCTGGTTTTGTGGAAACTGTGCCTATATGCTGAATAATTGACTTCGGTCTCCCTTCAAATATTCAAAAGGTTATGCAAACAAACTAAAAAGAATCAACATGGCTCCATGCTCACTATTTTAAATATCAATATGCATCAGAGTCATAGAAAGCAAATGTACACAGCATTCCATCTAGCTGAATAAACCTAACATGTGACTTTGGATTCATGTGCGGGTTGTGAAAGAGCGTTGTTCAGTTTCTCACTCACACCCAGAGATAGATTTACACAGAAACGAAACTAAAAGTTAATTTCTTTTCGTCTTTCAAACTCTTCTTTGTTAATGAACTTCATTTGTGTACTCACCTTATATTGTCCGAAGCGTTGCTGTCTTTTAATTCTTTTACACAGACAAATTCTGCACAAATGACCAAATCCTCAGTTTCTTTTTCCTTTCAACAAATGACACCCTTCCTATTGAATCATTAGAAATAGTCTGCCTGACAGCTATGAGCTATTTTTCTTTATTTTAAAGAAAACTTAAATATGCACTACTAACAACAATCATTAAAAAAATTATAAAAAATGGATGCAAGTACCAAAGGAAGATCGAGCACACGGTGAATCTAAAATCATTAGACCAATAAGTTCATCAGTATAAGCCACACCGGATATTTAACCACTGAAACTCGTTGGCAGACTGTCAACTTGACAGTCAACATTTGTACAACTGGAAAAAACTGTACAGGTTTATACTGATCCAGTTCTGAAACAAAAGTACACTGTAAACTTGTTAAAAAACTTGTTCAAAGTAACAGTTAAAGTAGTGTAAACTTAAGTTTATAAAAAAAATCTGATACTTACTTTTGAGTTAATTCCAGATGATTTGTTGAGTAAGAATTTCTGTTCCCAGCATTCTTTGCATGAAACTCCATAAGAAGAGTACATTTTCAAATGAAGTGTTATATTATGAGTTTTTAGAAAGTAAAAAAAGCCTTGTTAATAATGAATGTATATTTATGTAGGATATTTAGAAGAGTTTTTTGTATTTTTGACTTTTGGGTTAACCATCATTCAGAATCATTCATTTGTACTTGATGCATGGATATTGATTATTACTTAATAAAGTTACTGAATCGCAATTTTATTGCAGGAATATGTTAAGAGATGCTTTTCTGGATGCACAAGTTAACATTCTATGCATTATATGTTCTGTGATGTGTTACGCCCCAGACATGCTCCCTTGAGTGGTAAAATGCTCAGCAAAATTGCTTCTTTTAATAGGAGAAACAAAGCAACCGAGACCAAAACACGCAGTTGGACTCGACGGCGACTATCTTATATACATATATATATTATATATTTAGATCCGCTCCCTGTTTTTCCTTGCCTGGCACACTACAATACACACGAAAACTAATGAAAATCAAAGAAATCACATTAAAAAGTAACTTTTGAACTTTTCCTAAATACACATATAAATGTTATATTGCTTAAAAGTGAATGTGAACATGTTTTCTTTGCAGTATTTGAGGTCTGAAAAAATACAGAGCATCATTCTGGTATTTTGACCTGAAAAATCAATTTTTCAATTACTCTCACACATGCTTTTTTGGTATTTTGTAAACTCATTTATTATTAAGAAAAAGAAGACAATATTTGATATTTAAAGCAATATAATTCAGTCGATTACACTCCAAAAGGTTGTTGTGTTCACATATTTCTTCTACTGAATGTCTAATAAGTACAACATGGGGTCAAATGCTTTGTTAGCAACAAAGTTGTCATTGACGAAGGGTAAATCTCTTTCCCTTGCTGTCAGGTATCTTCAAAATACCCATCTGAAACAAAAAATAATATTTGGAAATGTTTCAATACCCATAATCAGCATTGACATTTTATGTTCTCACCTTCATCAGAGTCAAGAGAGATTTGCCTTTGCATTCTATGCTCTTTTTCCAGTCTTTTTGTTCTCCTTTACCACCAATTTCCTCAAATGCAAAAGGTGTAATCATCTTTCCTCCTATGCGAATACATTCCTTTATTCCTGAAGGGCGAATTTTGATATAAAATGGCTAGTTATCGAAATCTTTAATGATATCATTTAAATTCAAAACCATTGTTACTGTGGTTCATTAATTGGACTAAAAGATTTTTTTGCCTCTGGTTTCATCGGCCCAATTTGTTTTTATGGGTTTTTGGTTTAATGCTTTAAATGAGGTTTGGGGTCAACAAAACCTCAACAACAAAAAAACTTACTTTTATACAGTGTTGTTCTGTTGAGTAAGGCCTTTTCCTTCCCACATGTAACAGGCAACCAAATCTTGTGTTGAGGCATGTCCCAGAGTTCCATTTTTCCCCCTTGAGTGAATTAAAAATGGGACAATTGTACTGTGGGTAAAATGTTGGTTACATTTTTTAAATCAAAAACAGCAAAAAAAAAGTATTTCACTTGTGCGGAATAGACACAGTTAGGAATCAGTTGAGACCATAATGTTGTGTTCTGCCCAGTGAATTTACCTCTCTGCCCATGTTCAGCTGTCGTCTTATTATTAGAATAATAACTCACCTGGGGCCGAGTGTGAACCTGGTAAGGGATCATTGTTGTACTGTTGATGTCCATACAATACAAATATTAAAACATGTTATATTTAACACTGTTCATTTGTTGCCTTTACAAAATAAGTGACACATATCCATGCCAAAAATCCATTGGAAAGAAAGCCTGCATAAAAACACACAATATGGCTTTTTTGGCTATTTTCAGCTGTGATTTGAGACTATGGTCCAGCTTGGTTACTTTCACAATCTCACAGATGTGGATATATCCTTCCCTGAATTTTGTACTGTAAGACAAGTAATGCATTTCAAAAGTATTTACAGCACAATAAAATGTCCTAATTGCTTTGTAAAAAGGAAGTTGAAACATTATTGCTATCACGATTATGGACAGAACCCATGCGGAGGCAGACGAGTATCAAATAACAAAACTTTTTAAACCAAAAACCCTCGATGGGGAAAACGTGAACAAAAACAAGACAAAGATGTAAATGAAAACTTCCCACAAGGGGGAAAAAACAAACAAGGTCCTTTGAATAATAAATAAACTATAAATCCACAAACTCGAAAACAGGAAACGGGAACATAGGTAATCCACAAATTTGGGAACAGGCGTAAACCAACACGGTAAGTAAATGTGAACAGACAAACAATGAACTGACAAGGGACAGAGAGAAACTGGGACTAGATAAAGGGAAACACTAAACAGGACCGATAACACAGGGACAGGGCCGGCGCTACCTATAGGCGGAGTAGGCCGTTGCCTAGGGCTTGGAGGCGGGGCCTCCAAAACATCCCGCAGATCCACCAATCAAGAGCAGCAAAAGACTAGGCTGTTTTTCCATTGGATATAACAATTGCCACTCACCTATAGTAAACCAATTAACGTTAGTGTGATGATGAATAAAATCCAACTTTTCTGATCTGATGGCGCCGAAACGATCGCATCCTTCAGGGGCTGCTAAGCGTAAGGCTAAGCAGGAACGCAAAGAAAGTGCAGCTCGTGATGCAGGTATCATATGTTTTGGAGTGATTGTAATGTATTGTAAAAAAATAAACTGAGCCTGACGATCAGGTTCATTTTGGGATAGGCTATAATTTGACGGTTATTCTGAGTTCAAAAGAGCGCGAACGTTGATGGACTGAATTTGCTTCTGACAATGCAGAATTTTGTTAGAAAATAGAAAGACGTTCTAAAGTAAACAAACCGTCCGAAAGAATCTGTCCGCGGAAATGATACGGTCTTCCAGTCACTGTTGGAGAGAGGCAAATTCATGATTAACAGTTGATCTGATTCTGAATCTTACAAAAGAGTCGATTCCCCCCGATGGAATCGATTACAACCTGTGGAATCGACTCTTGATTCCTAACGCCTCTGAATCAAGGAATCAATTCTTTTGGAATCGATTTCCAGCCCTAGTCAGGAAATAAATGGCAAAATACTAAAGTAAAAGTAAAGAAGTTTGTCAGTCAAAGAGAAAACGCACTATAACTAGAGCATTGTTTATGTTTCAAAACAGTACCTCAACTGTCTATCTTCTAAAACGCAGATGTTTAGCCTACATTTACTGCTCTATCATAATAGACCTATTTAATTTTTTTTGCTGTTGCAATATTTATTGAAAATAAGTATGCAATTTTAAGCATATTAGTAAACACATAATTACAGTTGAAGAAATTAACTAGACATTATTTAGTAGTTTATTTATATCACTTACACACTAGCAGCTGATTTGTGTATATTCATATTAAAGGTATTTCTCTACAATACATATGACACTATTTAGTCTATCACTGAACAAAACTGTTCATTATTCCAGTGTTACTATAAATAAATTACTGAACTAATTACTGCAAAAAAAATTCCTGACTGAAAAAAATCGACATTAAAATTTAAATTGACATTAAAGGGGAGGGTGTGGCAGGGGTAGGATGGGGGGCCTCCAACATAAATTTTGCCTAGGGCCTCCAAATGTCTAGAACCGGCCCTGCACAGGGAGAGCAGCAGATGGCAGGAATTAAACACTAAGGGAAAGCTAACAGCAGGATTGCACGGGGCAGGTGAGGGTAATGAAACACGGAGGGGAAGATGGTTCAGGGATGGTGAAAAGACTAAACACTAATGCGCCACTAACAGGGAAACAAGGGGGCGGGACTGAAGAATGTGACACCGGAGAGAGAGCATGGCGTGACAAACCAAAACAATGCTCTTTCTCCACACAAAACACATGGGACTATATCGTAGAGTTGAGCTCCAATCCTAATCTATGCAACATAAATGCACCTGAATCAGCGAATCATGGTCTTCAAATTAGTTATAAAGCTACAAGGTGGCAAGTTTGAATCAGGCTTTAATCTAAACTCTGCAGGACTTGCGGCCCTTCAGGAAAGAAGTTACCCATCCCTGATATAGAAGAATGATTCACTGTGTTAAACGTAGAATAGTGAAAATGAAACCTTTTCATTGATGTTATTCGCTATTTTAATGTTGAACCGAGTACACAATTGCTTAATAATCTCACCTCTTCTCACATGTTCGGTTGTTTTTTGGTGCATTTTACTTTCACAGATGTTTTTTGGCCTTCGTGTATTAACAGCTCTTTCTTTATTTGATAATGATTTCATTTTTTTGTTAGTTCAGAGAGTTCAGGATACAGCTGAAAAATATGCTCCTTGTTTACACAATTCCAGAACTTTTCAACATGACGACTTCCACAGTTTTCAATGAACTCCAAGGCCCTGTACACGCTTTCCTTATCGCAGTGAGACCCCTTTTTATCCTTGTTAGAGGAATGCAATGAAAACTAGTGAGAGAAGTAGGTATTGCACAATGTCTTTATGTTTTATTATTTCATTTTTTGTTGCTGTATTGGCTTCCTTTTCACAAGCAAATAGAAATGTGTTTTTCCACCAGCTATTTTCCAATTGGTTATTAAAAATTATCCATCTTTACCTGTGAAGGTTCCATCAGATTGATCCTTTACAGCCTCGGCTATACCAAGATTTAATGCGTGCCGGTTGACAGCTAGGCAATTGGACCGGTAGGTTACATCCGAAATTGCCTACTTCTATACTACATAGTAGGCGAAAATAAGTATGAGTCATTAATAGTATGTCCGAAACCTCAGAAGGAACCATGGACCGCGGAACGCATCTGAACAAGGGGGCTTCATTTCAAGTTATGCGAAGGAGGTGGGGGCGCATATGCATTGAACCAGACATTATTACTGATGTATTACATAACGTTGCAAACACTTTATTTTATTCCGACACAACACAGTCACATCTACAGTTCACACATGATGAACACGCACACAGGCTTGCTCAGATTTACCCCGCTGATCCAACTCTAACATTCACACACAACAAGCCAAGCCTATTTACACATAAACGCACTGATGAAACTATAGCAAACAACAAAGTACATCCAGTCCAGTCCACAACCACAACACATCTTAACGCCTTGAATCTAAATCAACATCATAGTCCTTATCATCAAAAGTCAACACTCATATCAGATTGATGTGCAGAGCCGCACGCACACACGCACGCGCACGCACACGCACCCACAACAAAACAAGTAAAGATTTCTGCTCGTTTCACACCATGTCAGCCAGTTTAAATCTTTGAACCACTGATATTGAACTGATCTTAGTCGTTGTGAAGACCCAGTACCCTGTACCTTTTTGGTCTTCAACAGCACAGCAGGGTTGTGAGGTTGATTGGGTTTTGTGAGATCCCCGCAGCACTCACTTGTACAGGTGGCTGTCGGTAGATTGGCTTGAAGCCGGAGGAGAGCAACTAGCCAGGGCTCGTCGGAGTCCGTGGTGGAGATGGACGGTCCGGGTCTGTTGTTTAGGCCACAGTGGAAGCTGGAGTAGTTTGCTAATTTTGTTTTTCCAGTTTATTTGTAAAAAATCAGATATTGACTTCTGTCTCTTCATTGTCGCAGCCTGGTAATGCCGCCAGTTTTTAAACAGGTGCCCGCCGTTAGCATGCGACGACGCTCACACATGACAGACCTAGTAACAACGTCGACATAACGTCGTAGTTGATAAACAATGCACACTAATTTCAAATCAAAATGCAGCAGTCAGTGGGAGTTTTTTTTATCGGCAGTAGATGGTGAGAGGGAGTTAAGCTGTGTGGTGACTAGTATTGTTTGGCTCGTAAAAACACAGATACAACTTAGGCTTTTATTCATATTAGATAGTTTATCAGAGTACAAAAGTTGCCGTGGCATCTTGGCAGCCCAAGCCATTTCCTCACTTGTGTACTCACCAATCTCTCCAGGTTCTTGGCGTGAGACCACGTAAGCTCATACATTGAAATTGGCCACTACGGGTGTGGCAACAAGCCAAATAGGTGTCATGATTCTACTCATCATGCCAGGTTTTTCTTATCTTGGGGCAGAATCAGGCAAGATTGCTTGTTTTGTGTGGAGAGAAACATATTATTGTCAGTCAGAACATAATATGCGTTCTCTCCAGTCTCGTCATTGGCCCCGCCCCTCTCGTTCCTAGTATTGCTTTCCTCCTGTGTCTCATTACCCACACATGCCTATTGTTATCTCCTTTGTTAGTCTCCCTATTTAATGCCATCTTGTCTATTGTCTTGTGCTGGTTCGTTGTTCTAAGTGTACTTGTTTATGGTGAAGAGACCACGTTAGTAGACATTGTGTAATGTCTACAGTTCCCTTGTTCATTGTTCATTGGTCTCTGTGTGACGTTGTGTCGAGTCAGAAGTTTTTTGTAAAGTGTTTGTTTTCAGTTTTGTATTTTAGTTTTGGTTAGTGTTTTTCCCCCATCGTGGGTGTTTGTTTTGTGTTTATTAAAGATCCTGTTAACTCCTTCAGCGCTGCCTGCACTTGGGTTCTTTCTTCCTGTTTCATGACAGACCGGATAATTTTTTCCATTGCCATTGTGAAAGCCAGTGGTGAAATTGTGAATTATGCCAATTATGCCAACCTCCAGCTGTTGCCACGTGGTGGTTCTATACTGTGTGACAATAGAGAATTGGAGATCCTGAAAATATGATCTGCTCAGGAACGTGGAAGAAGTCAAGGGCTGTCCACAGCAGCTCATGTAGCACTGATCAAAAGGCTTTGGCAAGATCTCAAACTCTAGAATAGTAAGGGTATAGTAAGACTCTAAACACCAAGGATTTTGTGAAAACCAACACTCCACTCCTACGGATCAAAACACCAAGGATTTAGTGAAAACCAACACTCCACTCCTACGGGTCTAAACACCAAGGATTTAGCGAAAACCAACACTCCACTCCTACGGGTCAAAACACCAAGGATTTAGTGAAAACCAACACGTCACTCCTACAGGTCAAAACACCAAGGATTTAGTGAGAGCCTGTACAGGACGGACTGTGGAGGTGACGAATCTCAGCCAGATAGATTTAAAAACAGAGCAGAATTTTCAATACATGCAATTAAGTAAGTGCACAGGAAGCCTGTGATCTATAGCAAATATATATATTGGCAGTATTGCAATTATCATTATAACCAAAATAAAATAATAACCTAATCATCATCATACTATATAGAACATTATATGGCATATTCTTTTGTGTAAATGCATTGAACCTTTATATTATACATGTATGTTTATCAAACTTAAAGGCCCACTTTGGGGACACAGTTGTTTGCCTATTTCTGTACAGTGTTCTTTATAATGTTGAGGCTGTCTAACCATTTGAGATTGTCTAACTACTTGGGATGTTTCGTCTCAATTAAAATACGATTCTATCTGAGCTGTTGCTCTGAATGTCAGGAGCACTGTTTTCTCAGTGTTTTTGAGCTTACCCGTTAACATACATATACTCAAATGAAAATAAACATTCACTTTGACTTCAGTACCTAAACAGAAGAAAAATTTCTAGACCGTATAAAACATTCAAGTAAAACATTCAAGTTAGCACAGAGTTTCTTACTTCTAAACAGACTTTCTCTGTCCTGTAAGCCTTCAATTTTCTGTTCAGACATGTCGCAGAAATTGAATGGTGTCCCTGGAGGAGCAGTATATATTTGTGTTTCTTGGGTAGAGACATCTAAACAGAAAAAAATTGTTTTACTATATTGCGTTCTTGTATGTTTCATGTTGTTTACAGTTAAAATAAAGTGTGTTTGACAGTTTAGAAAATGTTAACTGCTAATTCTTAAACATGCTGGTTTATTTTTAACTCAGTGAAAACAAACACTTCAGTGACAATTCTGGTTTTGTGTTTTTAACCACTTCTTCCATTTCTCCATTATTCATTATTGTATTTTTTATATGAAATGTTATTACAAATAACAACAACACTCCCTTCCTGAACTTTATACATAGCAAGTACAATGTCTTGTTTTTGCCCTTAGGCTTAAAAGGGGACACTGGATATTATTTTTACTTCCTCTAGCTTCTTTTTGTATAAGTTAGAGGACACACGGCCAGTTTGTTATTGGCTGCCTGATTCTGAAACTGTCATCCAGCGAGCTGTTTCAATTTGAAATGGGTTTCTACACGGATATCTACAGTAACTATTTAAATAATACGACATCCGAGATATCCACGCAGAGCTAGACAATGAAGCAATCCTGGCACACAGATTGTTCTGTGTTCGGCATGGAAGAGAGGGTGGGGTGATAAGTAGCTCAAAATAATTTAAAGATAAATGAGAAGGTGAGGAGGGTGTTCCTTTACACAAACGTTGAGGAATTTTTACCAAAGTTTCACGAAGACGGAATCAGACCAACTTGTGGAAAATGGGTATCTAATGTCCCCTTTAAATTTTGTTTTAATAGACAGGCACTGTTTGTATATGATTCAATGAGGACTGTTAAATATACAGTTTATACCTATAAAACTGGTGCTAGGTTCTTTCATTGATTGTCTTCCTGCTGAACTCTCACCGGTCTCATTTTCCTCTGCCACAACATGACTCAAATCCGGTGACAATCCAAACTCTGAAATAAATCAGCAATGTAGACTCACTGACAGACTGGCTGACTAACTGAAAGAAACAGAGTTTTCTCACCATTCTTCAAAGTTTGAATCAGATCATTAATTTCACTGCACCGCATCAAGATGTGCTCCTTGTTCACACAATTCCAAAATCTTCTAACTTTTTCTTTTCCACATCGTTCAATATAATCCAACATCCCATAGACACAATCTTCGCTGTGCTCAGGGTCATATGAAGACTTTATGAAAGAAACTTACATAGTTAGGTTAGACATAGCCTATTTACATGAACATTTTACATTACATTTATGCATTTTGGCAGACGCATTTACCCAAAGTGACTTACATTGCATGTATTATACACATGTGCCGATCGAACCCATGACCTTGGCGTTGTTAGCGCCATGCTCTAACCACTGAGCCACAGACTAGTCTTTCTTTAAAAATCTAATTTAGCATCATGTTTAAACTGTACTTATGTTCAGTACACGACCGACTAACCCAATAGGTGTTTCGTCACAAAGCAATAGGACAGTGAATGAGTGTTTTGAAGAAGCAACTAAAAAAAGTAGAAAGTATTTGCATGATTTTAATCTTGTCCTTTCAGATGTTTAGATATTCATTTAATTCACCGGTCACCGATCATCTGAAAAACCTCTCTTTACATACAGCAATTTGTGTGTTTTAAACAGAACATTTTGCAGTGTGACATTCAAGCTTACTTCAAAAACCTTCCTTAATGATTTGATTGTCTTTGAGATGGCGGAGAAGCATCACTGGGTCACTGATCGTAGCCATCTTTGTTTTGTTTTCCCGGAATAAGCTTAATAACCGTTGATTTGTGAAAAATCCAAGATCCATATTGTTGCACGCGTTAATGCTTGTGTGTGACTATAAGGAAAAGACAATCTTGCTGTATCTGCAAAAGAACAAAAAATATTGATAGACTTTTTAAATGTTTAACGAATATTCAAACATTCAACAGACAGATGAATTAAAGTGCAAATGTCTGTCACCGACTTTCGTTTAGACCCCGCAACTAAACAGGGGTGAGAGAACTGGACCCATGAACTGGACTGATCCCATATGTCACAAACTATCGTGAGAACAGACTGCGGGTTGAGTCTGCACAGTCAAACACACCTCTTGGCAATTAGCATCGTTCAAAGTAAATAGCTTTTATGTTACAGTTTAATTTCAGGGTGCAACGGCTGACAGCACTCTTAAAGAAAATATATTTTCCTCTAAATAAACCATCAAATAATATATGAAAAAATAGAGTGGTATATTAGTTAAAATAATATAAACAATTGAAATAATGCATAAAGAATTGATCCTTTTCATATATTAAGATGCACTTAAATGAATGCATTATGTAATATATTGCATTATATAATTTCATTTCATAATGGAAGGAATTTCGTAATGGATAATACATCTCGGAAGTTTAACAAAGGGTCACCATTGAGCTTATTTGCTTTTTCTTTTGTGCACTGTTCATTTCAATCAAAAAAATGATTCTTAAAATACTGTAGCACAAAATTGTTTACAAGATATACAATCATGTCTATACAACTCACAAGAGGCAATGCGCGGCTGGGCATTTTTCCGGTGTATACAGATTTTACTGTCTCTGGCACGACGGAGTGCCGCTCCAACACATTATAATAGCCGCACACTGGCGAGAGCGTAAGCCTATAAATTGAACCCCGGTAACAATCGTTCGTGATTGTGTCAGATTATGTAATTTTTCCTCTTAAATTCTACATGGTGCCATTCTGACCAATCTGTTTTAACAACATGCAGGATGTCACCACTGACGCCACTGAGGCTGCGTACGAGTAACATCGTGGCGAATCGCGTTCAAACTTTAAAGTCAAAAATAAGAAAATTTAAAAAACGCTTTGATTTACCTGACAGCTTCTGTTCTCGTAACACCAAAGCCTCATACACTGGTTTGCATCTACCTTTAAGTTTTAGTTTCGTTTTACGTTAAACAAGACAGATCACTAAAACGCTCTTTAGGAATCACTTTCTCTTCATGTCTGTACATCCGTGGTGTGGACTGTTTGGTTATGGTTTTATTATAATTGTATTTATTTTATGCACATGGACTGTATTTTCTATTACATTTTGTAATGTCATGTTGTTTTGTATACAAATAATTGTTAAAAAAAAAAAAATATATATATATATATATATATATATGGTTTGATGTCAGGCTTAACAAGTGTTTTCAACTTAATAAAAATTATTCTATAAGATAATCATTTAGTGGGAAAGTTTTATTTTGATTCAGAATCATGTTCCGTATCAAATGACATTAAAAACATTGTATTCAATTATACACAATGGAGGATTTTATATGACTTTATATCATATAATGCCCTGGCGTGACCACACTTTTATGAACCGCAGATGGCGTGACTCCAGTGTGGTGTGGTCGGGGCCGTACGCACGCTTACTTTTTCCAAAGCGCTTGTTTGACTAACAGAGAAGATAAAGGCGTATACCCTCCCTAATGTTTTGCTGCTTAACATGGTGTCCAAACTGCTTTTGTGGTTGCTTTCCCTATAACTTTATCGAATTTTTCTTATTATCGCCAACGTTGTCATGAGATGCTGCTGGTGGTCCAGGTGATCCTGAGAGGACCTGGGGTAAAGTCTGTTGACTCGATGACGTGCTAGAAAGGCTGAACATGCTGATTGAACAGTACAAAGCAGGTTCATGATTGTTTATTTGACCATGGTACGTTTTATTTATTTGTACATTAGGATGATAAATATCACAATGTGATGGTTTTATATATATATATATATATATATATATATGTGACTTCAACCCATATGGAGAACAGCATTTCAAACGCTATCAGCATAATTAAAAGTAAATGAAGTATACAGGTGCATCTCAATTAATTTGAATACCATGCGTTTTCTGAAGTCCATAGTCAGCGCAGCCATCTACCGGGACATTTAAGAGCACTTCATGCTTCATTCTGGTGACAAGCTTTATGGAGACGCTGATTTCATTTTCCAGCAAGACTTGGCACCTGCCCACACTGCCAAAAGGTACCAAAAGCTGGTTCAATGACCATGGTGTTACTGTGCTTGATTGGCCAGCAGACTCACTTGACCTAAACCCTATAGAGAATCTATGAGGTATTGTCAAGAGGAAGATGAGAGACACCCAACAATGCAGATGACCTGAAGGCCGCTATCAAAGGATATGGGCTTCCATTACTACATTGATTTTTTTTATTTATCTTATGTAATATTCAAATTTTCTCAGACACTGAATGGGTTTTCATTATCTGTAAGCCATAATCATCTAAATTTCAAGAAATAAAGGCTTGAAATCTTTCACTCTATGTGTAATGAATCTATATAATATATGGGTTTCACTTCCTGAAATGAGCGATAAAAAATATTGAAATTTTTCATGTTATTCTAATTAATTGAGATGCACCTGTATCTACATTTCCTTGGTTAACATTTAAAACCTATATAGTAGGTGGGCTGTGAAAGTCACATATTCTCCTTTTAATTAAATTAATAAATATTCTATAGCAAAAATATTTTATATAAATATTCTTGACCTCAACTACAGTGGTACAAATTGAATTTGTCATTAAAATGTCATTGTACCACTGTAGTAGAGGTCAAGAAAAGTATACATGACAGTGTCATAAAACCATTTGACAGAGTATTAACACTAAATTATGTTTTACTGACATTCAATTTGTACCACTGGAAAAAAAGTGGTCAGAATTTATTTTATGACACAGTTATAATGGCTTCATGACAGCTAATGTCAAAACAAACATGACAGTTTAATGTAATGTTAACCCATAAAGCTAAGAAGTGTCTTAAGTTCAATAATTCATTTGCTATGTCATGTTTTTTTATGACAATTATGACAGATTATGATCTATTGGTTTATGTAAAATTGTCAACAAAGACCTCAAACAAACAATATTTGCATAAAAAAAATCATAATTGAGCGAATGACACTTAATGACAGTTGTCATAAACATGCATAAAACCTCCTTCATATTCATGACATGTGTCATGTAGCAAATAGATAACAAAGGAGATCGTCTAGAAGAAAAAACCCAGAATGATGTCATCGCCAGCTCAGATAAAGACCTAAGGGACCTTTTTCACAAATGCAGCTGGGGTTTGTTTTTTAATAACAAGAACATGGGAAATACTGAGCAGGTGACTAAACTTCTGTAGAAGATTGAGACCTTGGTGGCCACAACTTCCTTTTCCCAACCACAGAGAGGAAAATAAGAGAGAAACAGGAGAAGATTTTGCTTCAGAGAGAGGGCAAGATAGCACAGAAAGAAAGGAATTATGAGTGCAAAATCACAAACAATTCACTGATTCAACCTTTATTGGACATGTACTGTATTTTTTTATAAATATGTAACATTTATGGAGTGGAATGCATAGGGAAAGTCTTTAGAGCAGTTATTTTAGTTCATATTTGTTCAAAAAAATTGTTGTTGTTAAATAATTGTTCGTGGAAACCGCCCCTAAATGACTCATTTCATCAGAAGAGTAAGAACACTGGCACATCCATTAAGTCATCTTCAAAATGTTATGCTGAAAACAAGAAAAGAGACGGAATTACGGAGAAACAGATACATTTAGTACTTTAATGAGGATAAATAATGATGTCTTCATACACATAGGGCTGGTTCCCCATACAGGGTTCAAATAAATCTTAGCGCTGTCTAAATTGAAAACATCTTGACATAAATAAAATATATCAGTGCCATCGTTTTGTCTCAAAATGCAATTTGAGTCTTTTTTTTTAAAGGCATGTTTGTAAAAACTACTTAAATGTTGTATTTTAACTATGGCCTTTTCGACTTAACCTAATCCCTGTCTGGGAAATCGCCCCATTATAAGTTATTCGTGTTCTCACCTTAATAAGAAATCCGAGGTTGTGTCCATGGCATAGTATGTTTTTCTTCCATTTTTTCTTCCCATACAATTTCACAAATTGTACAGGGGTCATAAAGTCTTTCTTTATGCGAACACATTTCTTTCTTCCTAAAGGGTGGATTATAATGTAAGATGTCATTTGGTTTTGCACTATATTTTACATGTTTTACCTTGCATGGGACTTCATTATTGCTTTTTTTACACTGTGTGATTTTATGTTGGTTGCAGTGATGTGCCTGTGGGAAGATGGCAAGTAACTTTCAGCTTGAGAACATATAAAAAATGTAATAATAAAGTAACTTACCAGACAGTTCTTTTCTGATTAATGTGGCATTGTTTCCCACACATGTGATAGGAAGACATTTCTTGTGCCTAAACAAGGGTGAGTTTTTCTCTAGGATTTGTCCAACTGAATGAAAAAATGAATGAAAAGACTAAATAGTGGCACTGTGGGTTACATTTTGCAGTATTGAGCATTGGCCTGTGATGGAAATTTTCATGACGTGGGCTTCATGCTAATCTCTGTAAAAATTGATTCAAGACTGTCTATCTTGTTGTTCTTAGATTCCTGAGAAATGTTTTGCTACGTGGCAGACCACTCAGCTCCTTTGCCCTTGAGCAAAGACCAAGAGGTTCTGGTAAAGATAAGGGATGGCGACACATTTGTGTTACCAAAGATACGTTCTTGCTCAAGGGAGGGGAGACGAAGGGATGTCATGTTTGGATCATATAAAAGCCCCTGTAAATGAACAGGAAGCGGCCTTTGCTCTGCACCATGCTCATTGCTTATGATGCAGATTAAACAACAATAAAATACTTTGCAAAGTACCTGATGTCTCTGTGTGTTGCGTTTGTCAAAATTGACTCACCTTGATTAAGGAATAAGAAAATTCCACAACAGGCCATTAAATTTTACAGTTGTGCAAACAATTATTGAGATAATAGCGTGATAGTGTATTCTGCCTGGTGAACTCACTGATCTCTTTACTTTTATATGTCTTCCTTCTGTTCGTGCCTTGTGAAAATGGCCCAGCCTGGTTTCTCTCATTGTTGTTTTGTGAACTTCTTGTTTCAACATATGTTTCTTTAACTTGTGAAGCTTTCAAAGTAAGCACTTCTTTTAATTGGGGATGCATCTCCAAAATATGGTCCTGGTTCACACATGTAAAGAACTTGTCGACCCTCTCAGGTCCATGTCCTTCAATAATATCCAAGGCCTTGTATACAGGTTCATTGGAAGAACGAGCTCTATTCTTCATGAAAAAAATGAACGGAACAATAGCGACAAAAGGGTGAGTGGTGACCGGATGTTATTTTTTTGAGTCCAATATCATTAGGGAAAAGGAACTTTAATGTAGCCAACTAAATGGTGTTAACAGTTACATGCAAATCACATTTTAGTTGTAACACTTATTACACACTTAAAAATCAATCTTACATTTTCCTCCTTTGTAAGAATATCGTTGTCTTTGAGATGGTTGAGTATTGTGTCTTTCATTGTGCCCATCTTTGACTTTTGTTTGCGGAAAAATTCAAAGCTTTTCATATTGTTGTTTTTATTCCTTGTATCTGCTAAAGAGAGAATGAGGAGATTAATCACTTTGTAACATTATTATTTTAGCCACTAGAGGAGAAACCAGAACAGAGACATCCACTTAAATGTACACTCAAAACATATGGTCATCTTAATTAACTTTTTTATGTCAACAGGCACCACATAACTGGATTATGTTGAATATAAGTAACATTATTTATTTCAGTAAAGATACTTGCATAATGTTAATCGAATGTTGTTTAGTTGAATCAGATTCAGGGTCTTGTTTTTGTTTTAAATCATTGATGGAGTTGCATTATGTTACATATCCCTTCAGTGGATATCATAATGTTGCAACTTGCCCCACTGAATGCTACAATATGATCTGAAAATAACATAATCCAGTATTTTTCTTGCCTACATGATCGTGAGTCATATATCCGATCTGTGCCACATTGGGGGTTCATTTTGGGGTCACTTGATACATTCAGTATAAATGTGGCCTATGGCTTTCTGGCTAGCTTTGAAACTTTGAATGACCATTTCACTGATTTTCTTATGCAAATCTGGCAACCATTAAACCTTTACCGCCGAAATAACGTAGACATCTGTGCAACTGCACAGCTGAAAGTGCTCTAAATAGGCAAATAAGATAATAAAAGACAATAAATCATCTGTGGGTACCGAGTAGGCTATTTGTAGTGAGACCGTGGAATGTAATAAATGAGGAGACAAGAGACGGAGATGCATCGAGTCAACTTTACTATCCACTTAAACAATAAATAAAAGAACAGCGAGTCAGAGTAAACTTCCACACACCGGTTGACCCGGAACCAACAAAACACAACATCCCCCCTTAAAGGTAGAGTCCCTTCCTTTAGTTGTGGGTCACCACAAGACCACATTAACCACAAATGTAGTTTCATCATAGTTACTATAGTTTAATTTTGACTCTTTGCATGTATTATGTTTTTGCCAATAAACTCCTTTAAAACTTGAGATAATTTTTTCAAAGTCATTATTTCGAGTATACCATAGAAACATGTGGCAAAATAATCTACAAAAACAGAAGCAGAAAACTTTGCAAAACACAAAATGTATGTCACTGCCAATACTTTTGGCCATGGCTGTTTAATTTCCCCTATTTCTTAAGCGCACCCACATATGAAATGAAATGAAATGAAACTGTTGGACTGGTTCGCTGAGTTTCGAGTTTCAACCTGTGTAATTGTAATAAAAAGACCTATTTTCAATGTCCCTCATTCGAATAAAATGAAAGTAAGGTTAAAGTGCATAAATCATTTTTTGAAAAGAGTGACCGCATACATTTAGTATTTTTCCATTTCGCAAAGCTCACTAATACAAAACCAGAACTATCAAAACTGCGATGTAAAGCAAAACAACCTGCAAATCAATAAAGTAGCAGTTAGATGCAGTGCATGTTTTATACCAGTAAAGGGCTAATGTGGAGTGTGATTATATTTTGGGAATGATTACAACATTAGTCACATATGTATAGGACAAACAAAGAAAAGGTATAAAAAGACAAAAGTAATTTAGCCCAACTACTACAATTCACTATGTGAATCTATCATGAATATAGTTTAGAATCCAAAATATTAAATGTCACTACCTGAAATCCTTTGTTCCCACACCCAGATCCAAAAGTAGTTTACTGAAAGTGCTGTTGTGCTGTCTGGTAACATACTGTTACGCCCACTAGGGGCAAGCCGAAACAGGACAAGAATACCACACTTGTAAAACAGGTAGTTCACTAAACCTTTTCTTCAGGGGCAGACAAGGCCACCATAATAAACAAAACCGTACAAAATACAGAGTATCTTCTCTGACTCCCTGAGGATAAACAAAGTGAAAACAGGCATGTAAATCTAAATTTCTCCAGGTCCTAACAATACCATTCAAATTAAAGGGACTAAGATTTACATTGAGGGTGTGTTTGTGCTTCGCAGGTGTTGTTTCTGCGCTCGTGCAAAGTCAACGGAGACTGTAGACATTAAGGACATTTCATTGGTCGAGAGTCTATGGGGTCAGAATTGTTGCAATATTCCGAATAAATAAACTATGATCCGCAAATTAATATAGAGAGTTTCACAAACATTTTTGAAATCCATGCACAAAAAGCGCACCATAAATATATGTTAGACGTTCCACAAAAATAAATTGCATTCACAAATAAATACAATGAGATTTGCAAATTAAAAATATTTACACATTTATTTTAATGGCATTTATTTGAAGATCGCTTTCTGCACATTTGTGGATAGCTTTCTGTGCATTTTGAAACATTTCTAATGTAAATACGTGCTCACAATCCACAAAAAGGTGGACTCCGCCCACTATCTATGCAAGCCAATCGGGTAACTTCCATTTTCGTTTGACCAATAGGGCCTGTTCCTGGAGCACATATGCCGTAAGGTAAAGGACAGATTTCAGCAGGCCAATCAGCCTGTGCCTAAAATTTTGAATGTCGACCGCAGGTGTTGCCGTCCACAGGGACGGGCTGTCGTTGAGACCCTTTTCGAGAACTGGTGTGGTGGATCGTCTGTAAAAATTCCACTGGATCCACTGGTTTAATGCAGCGATCCGCACAGACAGCCACTCCAAGTATGCTGTGTTTAAGTCTGCTCTGGCCGGAGCTGTAACCGCACAGATTTGGAGCTGCTCATGAAAGTGTAGTCAACCTTTTCAAGTCACCAGGTATATAATGTGATGCAATTTGTATAAAATGTATGTTTATTTACATAAATTAAATACAGTGTCCGGAACATAAAACAATATAAAAAATTATATTCGGTGTCTGAATTTTTTTTAGTTTGATTGTTGAACCACTGCCATATCACTCAAAGTGTAAGTTATAGTAACTCATATATTTCTAAAATTCACCAAAAATATTAAGTGTATATTTAAAATATATTGCAATTGTTTATAATGTATTAATGAAATACTTATTTCTTTTTATTAAATAATCTTAAACAGTGTAAATTATAGAGAA
Organism: Barbatula barbatula; assembly: GCF_947034865.1. Taxonomy (NCBI): domain Eukaryota; kingdom Metazoa; phylum Chordata; class Actinopteri; order Cypriniformes; family Nemacheilidae; genus Barbatula; species Barbatula barbatula. Next base: position 7,072,372 of record NC_136769.1, read on the forward strand.
ATTAACTGTTGGATTTTATGTCCCACTTCAAAAATCACTTAAATGATTTTAAAGGTTTTATTAAGTTAATATAGCTTTATATATTTTATCGTTTCATTTTTGTGAAATTTAATAAGCCATCAGATATTTTGTTTAAAGTAATCAAAGGTTGATTTCCAATTATCAAACCATTTTTTTTCAAAACATAAAAATTCTCCTGGCTCAGTGATAATCGTACATTTAGGCTTAGTTATTAAAAATAATTTACGGACATGAACATAACCGAATCAAATTTATTTAAATTAAGACTTTCCCAGTTTTATATAATTCCAACCATTGGCCTACAAGCAAATTTTTTATATGCACCCTGTTCATTGGTTTTGGATACTAGCACTTGAATTTATATCATCCATTTAAAGTGGGCACACAGACCTGTACATATAGCATAAGCAAAATATACACAAAAATATATACAGTGGTGTGAAAAAGTGTTGGCCCAATTACATATGTTTTGCAACGTTTGTTACACTTATTTAAATATTAGTCAAAAATAACACAAGTAAACACATCATTCAGTTTTTATTATTCAGGAAAAACAAAACTACATGGACCTGTGTGAAAAAGTGATTGCCCTCCCATGTTAAAACATAACTTAACTGTGGTTTATCGCACCTTAGTTCAATTTCTCCTGTTCAACCTGTTCGCAATCAAGAAATCCCTTAAATAGTACGTAACATTGGATTTTTAAGGTCCTACTTTGGTTTATGGAGTGTCCAACAACAAGTTTATGTACATACAAGGCGTAAAAACACTATTATGTTGGTTATTCTCTTACCATACTTCTTGACTGACTCTCAAATTATTCGTTCCACGATTCATCCGTCTAATCCCCTCCTATCCACGAGCCTCATGCGATTGGTCAGAAAGTGTAGTCTGTTGTGACTTGTCAAAGGCATTCAGATTTTGCCGGAAACGCAACACCTATTGTCCTTAAGGAAACCAGCAGTGATTAGTTAAACGTGTCATGTGTTGCAAATGGAACGCCCACATCATTACTGGATTACGGTTTACAGGTGGTTGGATATTATTTACTATATAATAATTATATACTATATAATAATAATATTTCGTCTTTACTGTGCCTTGTTTTGTTACACAGAGCAATTTAGGAAGTCAACGTTATAAAAAATTATTTTAGTTTCACTCTATATATCTATATAGGTGCAAAAAGGACTTTTACACTTGTACAGCATTATACTTGGACTAGGTGTCACGGCATACAGTGTACGGTGTTCGTATCTTCAGATGTTATTACAATACAGATAGTACTCTTGATAGTAGTTCTTTAAATAAAGGCTTTGAGAGTTATTAGATTGAACACTTAAATTAGCTCATAGCTAGATAAACAAACTGTAATGCCCCAGAAATAACGGTACATGTTAATGTTAGTGTTTTATGTATTAGCTAAACACAGACATAAGGTACACAAATGTTTATTTAAGTTAAGACAAAATAAATTTCACTTTCAGGTTGTGATTCGGTGGAGCTAACAGTTCCATATAAAGTTGGTATTTCAAATGAGAAAGAAAGCAATTTAGAATCTCTCAGTCTGGAAAAGGTTATAAAGCCATTTCTAAAGCTTTGGGACTCCAATGAACCACAGTGAGAGCCATTATCCACAAATGGAGGAAACATGGAACAGTGGAGAACCTTCCCAGGAGTGGCCGGCCGACCAGAATTTGCCCCAAGAGCGCATGCCACGACTCATCCAAAAGGTCACAAAAGACCCCACAACAACATCCAAAGAACGGCAGGCCTCACTTGCCTCAGTGTTCATGAATCCACCATAAGAAAGAGACTGGGGAAGAAAATGGTCTGCATGGCAGAGTTCCAAGACGAAAACCGCTGCAGTTTTGCCAGAAAACATCTTGATGATCCCCAAGACTTTTGGGTAAATACTCAACTGACAAGACAAAAGTTTAACTTTTTGTAAAGTGATTCACATTGCGTCTGGTCTAAAAGTAACACCGCATTTCAGAAAAAAGAACATCATACCAATAGTAAAATATGGTGGTGGTAGTATGATGGTCTGGGGCTGTTTAACTGCTTCAAGACCTGGAAGACATGCTGTGATAAATAGAACCATGAATTCGGCTGTCTACCAATAAATCCTGAAGGAGAATGTCTGGACATCTGTTTGTGAGCTCAAGCTGAAGCGAACTTGGGTTCTGCAGCAGGACAATGATCCAACACACCAGCATGTTCACCTCTGAATGGCTGAAAAAAACTAAATGAAGACTTTGGAGTGGCCTAGTCAAAAGTACTGACTTGAATCCTATTGAGATGCTATGGCATGACCCAAAAAAGGCGGTTCATTCTTGAAAACCCTCCAATGTGGCTGAATTACAACAAATCTGCAAATGTGAGTGGACCAAAATTCCTGCACAGCGCTGTAACAGACTCATTGCTAGTTTTAGCAAACACTTGCAGTTCTTGCTGCTAAAGTTTCCCCAACCAGTTATTAGGGGGTAAACACTTTTCACACAGGTCCATGTAGTTTTGGATTTTATTTTCCCTCAATAATAACAACCTTTAAAAACCTTTAAAAACAGCATGTTGTGTTTACTTTTGTTATCTTTGAATAAAACGTAAATGTGTTTGATGATCTGAAACATTAAAGTGTGACAAACATGCAAAAAATTATGAAATCAGAAAGGTGGCCAACACCTTTTCACACCACTGTATATAATATACTTGAAAAGAAATATATATATAACACAAGTTAGAGACTTACACCGCATCCTAACAAAACGCAATGCGATGAGATTCCTGCGATTTGAACAGAACTTATATCTAATGAGATCGTTGTGTACAAAAAATACAAAACGTTTCTTAAAATAGAAACGGCCATTGCTCGTTGAGCAGCCCTGTCGCGGTTGGTTAGGACAAAACCTCTAATTAACATGGAAAAGATACCTTTAATCGTGTGTCGGAGCGTCACGTTTGGTTAGGACACAGTGTTAGGGTTAACTTCAACTCTGCACTCTATATGTATTTATTCAAACTTTCAAGAGCATCCTCTTTTGTGAAGTACCTCCAATTGTTTGGAATCGTACCACTCCCCTTGAAAGTTCTACTGTGGTAACTTTCCAAATCATCTTGAAATTGACACACAAACCACTTCCAGTATGGTAGCTCTGAGAGATCAGGTGTGATGCACCATCTTGAATATTTAGGACCTGCTGTTCTGTACTCCTTCCACCGAACTCTTTTATCTGGATTACAAGATGGGTAAAAGGAACGATCACTGGCCACTGCAGATGTGCAGAAACTCAAGCTTAGATTATTGGTACCTCTGTAAATCATCCCATTCATCCCGCAGTTTCGATGAAAGGGAGCAATGTGATCTCCAGGATGGTCTTCCATTGTGTTAACACAGACCACGTTACAGAAAGGACATATCACCCAACAGCACTGACAGAAATGCTCTATTAAAATTTCATCTGGGGGTTTCCTAAACATTGTCATTTTGATATCAGATGGGTTTGTCAAGCCTTTGTTTAACTCCTCTGTGACGGGACGAAGTTCTTTCTTGACAATCTCTTTCAGAAGATCAAAGTCAGTGATGTCCTGACAGCAGTTTCCAGTGAGATGCTCTTTATTGTATTCAAGCTCATCTTTCAAACAACATGAAAAAATGTCCAGCCACATATTTGCATCCCATCGATTACTCAGGACTTCAGCTGTTGCTTTTTCAGCAGCTATGATAATGCAGTTCTCCTTGTGTCTAATGTTTACTTTAATCATTGCAAGAGCTGAGGAATTCGGTCTGGTTATGTATGCTTGAACTTCAGTTTTAATAAACTCTTCAAAGTGGTCTCTTGGGTAAAGAATGTACTCCATGAAGTTGTCAAAGTCCTCCTCCTCTGCAAGTTTTTTCAGAATGTGTTTTTCCAGGTTTGACCTGTTGCCTGTGAAAGCTGGAATATTTGTCCGCATCTCTCCTGCCAGATCTTTTGCGGTCTTGTTGTAGACGCTTTGTAGGATGGGTTCTTTGAGTTCACTACAAATCAAGGCGCCAAAAACTGCTGCAGATGTTGCACCTGTGCAGAACCCTTGAAAGACACTGAAGTACTCTGGTTTCTTTTTCTCCAGATAAATCAATGGATCATTAGCTTCTCTGAACAACTGATGAAAGTGGGCAAATCTCTCACCTGCCAACTTGCACATACTAAGTGTCAAATCCACTGTGAACTCTTTCTTGAATTCATACTGTGTGTGAAGGCACTTGTGTTTTCCAACATTCGTTTTTACAAATTGTGCGATTTCCTGAATGTAGCTTTTGTTGTAACCCATCTTTGCAACTGATTTTGACTTAACCTGGTTCTCAGTTCCACGAACAATACTCTGCACCAGATTTTTTACTGACTCTTGTTCTTCTGGTGGAAGAACAAATTGCTTAGTTGAATGGATCCCAAATTTTTTTATGGGATTTACATATATAGTGAAATCAGTCATTTGATTTATACTTTCAAATTTGCTTAATCTCTCTTGCACAAGTGCAACTTCATGAATTTCACCCAGAATTGCAAATATATCATTGACTATGTTTACTTCTTCCAAAGGGCGAATATCCCCTGCTAGCTCAGACACCCACTTTACCCATACTTTATCAAATTCTGTCTTCATCTCATTCTCATCTAGATGTTTTTGTTTGAGACTGAACCCGAGCTCTTTGCTTTTGTAAAGCAGTTTTCGTTCATGCAACGTTTTTTGCCCATCAAGTTTGGAGAGAGCTTCCCTTTGGTGACTGATGTTATCCAGCTTCCTTTTTGCATCTCTCACAAGATCTCCATGCAGGTGCTCAATTTTTTCTTGAAATTTCATTCTCCATTGAATCAGAATTTCTTTCTCTTTGTGTTCTTCAAAGTAAACCTTCATAGACTCTTTTACCTCCTCGTTGACCTTTGCCATCTCCTGCTCCAGGTCTCTACTCTCAACTTTATGGAGTTGTCTGTTGTTAATTCTGTTGTGCAATTTGTCTTCGATCTCCAGCATTGAACTCCTAAGACTCCAGGTCCACTTTACATACTCCTCCTCTAATTTCCTGTACACTACAATCTCTAAAGTATTCTTGAAACTGAAAACAAAGTTTTCATTCAGAAGAGCATTCCAGAGATCTCCAACACGATCTCTGAACTGTGTCAGTGTTACACCAGTACATTTCGAGGCGTGTGAGAGTATAGCATCCTTAAGTTCCTGGACATTTTCACTGTAGCGTGGATTGGGTGGGGCCATTGGTGGGCTGCCCTCCCAGAGTTGGGAAAAATACCGTACATCGGTCTTTATATCAAATCTAATGACATCACTGAAACATTCTGCATCACAGACTTCCTCTTTGGCCGCTAACTGAGTCATTTCATCTAGTTTCTCTTGTAAGCGCCTTTTCCCTACCATGTTCTTCTCACCGGCTGCGATATCTCCAACATTCTGATGCACAAACATACAGCTGGGATTCAGTCGTACCTTCTTCATCCTCAGAAAGGCTTGAACAACAATCTGAAGGATGTCCTGCATCTCTGCCGGATTCTCACCAAAGATGTTGATCAACGTCATATTTCCAAGACCGACCACAAATGTTGCCATTTCGTTGTCATGATGTCTTGTTGACCTGCCAGCCAGTTCTAGAGCCCGAAGCCCCTCGGTATCTACAATCAGAAGGTATTGAAATTTAAAATGGTTTTTCAGTTCTTCAGAGACCTTTACAAGCTGCATGAAGGCTCCTCTGGTGCATCTACCAGCACTGACTGCAAACTGCAATCCGAACATGGCATTCAGCAAAGTGGATTTCCCAGTACTCTGAATCCCCAACACAGACAACACGAAGACTCTTTTGTCCCCCAGTATCTTAATAAGCTCATCAAGAACAGCTTTAACCCATATCAGAGGAACATGAGCAGCATCACCATCCATCAGTTCCATAGGGTATCCAGAAACCATAAGCTCTGCTGCAAGTCTTGGGAGAGAGCTCACTTTAAACTGACATCCCGTTGTTTCTCTGATTCTCTTGTCCGATTCATGCGATTCATAGATCTGGCCAATTTCTCTTAGTAAGTGCTCCAAGCCAAACGTTGCTGCATTGATTTCTTCTGACATTTCCTCAAGTTGTGTTTGTTCAACTTTCAGTTGCTCAGATTTACCATGTTTCTTTTTCAACTGCAACACTTTTGACCACTTGTTGTCATATTTAAGATGAAGTGCGGCTAGGTCTTCTAAACTATATTCATCCAAGAAGAATCCAAGCCATTTGAGGAAATACATCTTCTCATTAGCATTCGCAGTATCGAGCATTTCAATAAACAACTTCATGAATGTACTGAGACCACGTTCCCTCTGCTTTTCTCTTATCTTACACATCTCCATTTGCTTTTGGCTGCTATGCATTTCAATATTGTTCCCTTGAGGTCGATGTAGCTCTTTGTTCTTTAGACACCATTCATGCCACAATTTCCCCTGACATGGCAGAAATGTTTCCTTAATTTGGGAGAGTTCACTGTTCTCTAGTAACGCTGTTATCTGCTTTGCCATTTCATGGCCTTTTTTGCAACATCTTTCAGTCTCGTCAATTTTTATTCCAGAGTGTTTGACCATATCTGAAAGTTTAAAGTGGGACGTTATTTTTGAGAGGCATTTATTGATGGTACTTTTCAGTTCTTCTGACACATCAGATTTATTTCTGTCTTTTAAACCGATTTTATATTTGTCTTTTCGCATCTCTGTAATGGCACATTCGTCTTCGGTCAGCAGGCAGATGAGTGGCTGTGGGTTGTTGTACAGCTGTTCCACAATTGTCATACTTCTGTCACTCTTATCTAGATCGGGCAAAAGCACAACATTTATCGAGGACTCCTCAGACAGAATTTTCAGCTGTGTCTCATTAGATTGGGCATCACCGTGAAGATTACAGAATGCAATACAATCTGTGAATTTATCAGTCTTCTCTCCAGATGGGCAGTACCAGGCGATTTCAACCACTCCATCCATCAGTACACACGATTTGCTGCTTCCACGGCAGTGTCTGTGAAAGAAAGTCTCATGTCGTTCATTGATCAGAGTGTTTATAATTTGAGATTTGGAAGTAGCATTTGCTGAAAATCTAAAGAATGCAACCATGGGAGTCTCTGCCTCATGGATTCCCTGGTTTCTGCTGATGTTCTTCTCATACAACTTCCAGCTCTTCCTGATTTGTCGGAAGGTCCATAAGGGAAATTCAATCTTTTGGTTGAAAGGACTGGGCACAAGCAGGGGAAGAGCATACTGACACTGTGACAGTTTGGTTACCATGAGCTGACAAAGGAAAGGATCTGAATGGAGAAGCGCTGCCATCTGAATGTCCATCGGGTGAAGCGAATGCTGTTTATTCACTTCTTCAACGGGCGCAGACCTCCTGAAGATGTTCTCAAAAGCATCACCCTCCTCTGTACCTGAACCTGTTTTTCTTTGCGTGTTCACCTTATGTTTTCTTTCTTTTAATGGAAGGTATCTTGCTCTGTAATCCATCATCAGGAGACTTTGTATGAAGGTGTGAACCAAGTTCTCCTCCTCACAAGGTTCATTTCTCTGCATTGAAGTTGATGTCACCTGCAGAAAGTCTTGTGGTTTCAGTTGGACAGGACTCAGATTGAGTCTACGGAAAAGCTGCTTCAGTTGCTGTTTGATCTTGTCCTTGTCTTTAGATTGTTCAGGTTTTTGTCCTCCAACTCCACACTTGTTGTCTTCCTGCAAAATTATTAAAGAACATAAATCTCTTAAATCTCTTTCTTTGTTATTTGGAATTTAAAATATGAAGTTTGTAGAGTATTAAAATCATTACGTCTATGGAAACAGTCTCAAGGGATTTCGTGACATTGTCACAAACTGTTATCTATTAATTCCTGTCAAGGACATGAATTTTCCCTTTTTGTGCCAGTCAGCAAAAAAAATTTGTGTTACCCAGCACAACTTTAAACCCAAAGTATTTTAATACGCAATATCTTTCATATGTATAAATACATACAGTATCAACACAATCTGATGGGAACTCATACCTATTTTACAAGGTGGGTCATTGATATGAATTCTTCCTTTTTTCTTTTTCCTTGTTTGTGACAGGAAAAAATTGGGAAAAATAAACGTGTGTGTGTGCGTGCGTGCGTGCGTGCGCGTGTGTGTGTGTGTGTGTAAATGTATTACCTTATCATATGGTCGCAGTTGATTATTGTTGCCTACGACAAAAAAGTAAGAACCATATTTTCCAAAGTTCGTAGAAAAATGCAAAAATGAATGTAAAACATGATTATATTATGTCATGTTAATAAGTATGTACTTACCTCCTAGGGACTCTCTTGTTTGTTTTTTTATGTTTGCTGGATCAAAATTAAGGGAACAACAAAATTATGAGACAATGAGTTAATGAAGCTAACTAAATTATTTCCATAATGTTCGATATTAAGACTCTTAGCATTTGTGTAAATGTAACTTTGATAAGTTACATCCTCATGTAATAATGGTTAAATATGTGTATATTTTAAGATAACCATGTCTATTCCCATGGCACAGCACAGAATCTCTGGCCAAGTTAGTAGTATAGGCTATAAGAATTGTACTGCATGTTGTAAATGCTAATGATTGTACTTGTGCTTTAACGGTTGGGAATACAATTTTAAACCAAATGTCATCTTTGTCAAAAATGTTTTATATGTGTTGGGTGCATAAACAATTTAAAAACCACGCAATCTGGGCTTTACCTTTACTAAAAACTTCAGCAACATTAACAGGTTGAGCAACTTTAGTAGGATGGTGTGATGGGCCTGAAGCTTTGCTCTCTGTGACTGTTTCTGGAAAAGCATTCAATGGGTTTAATCCTTTATGATTTGTATATATTTTACTCTCATCATGCTGTCATCAAATAGTGACCACATTATAAATTAATAAGTAATAAAAAGCAATGTTTTTTTTATTTATAATCTAAAAATGTTACAATTATATAAGCTCTTCTCTCCTGACAGTAATAAAAACAACAAATATAGAGACTTTTTTAATACTTACTCTCTTGAATGGCATCAATACTCTTCTTTTCCTGAGGTTCCAGTTCTCTAGCATGTGTTTCCCTTCTGTCTTCATGATTAGGATCTGAGGTGAAGAAATTCCAAACAGACCTCAACATTTTCTGCAAGATAACAACATTGAATTACTTGAGCAGCATTGCCAACATACACAGGTTCAATTCATTTTACAGATAGTTTTTTTTGTGACTTTGTTACTCACCCAGAATGCAAAGACCTAACCCAATCACAACAGTTTTGATATTATGGAAAGGTTGTGACCACCTAAGAGACACAAAAAACATCATATTATAAATCAGTGTCAAACCAATTGTAAAATATGATAAATGATTTCAACATTACAGACATAAGGAAATATGGATCTGATCTCAACAGAAATGTCATTATAGTTCAAATGATTAAAACAAAACAAACTTACCAAAAATATACAATTGTGGAAGAAAACAACAAAATCATATAGATCAACGTTTAAACACTTGCATGCCGTGGTAGCTCAAGACTCATGTAGCTTTTAAATTGATCCTTGAAACATTTTAATGTGTGGTCATATAATGGTTCCTTATTTGTGCTGACACCACCATTTTATAGTTTAAAAAATGTGCGTGCAGGCTATTCATTATAAAGAAATATGCATTCATAAAATGTGGTATTTTCGAATATAACTCCAGCCGATTGGTGTGAGTTCCATGTTTCTTCCACTTAAGCTGAACTGGAAACTCACGGATCTTCCTTACTAACACATGAAAGGCACTTCATACTTCAGATCGGGTTCTATTTATGCATAAACCTTTCGTATGAACTTGTTCGGCAGGCTGTCCAAAAGTCAAACCACTATACAGTAGTTACAAAATTAAGATTTATTCAATTGGCAGATGCTTTTATACAAAGCGACTTACAAATAACACAGCATGTATACTGTATTGTCAATGATCCTTATCAATATATATATATATATAACATATATTATATTTTAAACTAGGATGCAAAACAAATCGCTTTACCTCACCAACAGTATTTTCCACAAAATTTCAGATCTCCCTGGTTCATTGTGCCCCATAAGCAACTGTCATATGTGTTAAACTGAATGTCTGGTTGTCAGGAGCATTATGAATGACAAACAAATACATTCAAATTTTCCACATGCTTGCTTACGTCACTCCTACACACCTGCTGCAGGAAGAAAATAAATGCACCACAGGATTAATTTAATGCCTGCTTTTTTGTTCTTTACATTTTTGGCTTGCTTCATTCGATTTGCTAGCTATATCCTATTATGTCGTAAGGCAGATGACTACCCTCCATATTTGAAAAGGAAACATGATAGTTTGCCTTACAAATCTATCAAATAAACGTTTATTTACATTTAACGCCAAGTAGATCGCCTACGTTTAGCGGACGCATCAATAGTTATTAAATAATAATCTGATAAATGTCTAATGCATTACCTTTCATTCCACTTTTAAAAGGAAAAATACATTATTATTTGAAGAAACAAACAAATAATTTTGGTTGTAATTTAGTAGTTAATATTTAGGGGATAATTTAGCAAAATATGATCAGCGAAAGCAACAATCTTTCTGTGACAGACACAGCCTAAAGAATCTTTGACTGCTGAGCAGTGTTTTCTTAAGATTGTTTTTTATCACCCAGCTGGAGGCTGTGTGCTACATGAGTATTTAAATACGTGACGTGGCTTTTTAGCCCATTATAGAAGAGAGACACATGCCTACGAATTCAAAATAGAAAAAACTTTAATGGATTAAACAATATGCTCTTGTAGATTTATAGATATTAATCTATTAAGCCTTTGGAATACGCATTTGACCAGTTTATTACAAAATAAAGTATGTAGAAAAAGTCATTGGTCTTAACTAAATCTCAAATCTTGAGACTTTTTTGGTGGGCAATAAACAGCCAAATGTCTTCTTTCATAAGAGACCAACTTTAGTACCGAATGTATTCCATCATTTATAACTTACAACGGTTTAAGTGTGGATTGAGCATTTGTATATTCCCAATATATTTAGTGACACATTGAAGGGTTAAAGCACAGCTATGGAAAAAGAAAGGCTGACGTTTGCTTAACTAAAAACAACAAAAACTACATAACCCGTCCTACCGGCTTTGGAGCTGCCACACGCATCTATTGAGCTGTTTAAAGTGTGAGTCTTAAATATCGCTGCTGACTCATAAACAACAACAAAATATATGAACAATATTAACAGTCAGTTGATTTGATTCGACTGCAACTCATTTATTACATGGTGTGCCTCCAAACCTCTTATTTACACTTTGCCAGGAAAAATGTCTATCTTATATGTCTTATCAAAACGCTTGCATGAGAAACACAAACTACCCAACAGTTGCGACTTTTCCATTTCATTTTGTTTACTGATTTATAATTTTGTAAAACTTTTATTTTATAAACATCTTACAATAACTCATTAACATTTTGTCTCTAACTAAATCTCCTGTAACGCCTGTAACAAATACAACAAATCCCTAACAACAGAAATGATGGTTATGGCGTAACATTATAGGAGCTTAAAGATGGTTTCAAACTCCCTCTTAAACAAACGCTGCATTCTACCCAAGTCACCATCCTACAGAGAAGAGAAACAAAGAACAACTTAAAAAAATACATTCGAAAACATAGATGGTTAAGACTTTGTGTATAAACTGCTGTAAAACTCACCGCTTTGGATGTGCAATGTTGAAAAATGTGTTTAATATCTGTGACAAACTCGCCCACTGTCTGATAAGTGTCATTCTGCAAATTCTGCTTCACATCGTGAGTTTCACACATTTCCTTATTGACAGAAACCTGTAAACCAGCAGTGCACATGAAACACATTAAACAGGCCATAAGAACTTGATAAGCAAATGTAACTGCAACACAAACAAATGAAGAAGATTTACTTTGTGCAACAGGTGTAACAGCAGATACTGGCAGTGCTGAAAAACAAACACGTATAGAAATAAATGTGCTGGTTAGAGAAAACATGTGCTCACCCACCACAAGGTGTGTGTTTACACTATTAGCTTCAAGAAGAAATGCTTTCCCTTTTCATATCGCACTTCAATGCTTTTTGTTGTGGCATTATTTCTATGGTTTTAAGTAATATATTTTCAGATTTTTGTTTCATGAAAATCAAACCAATGACACCATCTGTTACTCGTTAGTTTGTTATGTTTTTGTGTTTTTACCAGTCTGTATTGAGAAAGTGGACTGTTCAAAACATCCTGTCGTGTCTTTTTATTAGACCCCTTAACTTTCTTCATCGTGCAAAATGTACAACTCCATCGGCTTCTGTTCACAACACAACACACAGTATTATATTGCACATCTGTTTAGGTTGTGTCTACATTTTTTATTCTCCTCTACTCTCTCTCTCTCTCTCTCTCTCTCTCTCTCACCCGGAGTCTTTGTCTACAGCTGGCAGGTGACAGTGTGGATGAAAAGCTCGTGGACACTCATCACAGCACACCAGATCTTCTTCAGAGTCACACACATTACACACATCATCATTCTGGAATTGATCATAAAAACAAAATGAGTTTGTGACAGACATGTTAAAACTAACTCTTTCAGAAATGTGATGCCCATGAGTGTTTTGACTTGGTCGTTGTTGTGAACGAAGGCTTACGGTGTCTTGATCCAGTTTTAGACAGAGATCACATTCACAGTTCAATGCATGTGGTTCCAAAACCTTTTCCTAGGAAGCAGATTAAAATTGACCAATTAGTGTGTCATAAATGTTAAAGTTGCTGTTTACTGAAAGGGACGAACATTATCTAGAAATTGACTTTCTTGAGTTGTATTTGTTCTCCTCTCAACAATGACTCTGTTTGTACCATTATAAGTTTTCCTAGTGGTCTTCTATGGATCACGATGTCTTTTTTCCACGTTCCATCTTGTTTGCTCAATCTGATGAATTCTTCAGGGGTCAGCCAGAAATCTTCAGTTCTTATGCATTTCCCACAAAACTCTGAGACAATCACAGCAAGACTCAAATGCTCTGTGGCACTTTATATACATTCACAATATGCAACCTGTCTAGAGAAAATCTTCAGTTAGAAATAGTATGTGAAACAAACCTGTGGCAAAGCGACTTTTGTGTAGAATGCCAGATAGGGATCCACAGGTTACAGGTAGGGTGGGATCTTGAAACACAATCTTGTCAATTTCTTCCTCATCGTTGATGTTGCCATTGTCCTCATGGTGGCCATTATCCCTTTTTTCTGAGTCTGCAACAAATGCACAAACACTCGAGACACATCTTATAAAACCTAACTTTTTTATTATTATACTGACCAGAGCTGGAGGGAAACCGCTTCTTCCTGGACTGTGATCAAAAGAAAAGGTTATGGTAAAGGCCTCAATGGTCATAATCTGAAATCCCATTTTGGGATAACATATTTTAAAATATCATACTATGTGTAATGGGAATTTTTGGTATCTGCATCTAACCTTTGTTTCTCTGGCATTGCCAGCAGCATGTGAGGTTGTAGCAGGTGAGGTTCTAGATACAGACGGTGAGGTTGTAGGAGCAGCAGGCGAGGTTCTAGATACAGAAGGTGAGGTTCTAAGAGCAGCAGGTGAGGTTCTAGATACAGCAGGTAAGGTTCTAGATACAGAAGGTGAGGTTCTAGAAACAGCAGATGAGGTTCTAGATACAGCAGGTGAGGTTCTAGATACAGCAGGTGAGGTTCTGGATACAGCAGGTGAGGTTCTAGAAACAGCAGGTGAGGTTCTAGATACAGCAGGTGAGGTTCTAGATACAGCAGGTGAGGTTCTGGATACAGCGGGTGAGGTTATAGGAGCAGCACGTGAGGTAGTAGGAGCAGCAGGTGAGGATTTAGATGAGTTCCTCTGTTAATTTAACAGACAACATTGTGTGAAATTTAACTCACATTTAACACTACTGCAAATTTTTTTCATAAAAGTGTGTTGAAAAGTGGCCGCAATGCATTGACATAATAATTCACGGGGAATCTGATCTTTTGATCAGGGTCTTACCTTCATTCCCTGAAGTCTGCTAGTAACAGGTGAAGCATTACTCTGTGAGACAGAAAATTGCGATTGTTTGTTATAATTTTCAAAAATAAATGTTGTGCTATTGAAGAAACAAACCTGTTCATCTTGAATTCTTCTTTTTTTTAAATTTGGGGATAGAATAAATTCATCCTACAAATAGAAAGAAAACAGAGATGAAAGATGTGAAATAAGCCTCCACTAAACACTTAATTTTATGCCAGTTTTAAATAATGAAATTATTTTCCGTTCCATTCTCGCTATTAAAGATTTAATTTGATTAAATATGAAATCATGATCTGTTGAATAGCATTATTGAGCACTACGCTTATTTAAACTACAGTTAAACGTGTTAATAAGTGCTATAATCACACGTGCACCTCTATGAGTTTCTGGAGTGGGAAACCGAGGCAATGGATGCTGTTCTTCCACTTCTTGTTTTTCTCTTTTCCTCCAAACTTCTCAAATTCTGTGGGATTGAACCACCGCCCTTTGCTATAGATACACTTCTCATCTGAAGACACACAAACAGTCTGTTTTAAGTTCAATCAGCCTAAAGTAAAGTTCTATCAAGCATTACTTTAAATCAGTTATTTAAAAAGAAAATTGTACCGACTATTAGAAAATTTCTCCCGATCCAGGGAACCCTCTTTATTTCCACATGTAACAGGAACTTGAGGATTGTTTTTCCTTTGCTCTTCCAAAGACTGGCCGGCATCTAAACAAAGATTGTGTATCAGGCATTAACAAGACTCCACTCTTAGCCCTCATATTGTCCTCGTTCCTGGTTAAACTACAGGTGTTTGGGGTCAACCCCAACAATTGATAAAGTAATTGTACATTTATTTCCCCTGTAAAGCTGCTTTTGAACAATGCAAATTGTGAAAAGCGCTATCTAAATAAAATTGAATTGAATTTAGCAGACGCTTTTTTCCAAAGCAACTTACAAAGAGATCAGGGAGCAATAAGTGATAAGTCATAAAAGAGCAATAAAACAATAGATGCTGATGCAAAGTTAGTTTCAACAAAAGCTAGACCACTACCTGAGAAAGTGCGGGTTAGTGTAAAACATTTTGTGTGTGTGTTTTTCCTGTGTCCTCCAAATACTAGATTAATAAATACATTTTTATATACCTTCAGAACAACCATATCAAGGCCGGACTCTTATGTGAATATAAATAGGAATGTAGAAAAGACACAAAATTGTATTCCACTGAGATGAAGGGAATTCTAGGGAAACTATAGGGAAAACTTGATTGGGGACATATTGACCGCAAGTAGAGATTGAGGGTTAAAAAATAAAGGTGCTTTAAAGGATCTTCACAGCGATGCCATTTTGGTTCATCTATGGTATCACGAAGCAGCTTTATTTTTATGAGTGTTGAAGTCAAACACCCAACAGATGAATGCACTGCTTCCATTAATGGTTGTTTTAGCAATTTTATATTTACTCACTCTCATAACTTTTACTCGTGGCTCCTCTTTTCTTGACCGATGTTGTTCCTTTCTGCTTACTCACTTTACAACTTTGTGTTTTCATCTTCCTTTTTTTCCCTTTTTGTCTGTTCTTTCCTTCATCCTGACTCCAGTCAGAACCTGAACTGCTCTCTGGGTCCCATGCTGATTCAGATTCAGCGACTGAATCTTCATCCATCTCCTGTAGTTCTCTGAAACACTTACGTACCATAATATTTTGCATAAACTTTTTTTTAATCTGAGAGTGGGGATCCAGAGAGAATTTGCATTCACTGAGGCTGTTAAGGTAAAATGCTTAAATGGTGCAAAACCACCACAATGTCAACCGGTCACTGCTCTGATTATTAACTCTGATTATATATAAATCTCATGTGTAGTATTTTTATAACTTCAATTATGATTATGGTTATTAGTTATCAAAACCTGTATATTGCAACATCCCTAGTTTACACTTTTTCAGATTCTCTCTGACCAAATATGTGATTATGAACCAAAAATATTTGCAGTGTTCGATAATAAAATCTTTGCAACACTAATGTCGTAAATGTCTTTTGAATTTCTTAAAACTAGAAAAAGAATCTAGCCTGATATTTACTGAAACAAAATCAACATGGAAAGAGCGTTGTTCAGTTTCTCACTCACACCCAGAGATAGATTTACACAGAAACGAAACTAAAAGATATTTCCTTTTCGTCTGGGTTTCGAGTGACAGCAAGTGAAGAAAATGATGCAATTATTTTCAAACTCTTCTTTGTTGATTAAAATGAACTTTGTGTGTACTCACCTTATATTGTCCAAAGCCGTGATGTCTTTTCATTCTTTTACACAGACAAATTCTGCACAAATGACCAAATACTCAGTTTCTTTTTCCTTTCAACAAACCCCGCCTTTCGGTCCATCTGCCTTCCTATTGAATCATAGCCTGCCTGACAGCTATAAGTCTTGATTTATAAAGAAAACTTCACTCTAAAAATGTATAATGTTAAGTAGCTTCTACATAAAACTAAAAAATGTATAACTTTTAATTTTCAAATCCTTTGTACACAAAAATAGAAATGAAAAGAAAAGCTCAAAAGTATGCATAAAGTGAATGGAAAATTTCCAGTTGTGCAAACTACAGTTAAAATTAAGTAAACTTAACATACACTTCCAGTGCAATGAACTTAATATCATCATCAGTACAAATGCTGTGAGGAATACCCATAAGTATAACTGAAAAGTTTGATCATTTGTACTTTTAAATAATAAGTACTTTTGGGGCATGTATATAGATTTAAGATGTATTTAGTATTACTGATGTTGTCTTGTAGTGAATAATAATTTTTCAGTGAAGTTACAGGTGATTCGTGTTTGCTTTGGTAAGGAAAGACTCTGTTCAACCCATCATATTTCTAATACACGCATCATAAATATAGTATGTTGTGTGCATCTGTGCACATTCATTCAATGACTGAAATCAAATGACTCATCAGTTATGTCAAAACGTATTAAAACTGTGTTAACCACACAACTCATGGCAGTCAACATAAAAACAACTGCAAAAGACAACTTAAAGAGATATGTTTAGCTTTTGTGTAAAATATATTGAATTTATGTCTAAATGACATTCACATCAGTAGCCTATTGCACATGCTTTGTCTGAATTTCAGACTTATTTCTCAGTATGGTTTCTATTCGATGTCTGTCTTTAGACTGAATCACGCTGAACAAGAATTTGTTTTATAATTACATTTTGCTGCTGTCCTTCCAAACCTTTGTAGCTCCACATTTTATAATTTAAACAACTATTATTATTCATCCTTTATGTTTGTCACTGGGTTTTAAATAAACAGTTTTAAAAACATTTTGTGTGAACTTTGACAACACAGAATTTATTCATCTAAAAAGTATATTTCGTTTTCTGAAAAACAGAATTAAGACATCACCGTTTTGGAAGGACAGTGAGGATTTGGACTTATATTTACATTACAGGACTGAAAGAGTTCTGCATTTCAGTTTGTTGAGCTTTGACCTGGCTGGTCTCCTTTTCAAGAGGTACTGGCATTTCACGAGTTCGCCCTCGCCGATAAACAGCTCCTTGTTGGGATGGTAAAGCATGGGCATGAAGGTTATGCGTATTTGGCGTGTTGTGCAAGGAGTGGGCTCCGAGCTCGCCGGATCTATCTGAACACGGAGCACTTTACCCTGGTCAGAACAAGTTTTCCTTTGTATCTCTCTCTTGTTTTGTTCTTGTTTTCTCCATCGAGGGTTTTTGGTTTGAATAAAGCCTTATTTTTGAACACACGCCTGCATGCACTAAACCGTGACAGGATCCTGCAAAGGACTTTGAAAACACCACTGTGTTAAGTTAACGTGGCCTAGAACTCACACTTATTTGATCTGCACATTCAGGTGTCATTTTTAAAAGAGAAGCATTATAATATTTGTTAAAATACCTACTTCTATCTGGTTTTAATGAGAGCGGAGACAACGATAAAGATGTTTGTAAAACAATCAACGAAAGAAAAAGAAACACTTAACGTTTAAGCAGAAATGACAGAAATAATGGTAATAGTAAAACTAACAATGAACAATATGTTTTTACAGCTTTTTGTCATCTTTGCTAATGTTTGTAGACTCGGTCTGGTATAACTTTTGAAATTGATGTGATTTTAAATGCTGAATAAAACCGTGTACGTGTTGTTCATGTTGTTAATTCACAAATGGAACTTTATTTTACACGAAAACAAAGATATTGCTTAAAGGATGAAAGCATGTTTTACAGTGCAAAAGCTATATATCACATCTCTTCCATAAACATTTTCTAGATTTTTTTATGTCAAGATTGTCACATGATGCTCAAAACGTGATGTTTTATCATGATTTAGGGACAGGGTGTTAAATGATGATCAAACCATGATGAGAATGACAGGGGGTGCAATGAAAGATAGTGGCATATTTTCTAAATACCGGACGATACCAAAATGATCGCCGAGCTGGAAGGAGAAATGTTATTGGATGGTGAAGATTTTCTGAAACTCCCTGTCAAACAAATCCTTCAGTCTGGCCCCCATTTTGCCGAACTCATTGTCCTTTAAAAAGCAAATGAAAAAAAGCAGTCAAAATATCAAACATACATCCATCATAATCGTAACAATGATCATTAATATAAACATTAATATATTGTAGTTAGTTGACAGCAAATGTAAGCTAAATACAATTTAGCTGCATTTAAATGGTGTTTGTGGGCGATTTATTGAATCTGTCTCTCCTTGTCTCACCTTGTTGAATGTGTTACAGTTGCTGAAGATGAGCTGCAAATCCGACACAAAATCTCCAACAGTTTGATACTTGTTTCCTTCCAGTTTCAGCTTTATTCTGTCCAGCCACATCGGCTGCGCAATAAACTTAGAGTATCTGCGTACCTGAAGGTTTCATTTCAGAAACATCACATTGTTTTTATATCTTAGCATTATAAAAAGAAGAGGTGTGAAGCAGACCGCCATGAGACAAACAGGCAGACACAAAGAGTTTGGCTTACTGTTTTGCAAGGGTCTTTCACAAACACGCGTTGGACGTCCTCTCTGTACATATATAACAGCAGGAAATGGCAGTACTACAAAATAATGACATGAATTATTAGTTCATTCATACTAGACTCATAAATTAAAGAGTTACTATTACAATGTCCTTAAAATGACATTTCATGCAGTGCGTAATGTTGCTGTGTGTGAATGTAAGAAGCCTGCCAAGTTGGAAAGCCGAAAGTGAACGAATAAAGTTATCGGCCTGGGAAAAAAGGAGTCGACTCTGAATCAAGCGAACGAGTCGTTTGTCGTTCTAATTTCAGTTGTGGGTCAGATTTGCGTCACTCGGTGTAATGCCCGCATTAGACAGATGAATCGCCGAACGAATCATTTGAGAGTCAGTCAAGAAGTGAGGTAATAATATCCACCTATTATTAGAAAAGTGTTTTTACAACTTGTATGTACGTAAACTTGTTACTGGACACTCCATAAACTAAAGTAATCACTAAATATTTACTCTTTAAACATCTGGATGCATTAAAGGGGTCATGTGGCGCGAATACGTGTTTTTCTGTTTTTGGTGTGTTATGAGTTGCCCATGCATGTATTAGACACTTAAAATTGCTAAAACGTTAAAGTGTCGCAACAAAAGATGCATTCTATAGAAAGCGAATGCTCATCCAGACCTGCCTGAAACGCCTTGTGAAACCACACCCCCTCAAATCTATGTCAGTTTGTGGTATGATTCTGACTAAGACCGCCTAAAATGTAAACGCAAGTACGGTGGGCATACTTGTCAGAACAATTTCCATCACACGCTTGCAGTATTGGACCAATCACTAGGCACTGGTTAACTAGCCAATCAAAACATCTGCACGTTTTAGAGAGGCGGGGCAAAGAAGAGATACAAATATGCACAGTATGTGAAAAATACAGCATTTTTTAACCTTAAATCGTGTATACACATTGAATTACATCTGTCTTTCAGAAGAAATAAAAGGTTTTGTTCCCAAAAAAGGCTTTGCTTACTTTTTATATGTATTTTTTTATTTTCTGGATTAAAAACATGCGCGTTGTAATTTATAAATCGTGTGTGTCCATTTACCAGTTTGTTTTGGGAGGACACTTGGAGTTTCAAAGCTTCTTGTTGAGTCATGTGACTGGGGTCACGCCACTGTTGACTGGTCCTCAGCACACAGAAGGTGCACATCCATTCTCTGCATGTACAAAAGAGCATTTTATCTACAACACACACTCAGTGATAATCAAATGATCGATGATGAAATGAAAGAAGACATCCTCTTTTTCTTACTCAGGTGAATCTCCGGTTATGGCAGGCAGGTGACAAGCTTGATGAAAAGCTCGTGGACACTCATCACAGCACACAAGATTTCCATCAGTATAACATTCGTAACACACGTCATCATTTCTCTGTGCCAACTGATCGCAGGACAGCATAACACATTTAAACATTTATTATCTCAAACACAATGTATTGTTCAGTGATAAAATCATGGAGACTATAGCATGATCTAACATCCAATTGTGTCCAAAGTAAATGTATTTGGCACCAAATAAATCTGGGTAGCACTCCGATTACAAACACTGACTGTGTTTTACGTTATGTAATTTATTCAGTATAAATGACAAATTAATATGAATTCATGTCATGTCGGGTAGGAGCGATTCTTACCAAGTCAAGTTCTTGATCGCTGCATGTCCCACACCCACATAGGAGTGAATGGATGTGCAGGATCGCTTTCTGAAAATAAAATCCCATCTGTGTTTCTTCTTCTTATTTAAAGGTTGTTTAAATGATACATACTAATATTAAGAATTTTTATCATTTATACATATTCTTGCAAGTTAAAGTTCTTACAATCACAAAACATGTTATTGAAGTAATGTAGATAGTACATTAGTATTTTAGTCATAAGTGAGCTTGTTCAGATGTTTAAACACCTCGGCTGAACCTGAATAAAGCTCGGGACGGATTTCTGACTATACCGATCAGGCAAGTACGTGCTCCATCGTCATGAAAGTTTATCATCTGCACATGTTTTAAAGGGGAAGGAAAAACTTTGTGTGACTTTTTACTCACCCACATGACGCTAAACCTGTTTAGAAAACTTCCGGCGTCTTCGGAGCGTAAATGAAGATAGTAAGGTGACATTCGAGAGATTTCCAGGCCTCCTCATAGACATTAAGATGTCCGTTTTTGCCAAGGTCCAGAAAAGTACTAATGACATCGTTAAATTGGTCCTTTAATCGATATATTTTCCTCTGTCTTGTCAGTGTATGGCTGTAGTGAGGTAGCCGGGATTCGAGGGACTTCCTCGTATCACAGAGGAGATCGGGAGCATAAGAGGAAGAGCGACCGGACCGTCAGTGAGAGAGGACCAGGCGTGGAGTTTATGTTGTGGTTTTATTATGTTTGTATGGCCGGAAGTCGACCGCAAGGGGCATTTTACTTTGTTGGTTTATTTATTTTATTAAAAGTCTTTTTACATTCGCCGGTTCCCGCCTCCTTCCTTCCTTTTATGGATCTTGTTACAACGGTGCACTTCTTCTTTGTCATCTTCTTGGATGAGAGCCCTTTGACACATGTGAGTTGGAGCGTGGGCGTCCAATAGGGGCAAGCTCCATGCGAAGTTTGGCGTACAAATCTAACACGCATGTGTCAAAGTGCTCTCGTCCAAGAAGACGACGAAGAAGTGCTCTTGTGATCATGCGTCATACACTGACGAGACAGATGAGAATATATCGATTAAAGTCTGTATTTTGGTTTGTTTTTCGCACATAATGCATCCTTGTCGCTTCAAAAAATATCATCTGAGCCACTTTGCACAGATGGACCAATTTAACAATGTCTTTAGTACTTTTCTGGGCCTTGGCAAAAACTGACACATGATGTCTATGAAGATGTCTATGCCTGGAAATCTCTCGGATGTCACCTAAATATCTCATAATTTGTAACCCGAAGATGCCAGAAGTTCTCTAAACATGTTTGACGTCATGTGGGTGAGTAAAAAAATCACACAAAGTAGATTTTTGGGTGAACTTCCCCTTTTGTCGTTGCCAATATAAATATATTCAAGTGCAATAATTTGTGAAAGAGAACTCAGTGTTCCCTCGGAGCAAGTTTACAAGTTGTGCCTGTTTTTGCGTGCTTCACAATCCCTATTTTGGTTTGGTATCCTCGTAAAGATGTAAATGTATACTGTATACTGGATCCGTGTTTGTGACAGCAAGATTAATCTATACTAAATTTAATTGTCATTTTACATAAAAACAACTAGACATAAATTAGAATGAATTAGAATATCGCGTGGCACTGAATTAGGTTTTTTTTTATTATCTGTAAGCCATAATCATAAAAACTTCAAGAAATAAAGGCTTGAAACATTTCACTCTATGTGTGATGAATCTATATAATATATTTGTTTTACTTTCTGAAATGACTGACAAAAAATATTGACCTTTTTCACGATATTCTAATGAATTGAGATGCAGCTGTAAAAGTGTAAGCATGGTACCTTCAGTAAGAAGCCGAGAGTTCTGCCATGGCACTGGATATCTCTTCTCCAGTTTGCATCAGCGAGAGTTTCCTCCCGCATGACAAACTCTTCCGGCGTGAGCCAGCTTTCATCAGTACGTATACATTTCCCACGCAAACCTGTGACACAGATCAAATAAATGACATACAGCTCAAACGCAGCCAGCGAAACACTTTAAACATGCAGCACAGAGACATTATCAATGACAAAGTGAATTCAACTATTAAAACTAGGGCTGTGCGATTTGGGGGAAATGTGTAATTGCGATTTTTTTGACAGACATTTGATTTGCGATTTAATTTTTCTAAGTCAAGCTTCAGCTCATTGGTATTGCCTGTCATAGTCTCAAAGATCACAGTAAGTGTGAATTTTAAGGGCTTAAATGACTTGATGGACTGACATGAATGCAGAAATGAACTACTATCATCTGTCTCTCTACACCTCACGGTGGGAGAATGTGAGAAACCGAAACTCATCCCCTCTGCTCAAAACTCCCCCCTTAATGATCCGTGAACACCCTGTAGGTCCAATTCATTGTAAAATCATTACATTACTCATCTTAAATCTCATTCCGCATCTTAAACTTAACCATGCACATTTATTCTACCCGGTAAATAAATAGTTGACCAACTTTAAATGTCTCCATGCATTATAAGACAAAAAACTATATCTGTGAAAGACTTTTAATAACAATAATTCTTAATTAAATTCTTTAAAACAGGGTCATATTCACCATGCAATACATAATAAGACATAATAAACAGTGCGGTTAATTTACTATGGTTCGGTTATGCCCCCAGGTAACATGACAAAAATCACCCTCTTGCCTGAACAACATAAAATACCTCATTCATGAATCATAAAAACCGGCCGCTTGTGATTCATGACTTGCAATGTTTTGGAAATGGGGTGTGTCAACCGAAAAAAGTTCTCTTCTTGTGTACCTGAAAGTTATGAACACTAGTTTCGCGTGGTCGCGCAGTTGCGTGAGGAAAGTGTGCGGCTGATCCACGCAAGAAATCTCCGTTTTCTTGCGGCGAAGAAAAAGCAGCAAATCTTCATTCGTTAGAAAGTCTAAAGGGTCCATTTTAAAGGTTCACTAGTTCCGCATGTATTGTAGAGGCCCAATCAACAAATAACACCAACCTGAGGCAAACCGATATTTGTGTAAAGTCCCAGTCAATGAAACACAGGTGACTTGCAAAGAGGGAGCCTGGAAAACAGATAGATCCATGTCTTCCTCCTCCTCCTCCTCCTCCTCTACACTCCCTCTGAACTCCATTCCTCCTGACCCTCCTTGTTCTTCAAAATCTTCAGCGTCTCTTTCCTCCTCCGTCACGGCACTGCTTTCTGATTCTTGTGGCGAAAAGAACGTTGTGTTCAGACAGAAAGACAGACAGGAAGTGGGTAAGCGTGTGTTTGCTACTCACCAGCGCTGGAGCTCTCTGCTGAACTGGCAGAAACCTGCACAGGCGCATTCTGCAGAAAGGAACCGTTATTAACCACATGAATTTCAAAAACAAATAAAATAAAAACTAAGGGAGCTAAAGCAGATACATTTAAGACACATGCGCGTTTACTCCTCTTCATCTGTAGATGGCCTTCCTGAGAAGAAAGTGAGAATAGAATAAGAAGCTTTCCTCGATTTACAGAGGAGATGAAAGTGTTTAGATGTTTAGTGCACATTTGGGACAGTCAGGACAATTTCAGTGTAAATTCATACGAGAAGGAGGATGGATAGATGGATAGACTACTTGCTATATTTACCTCTAAGAGTCTTTTGAGTGGTGTTCTTCTGCAGCGAATGCTGTATTTCCAGTTTTTGCTAATTTCTTTTCCCCCAAACTTCTCAAAAGCAGTTGGAGAAAACCAGCGTCCTTTTGCAAAAATACACTTCTCCCCTATAGCGAACATCACAGTTAGAGATCACCATTACAAACATCAGGTGATGGAGTGGAAAAGTACAAAGTTATTGTGAACCTCTGGCGAGCTTGTTTCGATCAAGAGTGCCTTCTTGTTGGCCACATGTTACGGGCAGCCGAACTTTATAAATAGCCCACTTCCAAATCTCCTCTGCCTCTCCTTTCTTCACAGGAGATGCTGTGAAAAAGACACATGAATCATGGTGTAGCCTAGATGTATGTTTGGTAGAAAGTGAAAATACAGTACAGTAGCAGCAGGACAAAGTATGTCCGTCTTTTGTTCAGGGGCTTACAGAAGGAGAGTTTCTTGTTCGATTTTTTCCGAGCAGGCTTGGAGGCGGATGAAGGACCTGGACCATCACCGTCCTCGCCACTTCCATCGTCTGTCTTTCTCTTTCTTTTTCCTTTCTTTTCCTTTGCTTTCTCTTGCTCTCCTTCTGCATTCTCTTGCTTTCCTTCATCGTTCTTCTTGTCATGTAATGCTTCGGCATCAAGATGTTTCTCGTAGAATTTGAAGCTACCTGGAGAAATGAAGAACGTATACTGTAAACAATGCAAATGATACAAGTCGTATATCAGGGCTACGTAAAGCACACACATCTAGATATAAAATGACAGACCGTCCAGCAGGCTGTTCCTGAGCAGGAGTATTGTTGGGTAGAGCTGTAGGATGTGATCTTTAAACATACTGCTCCAGAAGCGATGCATACAGTGAGATCTATTTTTCTCCAGCCAGTCCAAAACATCGTAGACACCTCTCTTCTTTTGCTCACGAGAGCGCATTTTTTTTACCTTCTATATCAAAGAGAGAACTAAAATGTAGATTTCAACGTTACTGTACCTTGTAATTGAAGAGAAAGAGAGAGAGAAAGGGAGTCAGACAGAGAGAGGCAGAGAGAGGCAGAGAGAGGCAGAGAGAGACAGAGAGACAGAGAGACAGAGAGACAGAGAGAGAGAGAGAGAGAGAGAGAGAGGCAGAGAGAGGCAGAGAGAGGCAGAGAGAGAGGCAGAGAGAGGCAGAGAGAGAGGCAGAGAGAGGCAGAGAGAGGCAGAGAGAGGCAGAGAGAGGCAGAGAGAGGCAGAGAGAGGCAGAGAGAGAGGCAGAGAGAGGCAGAGAGAGAGACAGAGAGAGACAGAGACAGAGACAGAGACAGAGAGAGAGAGAGAGAGAGAGAGAGAGAGAGAGAGAGAGAGAGAGAGAGAGAGAGAGAGAGAGAGAGAGAGAGAGAGAGAGAGAGAGAGAGAGAGAGAGAGAGAGACAGAGAGACAGAGAGACAGAGAGACAGAGAGACAGAGAGAGAGAGAGAGAGGCAGAGAGAGGCAGAGAGAGGCAGAGAGAGGCAGAGAGAGAGGCAGAGAGAGAGGCAGAGAGAGGCAGAGAGAGGCAGAGAGAGGCAGAGAGAGGCAGAGAGAGGCAGAGAGAGGCAGAGAGAGGCAGAGAGACAGAGAGAGGCAGAGAGAGGCAGAGAGAGGCAGAGAGAGGCAGAGAGGCAGAGAGAGACAGAGAGAGGCAGAGAGAGACAGAGAGAGAGAGAGAGAGAGAGTCAGACAGAGAGAGACAGAGAGAGACAGAGACAGAGAGAGAGACAGAGTCAGAGACAGAGACAACACAACACACACAACACTGACACAACACACACAACACTGACACAACACACACAACACTGACACAACACAACACACACAACACTGACACTTGTGACAGGATCCTGTCACTTTCACTAAGAACTTTTGTCAATACTTCGCACTTTTATGTCTGTATTGATGTGTACATATTGTTTCTTATATAGGATACTCTTATTTTATACAGAATGTTTATATTTAATCTTCTTGCTTTGGCAATGTAAAACACTTTTTATCATGCCAATAAAGCTTTTTTGAATCTTGAATCTTGACAGAGAGAAAAAGAGAGAAAAAGAGAGAAAGAATTTGGAAACACAATTTATAACAGAAACAGAGAACACATCTACTACATTATTTATTACATGTTATCTCACAAGGTAAAAACCAAATTTTCTTCATAAATTTCACACAGAGCTCCATTACTGCACCATATTGATTCAAAAGTATTAAGATTTTTCATATTTTTATAAAAAAGAAAATCAATCAAAACCCTAGACTTTATCAAGGTTAAAAAACACACATTAACATCGAGCTACTGTCATAAATAGCCATTTTTGCTTGCCCAATAACAAAATTAACCAGCTTAACCAGCCCAAAATAAAAGTCTCAATGCAAAACCCTTCATAAAAATCCAAATCCAGAGAGGGAGAGGGAGAGGGACGGAGAGACGGAGAGGAGAGAGAGAGAGAGAGAGAGAGAGAGAGAGAGAGAGAGAGAGAGAGAGAGAGAGAGAGACCTACTTGATAGGTTTCCTCGGGCAGCAGATCGTGGTCGCGCAGTTGCGTGAGGAAAGTGTGCGGCTGATCCACGCAAGAAATCTCCGTTTTCTTGCGGCGAAGAAAAAGCAGCAAATCTTCATTCGTTAGAAAGTCTAAAGGGTCCATTTTAAAGGTTCACTCCCATTGATCCTGCGGCATTAATGGATTTCAATACTTTACAAAGGACAGAAAGCATTCTTGAAAAAAATGCCTAAAGTCTGTAACACAGTGTGACGTAATGCATTTGGAATATACTGTTATCAAAAACGACTTACAGTGCATTGAAAGAACAGGTTTTGTGTTTTCCATTGGGAATGTAACGCAGGATCTTGGTGTTGGGGTCGCACTTTAGCCTAACACTGTATAGGCCAAATGTCCTGCCGTTACTGTCTGCGTCAAAATCAATATAAGCACGTTCGACTCACGCGTACCTGACGATCGGAGAGTTGTTTATCGTGTGTATTCGTGCGCTACAGAAACGGAATGACTCGTTTACAAATCTCCCGCCAGCATCAGACACTCTAGACTCAAAAACAGTCAAGGAAGGAAGTGATGTAGCGAAAGCAAAGTCAAGATCGACCGATAGCGGGACTGACCGCCCCATCCAGAACTGAAAAAAGACGCGTCTGTAATGCAGTATTGATTCGGTCCACCAGAGGCCGCTCAAGAAACATAATAGAACACGAGGAAAACACCAAAAGCCTGACTCGAAAATACAGCATGGTACTTTCAGCCACTGGTGATTTTTATAAGAAGCAATGCCTTGCTTTAGATCACAGTGGTGAAAGAACATCAACGCTGAATTATTGTGTTAACAATCTCTTTTCAAGTACCACAGTAGTTTTTCCTGTAATAAAAGACACTACAAGCACAACATAGTGTAGTCTTTTAGTTTAGTTTTAGTTTGACCTTTATCGTCATTGCACGGTGTACAACCAAATTTGACATCTCTCATAGAAAAACAAACAAACTGTATTCATCAAAGTAAATAATTTAAGAATAATAAAAATAGCTTCAAGTGTCTTGTGCATGTTGTTTAAACAATATTGCATACATGTCCGTTGTGAGTTATTAAAGCAGCTGTGGGAGGACAGAGGCAATTCAGATCAAAAATTGCGGTTGGATAAAAACTATTTCTAAATCTGCAAGTGCAAGTCTTTAAAGCTCTGTAACGTCAAACAGATCACGAGAGGGATGAGTACAGTCCTTAATGATATAAGATGTCAGTCCCTGCGTGAACCATATGCTTTCATGCTTAGAACATCTATGTTCAAGTTCCTGTGTCACCTTCAATAAGGATAAACAACAAATGGTAATCAACTTTGCTTCTTCTGAATGAAAACTTGAATCACAACTTAAGAGAGCTTAGTCACTGGACGTTTATAAAGTGATAATGCATGAGCCAGCGCTGCAAACACAGACAAATAGCTAAAATACAATAAGCTTTGAAGGTATAGAAGATGTGAAATTTAGTAGGTGACAGAGGAGTGAAAAGTAAAATCAAGATGCAAATGTTGATTTTATACTTACAACTTTAATTGAACATTTCTAGAACAAACATTGCAAGCACTGTTGTGATGTGCATTTTTTTTATAGAAATGTGAATGTCACAATTTGGCAAAAGCAGGAGACGGACATTTCACACTGTGGTTCACACTATTAAATAAGAAACAAAAGATAGCGTTGGAAGATTTATCCGACAGATGTATGTGGGCTCAGTAACATATCTGCCATTAACACCTTCTGGTATTATGTGCATGTACAATTCTGCATTGTTGAGTGAGATTTCTTTTTTTAAGTCACCATGAATATTCAAAGTACTTTACACAGAGTTGCAGTGATTATTATAAATGCATGCACACCATTATTGTTCAAAATTCATTTGCACTTGTAATCTAGAAACAAAAACATTAAGCTCCTCTCCCCTCTCAACAACTCTTTGCCACATGACGTCAGCAACAATTAAAGAGGTAGGACTATATTGACTGTCCTATGGCCAGGCGTTTTTGGCCCTCCCATCCAGGCCCAATTTACAACGAACCAATCACAAAGGGAAGGGCAAAATAAAGCCAGAATTTCCTTCAAATTTCAGAAGCCGCTTCACTTGGATATACAGTACGTCAAAATATGAATATAAGTCAATCGTGTCTCATGGAGACTTTAAATGCAAGCTTCTAACAATGATTTAGTTCCTTCGCAGTTAAAAAAAAGAACGGCCCACACTCTACATCAGGCATTCTGGAAGAAACCATGTGACGCAATCAGATAGTCATGCACACAGTACCAATGATGCTTATACATTTTTTCACATAACATGCAGCAGGAGGATCAGCTTTTAAAACACTGGCCAACGTTCAGAGGAGGATTTTAAACATGCGGTTATCCCCAGAGTGCAGAGCTCGTGTGATCTATGGCATAATTCATTCAGCTTGTTCACTGGTGTACGTGGAGAGACTGGTCCATGCTGTGAATTCATTTACTTGTGGCTTTTTCATCTTCTCACAGTTGCGCAACAGATGCACATGTTGGCTACCCCATAGCACAAACAACCCAGATTACTAATAAGACATATTAATTAGATGTATTGATTTAGTAGTTAGTTTTTTGTGCAGAATAAAATATTTCTGTATAAACGGAATAATCAAATGATTTACTGTAGCAGTCCATGTTTGGTACAATATACTAAGGCAGTTGTGAATGCTCCTTTGAACTTTTATCATACGTGTCATTTGTTCTAATATTTGGTCATTCAGGATTTTTGTTTGATGTAAACAGGCTTGCATAAACATTACGCTATTACAATACACTGTATTCATCACACTGTATGTGATGAAATCCATCTGGAAGAATTCCTTTTTAATTATTTAAAGTTGCATGGTGCAGTTGCATTTGTTAAAAACAGTAATACGTATATTCTTCTGCCTTATACAGCACATTTTTAAGGGAGCTGAGAAAAGGTTAGTTTGACTTTAGGTACATCCAGACTGATCTCAAGGAAATGTGAAACTAAAGTTCAGTGAACTGTACAAAAACACATGACTGTTAGAAAAAAAGCAGTAATGATGCCCCACACCTAAACATAACCATCAGTCCATCACTGGCACAAAAGCAGATCGTATCAAAATGTATGAATGACATTATTCTAAATCATACAAATTAGCCACCCTATGTCCGAATTGAGTTGAGATTGTTTTGGTCAATCTAACACTTTTAGCATGTTCTGTTGTACAAATGATACTGGGGTATTAAGTCTGTTCTCTTTTGTATGTATAACGTTGATGGAGTAAATAAGAGATGTGAAAACGATTTGCAGACCTCTCGCCTTTGTTGTCTCGAGCAATAACGTATTTCGCTCCTTATCTTCAGAAATGTTCTTTTGGAAGGAGATTTTACACACCATGTGCAGTACCCTACTATTACATTCTTCACTGAGCCAGTGGTGTTGCATTATGTATGCAAACAAATACATAAGAAAACAAAATGGCTCATTAAACCTCATTACATAATGACAAATGTATCTGTTCTGCGAACCCAATATTATCGCAAATCATTCATCTAAATTCTACAAAGCATCCTGTGTTACAGTACATTAAGATAAGGTCTAACTAACTCACAAACACACAGATTCATTCTGTTTATAAATACTGTGTCACAAGGATAGACGTCAAGCTCAGAAACAGACTGTATTAAATATTTATGACTCTTTCTTTTTATACCCTTCATCTTGTGCATTGCCTCACCTAATTATTTACTCATGTTGCGATACTACTTCTCGGCTCGTTCTTTCTCTCTCTCTCTCTTTCTTTCATGGACTGTTCTGTCATTTTAGATTTAGATGGAACTGCAATAAAGGTAAGGTAACCTGTTTCTGATCGTTGACAGCTCTCTATGTCCAGTCTAAATAAGACATTTATGCATGCAAATTCATTGCACGCAGCTGTAAGAAGAAATAAATATATTAAATACCCACGCGTGAAGAGGGAAAGGTTGGAGACACTCTGCTGGTGCACAAACTCACTCAGAAAGCGCAACGATTCATATATTATTCAGCCCGAGAGAGAGAAAGAGGGAGAAAAAATTGTAACATACAAAAAATACTTGAGGCGGTGCTATTTTGTAAATATAGACACAATTAAAGGATGATGAAAGCAGACTGTAGCCTATTCTATTTTCACCCTCAATGCTTTAGTGCTTGCATGAAATTGTTAGAAATGTTGATGAAAATGTAAAATTTTAAATAATAAAAAATATTTTTCTATATGTTAAAGGCGGGGTGTCCAATTTCTATTAGCCGTTGTTGATGTTCAGATCACCAAAACAAACCCCTACCCCCTTCTTTGGCTTCCGTCAACGCTCGGCTCGACTAATGTCGGACACCCCGCCTTTAAGCAAATAAATATTTCATTAACAAATTAAATCTATGGCATGTAACTAAGTGTAATAATTGACCGTTGGGTGATGTACAGTAATCTAAAATAGGATAGTTCACACCAAACTGATCATTTTGCCATCGTTTCAACCTGTCTGACTTCCTTCTGGAGAACACCAAAAGAAGATATTTTGAAGAATGTTGGTAACCAACAAGGGCGGTACCCGTTGACTTGCAGTGGGGTTTTTTGTCCATAAAGAAAATGGGTACACCATTGTTCAGTTTCCAATATTTTAAATGACAGGGACGGCATTTGCTTATGGCAGTTACCATAACCTAGGTTTTGGTGAAATGATGCCACTGGTAAATCATGACAGAATTTTCAGTTTTTGGTGAACTGTCCCTTAGAAATACCTGGAGAGAGCAGTAAGCAAGCCCATTCTTCTCAATGGTTGTCTGGACTACATGTTTGAGAACCCTACATAGATCAAAAAACAACAATAATAAAATAAAAACGAATACTAAGAATTGTAATAATTGTTATTATAATGAAATAAATTGTCCCATATAGTTCAAATTCACAAATGCATTTAAATTGGCCCAACACATTGGGTAATGGTGTATTCTCAACATTTCCAGCAAGCGCAAAATGTGCCATACTAATTTATCAAATATTCACCCCTCGAGTAATATTAACAGTAATTTGTGTCATAAGCAGTAACTGTGTTCTGGCAGACCTGTAAGCTTTCATTCACCAATCAGCATCCGGTCCCGCAGCCAACCACTTCACAAAAGGAGATTAGTGTAAACACTGGCTGCAAAAGAGATAGATAAACAAAGTAAGAAAATCTGCATTCATCCCTCAATTTCACTTTCGTTCCCACTGCTTCTTTTCACAAATCACACGCTTGCCATCACACAGTTATGTAATGTGTGTAATCCCTCTGCCTTTTCATCTGAACATTCATGATCACTGTCGATCTTCCTTTACTCTTGTTCTCCATCAATCACTTTACATGTCACTCTTTATCACCATCATTTCCCAGCAGGTGCTTTTCCAAGAACATTTGATCCTGTTCCATTTGAAAAATTAATTTCAACCCAAATCCCGAATCTGATCTTTCTTGTGTGCTTCACTGTATTTTACTTTAAGCAGTCAGGTGTGCCGTTTTCCTTACTGTCTGATTCTGGCTTGCATACCCGTTTCAGCTGCGTCTCTCTGCGGTATGTTCCTGGTCAGCAGAATGTCAGGCAGATCCCGCAGTCCCCCAGAGAGAGCAAAGCTGTTAATGTGGAGAGAGAGCCAGAGACACACGGCACAAACTCACTCACTCACTGATCTGAGCTCAGTTTATCTGAAATACAGAGAGGGAGGGAGACGAAAACAGAAACGGTAGTGGAAATACAACATGTCTGGAAAAGCCTCCAATCTAAACAAAAGGTGATGGATTGATGGAGTGGAGAAATATAAGAAAGATCAAAACATAAACCTGCTTCAAGAAAGTATTTCGGTAAATAGGACATGAGGGTTTTTTCACTTTTCAATACATGACATTTAAAACATATTCACATCAAATGCATAACAAATGAATTGACACTTGATCAGTCACTTTATCAATTAAACAGAAATACATTTGAGGTTCATGTAAATAGGCCTGAAAGTTTATAGGAAAATACTTCATGATAGTTTTGGACTAAATATATAATAAGTTGGGGATCTGCAAATATCACAATAGTCTCACAGATTGTATTTAAAGTTTATTTCTCCAAACAGAGGAATTATTGCACAGAATTGACATAAAAAAGAAAAAGAAAGATCAGAATCATACAAAATAACTTTTAAGGCCTTTTACAAATTCAGCATTGCTGGAAGGATGAAACATTCTGATGAAAACAAGCTGAATTTGACCATAGATAAGGTCAAAAGTACTATTCAAATGTTTTTTAGGAAGGTGTTTACAAATATTGGCATGAATTTGACCATAGATAAGGTCAAAAGTACTATTCAAATGTTTTTTAGGAAGGTGTTTACAAATATTGGCATGTCCCGTCTGAAATAGCTTGAAATAATCAATGATTTCTCATATGACCATATTCCTAAGATAACATCCATTTAATTGTAGTAGATGCAAAGCATACGGTATGCTCCAGCAATAACTAAGGCTTTTAATAACTTTAAGTGAGTGTTAGCTAGGAAGGAGTGGAGGTGCAATTGTATTCATGTAAATCATTGCAAACATGGCTTTGTAAACCAAATACGAATTACAGTATTAAATTATAAGTTTATCATACTTCTGCAATTTAATTACTTCTCATCCTTGGAGGTTTGTCAGGTAATTTGGCAAGAAACATTCTGGAGGTAGGAGAAAACTCTGACTGTTCCAGGTGCCATAAAATTCACCAAGCAGCACCTGGAAAACAGTTACCAGCTGAAGATGAGTAATTATTTATTCTAGTTAGTCATATTTTGCAATGTTTAAAATGGTTACAGTAAAATATAAGTTTCAGTAGATATGAAACTCATGGCTTCAAAAAGAACAATATAAAATGTTGATTGCACAACTACAGAACCTTTCGAAATCAAATGTAAAATCTGTAAACTTGACATTGTGTAAAAACTCGCTCTTGGAAATGCTGGTTGTTTTAAGAGAACTGAAAGAGCATATTTCCCAGGGTGAGAATGAAAAAGAAATAAGACAGAATCATCTGAAACAGGTGGCAGGGCAACCCAGTTAGAATAAATTACAATTATTGTCATAGAATGTCTGTGATTTCAAGCATAGATTCAGCATTTCACTATTTACAAAACTCACACAGACAATCCTATCTGGAGATCATTTTACAGGGGTTTTTTGCTCTGTAGTTTAGTTTAATCCAAAACTCAAAAGGAATTAAATTCACTTTGCAACTCTGTAAAACTTTTTTGGAAGAATAAGCATTAATGAATCATGCATAGTAAATATAGATGAAAATTGTAATCATGAAGATTCTAATTAAAACCTGAGAAAGAGTGATCTGTTGAGAGCAGATGTGCCCAGGAATGTGTATCCTTCTTTCTCTGTACCCCTCATGCACCTTTTCACATGGCTGGACACACACATAATAGTCTGCATAGTTAAGACAGGCCTGCGCGCATACATATCTCACAGTGGCAACTGTGTGACTAGGAGATGACATCAGGAACATTTCCACACACACACAGCAAGACTTCCCCCGAAGAACATGTACAGCAGGTTCTTGACTTCATGAGTCACCTCGAACCCAAAACCTTCGCCAATGACCACATGCCACGAACTGCCAAACTTCTTATCCATGGACTCCTTGATCATCCTGGCAGCACTCTGAGAGCGAGAGCGAGAGAGAGAGAGATGAAGTCATGTAGGCTAGGAGAACCGTCCAGATGGCCAGACTACGAGTGTGTGAACCATACTGACTATGTACTAGACAGAATAACATACTCCACCCCCACCTGTGTGACCTGGGGAGCACATTTATCTGACAGCCTGCACTTCATAACACAACCATCCACTCACATACACCTGACTGACCTCATTGTTGGTGGCAAATTTCTCGCAGGCTGTGGTACACAGTTCCATGGTCTCCACTCGCATCTCTTCAGGCATGTCTGTGTGCTTTGCAAAAAACCGACATAACTCATCATAACATAACTCATGCATGACGGAAAAGAACGTCTAAAATATCATACTTTGAAAAGAAAGGGGAACGGTTTGAGTGATCCAGCGCATAGATAGACACATTCATAATAGATTTTTTCTTGGTAGATGTAGGTCACAGCTACACTCACCCTGACGAGAGGAAAGCTGTGCAGTCTTTTGTAGTCTGCCTCTTCTTTTTTACCATGTACAGTTTCTGCCATCCCTGCCCTTCACTGAAAGAGAGCAATAAGTCCTTAACAATCTAAAAGTAAGGTCAAATCTCTCGAACGATGAGTTGAGTAGTTGATATATGAGACACTGCCTGTAAAATTCGTTTATTTGGCGATTTATTATTTTCTACATTACATTATATGACTGTGGCATCATTTGAATAACATTCTGTGAAAATAATCTTGATCTCTTTAATATTGACTGAGAAACATCATGTCAAAGATTTAAATGATAGCGAAAATAACAATTCTCGTCAAACTTTAATGCTCCAAATCTCTCTCTAGCCTGGATTTCACAGACAGGGACACGTATTTCTGCTGTTTTCACTATCTGTAAATATCTGACATTGTACAAATTGGTTAGACCGTAATAAGATTGATTTTGTCCATGAACATACAACACCCCTATAAACAGCAATTGTGAAAATTGTACTGTCTTTGTCATGTGGTGTAAACTACAAAGACTTGTCCAAAAGATCAATGAGCATAAATCTAGCATTTAAACCCTTTTGAATATTGATTTACATGGATTAACACAAGAAACAAAACCTTTAAATGCAGCTCTAAACTACCAAACAAATAACTATCCAACAAGCACATTGCATTTATATGTTTAATCTGCAGTGCATGAATAACTTCATGTAAAAATGTAGTTATCAACAGACAAACACGTGTGTTTTAAGCGTTTGTTTTTAGCATCTCTTTGCTAATGTTAGCTTAAACGCTAACTCCCCTTCGCCCTGCCTTAAATCTCATTATAGACAGATACATAAAGAAAACAGAGAAACAACTAATGTGATTTATTCAAGCATCTGTAACAAGTAAAGTTTAAAGCCATTTAATCACCGTTCTGAGCGTTGTGGAACGATGCCCCCCTCCTCTGATGTTGTCATGGAGATGCACTGGCCTGGGCAGCCTCCGAACCACGTGACTTTGTCACTTCCGCCTCCACTATCTTAAAGGAGAGACAGAATCCTGTCCATTTATAGTTTATATCACGATGGTGGTGGCTCGTAAGCTATTGGTGGTTCTATCTGAAGTGAACCTCGGAGTATGTTACCTTGCAAAAGTATGTTACCTTGCAAATATTAAACGTAAAGGTTAGGCTAGTTAACCACCACTTTTGTGAGAAAAATCATCGTATAATCCTTTTTCGTGCGGTGGGACGACAAGTGATGACAGGGGGCAATCCAAATGAGAATTATGACATTTTGGAGATTAAGGAAACTATTACAAATCTGGGCCATCCAATAGCCTAACTGACACAGATCCGTCTATATATTGAGCAACATATAAACCTCATTGCATAAATTAACTTCTAATTTATACAGGTTCAAACATTTGCTTGTACAATGTCTATTGTAAAAATCCAAATGAATTGTAAAAGATCCGAATAAAAGTACCTTTTCTTGAATGCTTTGTGTTAAAGCCAGGACCAATCGGTTTTGATTCTTTGATTTAACGTTAAATAAACATTTTGAGGTAATTGGTTAGTTACTTCTCACAAATAGTAACATGTCACAGGTTAACCTGGTGACTATAAACTTGGATTTACAAACACACGCATTTCACGAATACTTCGCATTGCCGGCAATAGTTACATCTGTGTACACATAAGGAAAGTGTTAGGGAGTTTCAGTTTTGTTTAGTCTAAAGTTTGTTGCTGCTGTGTTTTGTTATAGTTTTCAACTCTTAATACATCTTCTTTAAAGATGTAATTATTTTTCTAAAAATAACAATGCCAGAACACATATTAACTCGTATGGGAATTACCTTTATTTTTCCACATAATTTCCACAAACCTTATTGCAGTTTAATTTCCCGGTTCACACTCTGTACATTACTCCAAACCCATAATCCAGGTTAATCCGTTTTTTATAGAAACCGCCACATCACTTCCAGTGGAGGATACCATTTTGGTGTGATGTCAGAGGGGGAGGGGATTTAGAAACAGTTGCTTTTGCTATTTAATTTGTTGTTAAACTCTTCCTCTGTTAATGGTTGCTGTTTAACTTGTTTGAAAGGTTTAAGTGTTGTTTTGAGTATCTATATTATTTAATTTGATGATTTCAAACTAAATTGTTTGTAGATTGATTTGGTATGCTCTATAGGAGGGGCAGGGGGATCACACTTCTCAGCCTTCCCGGGAAAGTCTATGCCAGGGTACTGGAGAGGAGAATACGGCCGATAGTAGAACCTCGGATTCAGGAGGAACAGTGTGGTTTTCGTCCAGGCCGTGGAACGCTGGACCAGCTCTACACCCTCTACAGGGTGCTGGAGGGTGCATGGGAGTTTGCTCAACCAATCCACATGTGTTTTGTGGATTTGGAGAAAGCATTCGACTGTGTCCCTCGCGGCATCCTGTGGAGGGTGCTTCGGGAGTATGGGGTCTGTGGTCCTTTGCTAAGGGCTGTCAGGTCCCTGTACGACCGAAGCAGGAGCTTGGTTCGCATTGCCGGCAGTAAGTCGGACCTGTTCCCAGTGCATGTCGGACTCCGGCAGGGCTGCCCTTTGTCACCGGTTCTGTTCGTAATTTTTATGGACAGAATTTCTAGGCGCAGCCAGGGGCCGGAGGGTGTCAGGTTTGGGGACCACACGATCTCGTCTCTGCTATTTGCGGATGATGTCGTCGTGTTGGCCCCTTCAAACCAGGACCTTCAGCATGCACTGGGACGGTTTACAGCACAGTGTGAAGCGGCTGGAATGAAATTCAGTACCTCCAAATCCGAGGCCATGGTCCTCAGTCGGAAAAGGGTGGCTTGCCCACTTCAGGTTGGTGGAGAGTTCCTTCCTCAAGTGGAGGAGTTTAAGTATCTCGGGGTCTTGTTCACGAGTGAGGGGAGGAGGGAACGGGAGATTGACAGACGGATCGGTGCAGCTTCTGCAGTAATGCGGTCGATGTACCGGTCCGTCGTGGTGAAGAAAGAGCTGAGCCGCAAGGCGAAGCTCTCAATTTACCGGTCAATCTACGTTCCTACTCTCACCTATGGTCATGAGCTTTGGGTCATGACCGAAAGGACAAGATCCCGGATACAGGCGGCTGAAATGAGCTTCCTCCGCAGGGTGGCTGGGCGATCCCTTAGAGATAGGGTGAGAAGCTCGGTCACCCGCGAGGAGCTCGGAGTAGAGCCGCTGCTCCTCCACATCGAGAGGGGTCAGCTGAGGTGGCTTGGGCATCTGTTACGGATGCCTACTGGACGCCTTCCTCGGAAGGTGTTCCAGGCCCGTCCGACCGGGAGGAGACCCCGGGGAAGACCTAGGACACGCTGGTGGGACTATGTCTCCCGGCTGGCCTGGGAACGCCTCGGTGTCCCCCCGGAAGAGCTGGAGGAAGTGTCTAGGGTGAGGGATGTCTGGGCATCTCTGCTTAGACTGCTGCCCCCGCGACCCGGTCCCGGATAAGCGGAAGAAAATGGATGGATGGATATAGGAGGGGCTTCAGTTCTAAAAGCTGGCAGTTCTAATGGTGGACTCTAAGATGAGCAGAGTTGCAAACTTGGGCCATTTGGTTTAGCCAAAATTAGCACATTGTTGCTGTTTTCTTTCCTTTTGTACAGTTTTTATTTATTTTTTGTTTTCTCCTGCACTGTAAATATTTATCACCTTCCAATAAAACACAATTTTTGGATTTTGCATCAACTTTTTGTACAGCACGACATTTCCCTTTTCCACTCCAGCTTGGTGGCCTCCCTACAAGCAACATCGTTAAAAAATAAACTAATTAGGCTACAAGAGAATTATATATTGCATTACCTTTTAAAAAGGTTCATATATGTCAAATAACTTGGATAAAAATAAGCTAAATGAATGAAATGGAAACTAAATAGATTATGAAATTATTTTATAAAACATTTTAAACTAATCTACACTATTTTAATGTTGCTGTGGGACAATGTGAGAGACTTCTATTAAATGTAATATTTAATATATAAATTAATTGTTGGAAAAAAAGACAATAGACTGTTTAGAACGTTTCATATTTATTTCACACACCGCAATTGGTCAGCAACTATTAGTCTAAAAAAATTTGGTCCTTGAGACCAAAAAATAAATAATAATAAAATATACATGAACTCTATGTAGTGCAAATTAAAAAGATAAAACCGTCGCAAAATCTCACAACTGACGTACCGTACTATTTATTTTTCGTATTTTCTCACTAAAGTAAAGAGTGATAATGTTGGTTCGTGCATACTTTAGATTTCATTTTAGGAGACGGGATAATTTACTATATCGGATGAAAACTCGCTCAATAGACCCATTTCACATTGTGACGTGTGCAAACCGGAAGTACTGTAAACTCCAGTCGATTCTCTACTTCACAGTTGCGGAGTCTAGCAGCAGTTACGTAGCGCTCCCTTTATGCTGATTTGTCTGACATATATCGGACCTTGATAATACATAAATCGAAAAACAATGTATTTGAACTGTTTGTTTTGCTTATTTTTAAATCACCCAGTAAACCACGAACAAATCGGACAATGATGAACGATGGTTATGGCAGCAGTGCGACAGGAAAACGTTTTTCCCTACTTCCGGTCTCTGTCCCCCCTATTGTGTAATAAGCGAATTAAAGCAACGCTGGATTTTATTGGCAGTAACGGCGTTTTAACAGAGAAAGCAGTCATTTGTCTGGAATAAATAACTCCATGTAGTGCCGTTATTCCCATCACTGGGACCAACAATCCAGAAAAAAGCAGAAAAAATGTAATGTATGAAATATATTTAGAAAAAATGTAATGTATGAAATATATTTAATTCTAGGTCTGTCTAAACCTAGAATGATGGATTTTGTGTTTCTTTAGAGTATAGGCCAGCAGTCAGATTTTTGCATTGTTGAATGTGTGGCTGATATGGTGTATAGCGCACTGCTCTAAACACAAATAACTTAACAGGTTTGTCACATTCAAATCCTCTCTAAAAGAAGACCATATGGTTTGAAACAAAAACGCCACTGGAAATCAATCCCAATGGGGATTTATAAGAAAATATTCTAACATTTTATGTTTAATTCATCCATCCAAATCTGATCAGGTTTATTAACTCAAAAAATCTCAAACTAGACAAGATACAGAAAATGGCTCACGTGTCTGTGGTTGTGTTTTGGTCCACGTGCGAATGTAATTAAGCAGGCTGTTGTCAGCCCCCACACCTCCAACTAAGCTCACGCTATGTTTTGTAACATGAACTTGAGGTTAAAATACCTCCTACACATGGTTCCCAAAGCATCTTACACATATTTCCTTGTCTCTTTAAGAGAATGTATTTTTTCAGTTCTATTCGACTTTCTATTTCTTATCACTGTCTGCATGTTGAGATGCTTTGAAGGTACAGTAGTTGTGTAGACTTTAGATGTCAACCACATACTGAGAAGATGTGTTCAAAGCACAAATCACCAGCTGAGCTGCTATAGGATCTATTCTTCATTGACAAAAGGCAATGGAGAGAAATGAGAAGAGATAACCTTTAGAGAACATAGATACAATTTTGACAGTTTTCTTAACAAATTACGAATATTTGAGTTGAAACACGTCTCGCTGGAAAAGACTTGCCTAGAAGTTAAAGCATATGGGAATGTTTGTCTAATACAGCAGAAGAGAACAGGAGAGAAACAGATGCAGACATACAGTGTTTAGAGTGCTGGGTCAGCTGATTTGGTGAATTGGTGGGTGGATGATGGAAGATCTCTTGTCTGCAACAATCACACGTTTACTCAATAACAGACTGCATAGCTGCAAAGAACAAGAGAGATAAAAAAAGGCTGGACATGTTTGAAAATTGTGTATTTCACCAAGCCGGTGAACCTGAATCCTTTAGAGAATATCTTTAGGGATAAAATGACACAAAGGCAAAAAACTGAAATATTATTCATTGTGCTATATATTTTAATTGTAAAATTATGTTTTCACATTTGCCCTTCAAATCTATTCAGACAAATGCAAACAGAATGCAAGAAATGAGAAGAGAAGACAGATTAAAGGTGCAAATGAGTTTAGATTAGAAAACTGACCAGGCAAAAAGAGTTTCTTTCAAAGTTAGGACAAATCCCAATTAAAAAACAAATACATTCCTACAAAATAACATCTATTAACATTTCTTTGTAAACAGGCCATTCTGAATATGACGTGATGTTCGTGTACATCAAAATAATTAAACGTCACAAATTAACCACTGAAAAGTAAACAAACAGGCATTGCGCTGACAACAGCAACATCAGAATATAAAACAGATATTTAGTGTTTGAAACACTCCCAAAAACAGTCAGTAATACGTTTATTCTTTTCCCAGACGTGTGGTAGGTATATGTCCTTTTTGTGCCATTATTTACTCGATTTCTGTTATTCCACCAAGCAATGGAATACTTTAAAAAGGCCCACAAATTTGGGACCTCATTCTTTACATGGCAAGGCCACCAAAACAGGGTGTGTTTTTCATAACACATATAAACAATGCATTGCGTATAATTCAATCACAGTATATAGCGCACTTTAAAATTCACATAAACTCCTAAGCAGTCACATTAACCTAGATATATATTGGTTTATACATTTAATGGTGTAAATATATTCATTGCAGGGAATGTTTCTTAGCTTATTATACAAATATAATTTATTTTTTTAAGTAGATGTTTGTATAAATCTATATATTCGCTTCTTTCTCAGCATGAGAAAGTCTGAAGATATTTGCAGGTTATGTTTAACAGAAATACTTAAACCAGTTTGCATGATTTTGTTTGTAAAGGGTTTCAGAAACATGGCTTTAAAGGTTTACATTGTTATTAATTAAAATATTGCTGAAACATTCTTCTGACCAACTTACTATTGCGTTGGTCTTTATTCCCTTCTGTTCATTCTAATTCAACGTAATTCTGTGATTCCGATGTGATGCGAAAGGTTTTTAAATGGTGTACAATTCAACCAGGAATGGCTTGACCAATAGGATTTCGTCAAATAGTGATCACCAAAATCCTTGGATAAAAGATCAAACACACAAAAACAAACTTGTACAAAAATGGCAGACTGATAGCAAATAGAGTGAGACGAATCACTGCTGCTTTTGTGTTTTTCCTTCAAAGCAAACAGTAATCAAACTGAATAAAAAGTTTGCTTTGGATTGTGGAAAAAAACATTTCTTTCATTACGAAGCTTCGTCCGAGCCTGTTGTTCCCGTACCTTATGTTTATGAAATGGATGTTCTTCACTCTTCATCAAAGCATAACCCATAATAATATCATATATATTTTCTGATGAAAACAATAAACATTCAACAAATGAAATACCCTTTCGTACCATCTTTAAAACGCTTTCCAAACATTGTCTTAATGACGTCTTCATACATGTTTAATGTCGGCATGGGTTTGTCCTCTCTTACAGATCTCTACCTCTCTAAACCTTCTGTCTTACTTTTAATGACCCTAATATGATCCCTTAAGATGCCAGTCACTGCCTCGTGCCTGTCCGATGGTTGCAATGGTCGGCCGATTGCTTGGTGACCCCTCCGAAAACCTCTACCGCACGGCTGGTCCAGGGAATAACATTACCAAGCATGCCTGTGCCGCATCGGGCGAGAGCAGAGAGCTCCGTGTGTGAAAGTGGGAAGTCCCACACATTAAACTGAGACAATTCCCCCACCAGAGCCCGGGACGGCTCGAAACGAAGACCACCTATGGAGCCCTGCAAGATAAAAGGAACAGTAGTCAGACTCCTACTTACTAACTAAAGCAACTCTATTTATTAACATAAATAAATAACATCTTTGTGTTTTCTGCATGAATCTTTTAAGATTTTCTAATTATTCACTGGAAGTTTTTCTTTTTACCTTCTGTTAGAAATCCCATGGAATCAAGATATTTCTCAGAAGATATGTTTTTTTTCAATGAACACGGTTCTCCAACAATAGGCATTTTTAGGTCTTGAAATGGTTTATTACGCCATCATCTTTTATTTTTGTTACAGTTTAAATGCGTTTTTATGTATGGATTTTTTTGTTTTATCCAGACAAATAATCTTAAAAGTAAAAAGAAAAATACTGCATAAAATGTAAAAATGTACACTATAAACAAAAAACATTTCAATGTTTATTTGGGTGAATATGACATTTTTTAATAACGGCTTAAGGATCCAGTGTATGAAATTTAGCGACATCTAGTGGTGAGCCGACAGCTCACTCCAACCCTCCCTTTCAAAACACTACAGTGGCTGACACAGAATTCGTCAAGTTTTCGCGTCCAAGCCAAAGGGGATTACATATTTACGAAACGCTCTCTATAGAGCAGATATTGTTAGCAAACAAAATGAAACTAGTGAAGGTGTCAACGTTTACAGCCCACATGGGAAAACTTGTCTATAGTTTAAGAAAAGCCCCTTACATCACCACTCTAAGCAGCTTAACCGATAGACATTATGAGCCACAGGCAGTCAGTTGGTTGTCATGATTGAAAATACATTCCTAATGAAAACCTCAGATACAGAACACAACATAGACTTTACAACATAAGCTGAAACGGGTCTAGGGAAGAGATAAGTAAGGTATACTTCACGCGAAATGAATACGTTAAAAAATGAGAAAGTGGTGTGTGGGAATGGGGTTTACATGCTGCGTGAATGAATAGGCCTACCAAATGCTGGCCATCTTAACCCAGCACCATTTAAATCTGGCAACCTGATACAAGCATCTTACGTACTTGTTCTTGGCCAAGTATGAGAGTTCCTCCTGGACGGATGGTGTGGCGGGTTGCCAGATCACTCCCTTCGCTCTTTAGTTTGCCCCCTAAGTAGGCGTGCCACACTCCAGCCCTCCGGTTCCAACTCACGCACATATGCTGCCATCTGCCTACCGTTAGGTTTAGAGGCAACAGTGCCACCTACAACATGGAGGATAAACGGCTCTAAATTACAAATTTAAACTATACTGGATTTTATGCTCAAATGTTCTTTTTAATGCTGCATGTGAACTCTTGTGGTCCGCATGTTCATATTGTTAAATATTATTTTACTTATCACTTTTACAGGCGAACACACATTGTACTGTATAGACACTGTCAAAGGTCAAACTAAAACTTCATCGTGTCACAAAAAGACTCGCACTGGTGAAGAATGTAATCAGATCACATTTCACTGAAGCTGAATATAATTATTTCAATCATTTGACATTGGGTCTTGCTGTGTTCCATTCTATGATGCTTTACCTCATTATTAATGATGAACTCGATGGGGCCATGAACTAGCTGCTGAAGCACAAGTTCATGACTCTGATCCGTAACGGCATACGAAAACGCTGTTCCCATGATGCTCTTGGCAGGTTTGAGCCACAGGCAGACAGTCAGAGCGTGCAGGGTGGGAACTTCCTGCTTA
Source organism: Barbatula barbatula (assembly GCF_947034865.1). Lineage (NCBI taxonomy): Eukaryota > Metazoa > Chordata > Actinopteri > Cypriniformes > Nemacheilidae > Barbatula > Barbatula barbatula. The sequence goes on from NC_136769.1 coordinate 7,116,940, forward strand.
AACAGAGCAAACATGGAGCTGCCCCGTAAAGGGAACGAGAGCCGGTAGCCTTCCGGAAACGTGTTATCTAAATGACCTGCGAATTGACAGATGGAAAAAAGAAAACAGTGGATGACACACAAAACAGATAATAGTCTATAATACCTCCATACCACAGAGCAACTGTATTGCAAAACATTTTCAGAGTTATGAGGTTTTCACCTGATCTGAGTATTATTACATTTCCACCTTATACAGCATTAATAATAGTAATAGTTCACCTAAAAAAAGAAATTCTGTCATAATTTATTTACCCTTATATCTATCAAAACCCATATGTGACTTTTTCTTCTGTAAAACACAAAAGAAGATATTTTGAAAAATGTCTCAGTAGTTTTCTGTTCAGACAATAAAAGTCAATGGGTACCGCTGTTGTTCCGTTACCAGCATTCTTCAAAATATCTTCTTTGGTGTTCTTCAGAAAACATGAACGTGAGTATATTTCGGGTACACTGCAATTTCCCAAGGGCCTAATAACTGGGAATATATCCCCCCACCAACTCTCCAATCCTTTCACTGTTTCCAAGCTCTTAAAATCTGTTTATAATTCTAAATGATTTGGTTAAGAACAATTTATCAGGCCTCTCAATCACCTTTCTCCAAGCTGCTTATTCGCTGCTGTACAGTATCCAGTCCATAGTCAATGTGCTCCTGGTGTTTATGCGTCTCCTTGCGCAGAGCTTTCCTCTCTTCCTCAAGCAGTTTGATCTTTCTCTTCAGCTCTCCTTCCAGATCTTCCAGTCGTCTCTGTGTGTTTGTCGTTCGAGCCCGGGAAGACTTGAGAGCAGCGCCTGATGCTTTCTGTGAGCTTGGGTCTGTGTGATTGAAGTCTAGTGCTGTCATTTCAGACTGTAAAAAAACAATCATATTTGTGTTATTTACCTGTAAATGTGATATGACATTCAACCGTAATGACAGCATTTTCTACAGTATATTACGTTGATGCAGTTGGGTTGTTTGATATTCTACTGAAAAGAAATAGATTTACACAAACACTTCTATTCTTGCACAGATTTTCCATTGACTTTATTGTTTGTATTATGCATTATATATTTTTAACCAAAAATAACATTTGATAGGGTACAAAATAGCTTATTAAGGTCACGATGTTACAACAAAAATAGCATTTGTTATGGTTAGCTTGGGTAAAAATATCTAGTTAAGGTCACGGTGAGAAGCTATCATATTGCTTGTCATTTATTGATGTATGCTTTGGGTTTCTTAATAATTTCTTGTTTATGGGGAGGCTATGTGGGCAAGAGGGAGATGGGTTGTTTAACATCATGAGATTTTACTGGAATGAGTTAAAAACAGTCTATGGCTGGAAGGGCACCAGCCAGTCTGTAAAGCTGCCATTCACAGTCACAGGAGTCCATAATATGCTTTTAGTGCACCGTGCCACGTTTCTCATTTCTTCCCTGCTGTCATGCATGCTGTGATCACAGATTATTGGCACAGGTCAAGTATATCCTTCCTTTCAAACACCCACGCCAGAAAATATTCAATATTCCCCTTTCTTTCAAATATAAGATGACATATAAGCAACTGAAGTGCTGCGTCTCCCTCTCTCTATAGATGGAGACATAATTTTCGGTTAAACTGATTCAGGGTAGCTACAGTATCAAGATGAGCCAGAGAGAATGTCCTGGTGAGGATGTAATTTGTTCCTCCTATCAGATCGTAAAACAGGAAAAAGGCGCACTTCGCCTGTATTTCAATCGCACCCAATCAGGGACGCGCGTCTAAAGCGCGCAGCGATAAATCACGCCATGGGGACCATCGTACGTGAGCAGAAACGTAAACGCGTGCTTCCGATTAACTTTATGGGCACACGGTCACTGCAGCAGCAGTACAGACGCAAATATAAGTCTATTTTGGCTATGCTTTGATTGCATGACGCATATTTATTGTGTGCTTTGGTACTTGAGAAACAATTACGTGACCCTTAAATGATTTTCGGAGATGTAACCTATTTTGGGTATTGCCATAAAGCATTAAGACAAAATATTTTATACGCATTATGCCCCTCGGCAGACCCCTTTTAATCGCAAAAAGAGATCCTAATAGATTTAATGGTTATAGGGGGAACTGTAATTAATGGAAATTATACGAATCTTTGTGGGGTCTGTTTGGTAATGTTTTGGATTCTATTTTTGGGATGTTGTTGGATCTGAATCCACATTACACAACACAAACATGCAGGCTGTATTTAAATAGTAGTTGTTTTATTGGTAAAGGTTCAATTGCAATGGAAGCCATTGGAATCTGTTTGGGTCATTCAGCAGAGTGCACACTGTAACAAGCAACTGGTACTTTGTCCTGAAAACATCTTTATCAACAGGTGCGCACTTTTTAAAATGACAAACGTGAGAAATGGTTCCATACCTCCAGTTTCTCAATGCGGTCTTTCATTTGAGTTACGGCATGCGTCAGCTCCTCAACCGCATGAGCCTTGCGCATCGAGGGTCCCGCATCGTCCTGCATCATGAGCTCTTCCTTCTGCTCTTTTTGGGTCTCCCGACGTCCCGGGCCCTTTCGCCCTTTCAGCCCACTCTCGCATTCCGAAAGCTTTCCCGTTAGCTCCCGTATAGTCCTTTGATCCGTCAAGATCTCGTTTTTCTGCTGAAGAACCGTCTGCCGGAGCTCCTCGGCTGTGGTGCGGAGATATCCCCAATCCTCTCCCGCATATGAGGATGGGTCGTCGGCTTGTTGCTGAAAGTGTTTGGGGTTACACTCGCCGGCGGGCACAGGGGTGCAGATAAGTCTGCTGTAAGTGACCTGCTGTTGGCTGACTCCGGTCACTACTCCGGCTACGCCGTAGAAGGTGGGAGCCTCTGGTCCCCCTCTCTCTCTGCTGCTCGCATCAGTACCATGGAGAGCGTCTAGCGGTCCTGCCCGGGCTACCGAGCCTGACGAAAACATCTTCCCCGTTCGGTCCTGAGACAGTGACTGGTTGTCGGCTAGGTGCTGTGCTGCGGATGCTGAAGCCGGCGGAGATCTGCTGTGGACCGCGGCGATGATGCAGATAACCGCTCCGACAAACGCCACCATCCCGGCGGCCAAAATGACGACGATGAACTTCAGGGTGGCGGTGGAAACAACAGTAATACAAAAAAAAAACAAAGATAACGGTGAAATTTAGTCCTTGAGAATAATAAAATCAAAGTATATCGCCATCCACGAATTCTTCAGTCCTCGACAAGATCTCACCAACTGTCTAAACCACAATGACTGTTTTTCCTCTATTATGTGCCCACAGATTTGATGTCGATTAGGTATTCACCGGCTGGACGCATCTACCGTGGGGACAAGAGGCGGGGGTAGAATCTTTACGATCGGGGTGGGCTACACATGCGTGGAGGTGGAGAAAAGCACCAGTGTGAGCTTTCATACAGTTGAGAAACACCCAGAATATGATCTTATGGAGATACCGGATGCGTTCGGCCAGTCAAACATTCCAAACTACGCGTCCAGTATTCACACGGTTTAAAGCAGACTCTCTCGCATTTAAAGAATGAATTATTCCTTGAAAGCAGGTTTAGAAATAGTGGTATGGTAGAATTTACGAGTTGGTTCTTCGCAAACGGACCCACAAAACACTAAGCGCGCGTCTAAAAGGTGGGGCTTTAGGTGTAAAGAAAAAAACAATCACAATCCAATCAGCAAATTAATGCAACAAGTCAAATGTTATGCAAATGCTACACATAGCACTGACGCACATTTTGTAGTAATAAATAAATAAATAACAAAAGCTCTAAAACAAAGTTGGAATGAAGTTCCATGCTTGTGCAGAATTAAATATGGGAAAAAGGGAATTTGGATGCATTGGCTGCAAAATGACGTAAATTTAAAGTATGAAGCACACTTTCTCATAATGCTTCTGATATAAAGAAAACATATATTAGAGCAACACCACGTGCAGGTTTTTCTTGCAAATGAATGCTTCTGATATAAAGAAAACAATTTTAGAGCAACACCTTGTGCGGTTTTGTCCTGTTGTGTTCTGAGCAGCCAGGACAGAAAGTGGAAAAACGTTTGAATCCTTGTGATCCCACACGGTTCTCATTGAAGCATGAAATCACCCAGAAGGGATTAGTGCGGATATGCATGACCTCATCATATCTCAGCATGTCCAACGGGTCTCCATGTTAAGTGTAATCCACCTCCACATTCACTTATCATACATCATGCGTAAGAAGGATATAAAACCAAGAGAGATTAACGTTTTAGAAGGCATTACCAATGCATTTAACGCATTTTCAACAATTATTGTTGTCAGTTGTCTTGCGTATTCATCCAAGACTCTGAATTGGGCAACCAGAGTTCAAATTTAGGATTTTTTGGTCCATCTAAAACGAGAGGTTTAAACATCCCCTAGACATATTTTAAAACCCAATAAAGCATGCTAAAAGCATTAAATGCCCATCCAATGATTCTGGAGATATCTGATATTAAAGATGGAATGTATGCATGAATTGATTCTGCTGCTACCATTAAGTTACATAACCAGCAATGACTGTCAAACCCCTTCAACCTCTCCGCCCATCATCACATTTCACAAATAAAGCTATTGACACAACCACGTCTTTCCCCACACTTTCCCAGCTCACATCAGTCACAAGCATCCAACAGTATTGGTGAATTCTACGGTTTTCAGCAGGCTGACTGATTAAAATTTGCTTCATGAGATTTATAGGCCTTAAGTATTGCCTTATGTTCAGGGTTCAATTCAATGTGTTCAGTGGAGCTTGTGGTTGCATGCCGCAGTTTTTGACAAATGTGTGCAATAAACAGCAGAGGTAAGAGAAGGTGAGCATGTGCCAAGCAGAGAAGCGCACGGAGGCGAAAAACAATTTCTGATTTCATTAAAAGGAGAAGTGGGACAGTCTAAGAATGGAATGTGTCACTCTGAAACTGACATTGTGCTAGCTAACAAGAACATAATATGGGGAAAAATAAGAGTGCTGCTCTTAAAACAATAGAGATGTTTTATATAACATCCAATTATTTAGAAAATGACAAGTATAATTGACTGGAAATAGGGATGCCAAGCTCCAGAAAGTCCTAAAAAACAAACACAACGCATTGTAATGGTCATATCACTCATCCAGTATATTCCAAGTCCTCTGAAGTCATACGATAACTGTGTGAGGATCCGGCATTACGTTGAAAATCGTACTTAACGGTCCACATCCACATTGTGTGTTAAAATAGCTTGGGTATTGTGCTATAAATAACTCCTTTTGTGATCAACAGAAGAAAGCAATGACAGTGGAAAAATGTATAAACTATTCCTCAGTCATTACCACAGGCCTTTCTAGTGCAACATAACATGTGTTTGGCTTTAAAATCGCAACATTATGACAATGGTGTTTTTGATGATATTGACAAAAAAACAACTCATCAGAGTTCCTATAGACTATGCATATTGCAGTTGCTAGGCAACATATGAACCTATATATAATAGGCCTATGCCATGCAAGGTGTGCGTTTATATGCAACATGTTCATGTAATGACAAGTATAATTGACTCGCTTTAATTTTTAATTTGTTTTGATTGTAAGGACCCTACTCTTTCGCCAGTTATTATTATTATGATTATTATTATTGATTCAATGTTTAATGGATTGAGTGTTTTATTGTTGCTTTTGTAAGGTGACCTTGAGTGTTGAGAAAGGCGCCTATAAATAAAATGTATTATTATTATTATTATTATTAATAAAAATCACATTTAAAAGACTCTCAGAGGACTGCTGGATGTCACAGAATTCGTTCTTCAATTGCATCTTTGGTTACACAACACCATGAATCTTTCATGAAGGTCACACTGTATGTAAGCTGGCCTTGCAAACCCATATTTTTTCACAGAATCTTGTTTTCAATATAAAGAAAAAAGATGCATAACTTAATAGGAGGTCTATTGTTTTATTTATAGCGCTGTATTAAAACACATTGTTTGGCTTGTCATGTATATTTTAAATATGATAAAAAATTACTTTTATGCTCCATGCTCACGTTAAGACTGAACTGATGCACCAAACAAGTATGTGCACAACAGTTTAAAATGCCATTAAAAAGAAAACCTTATCCTTCTCATACCATGGGTTTTATCACCTTATAGTGTTTGTTACGCCCTCTAGTGGATAAAGTCGGATTTGTTTGTAGTTGTAGTCAACAAAGTAAAGCTAAAGAGCAGTCTCACCTAATCAGCACTTGCCTTTGAAGACTATAACAGCATATTTTTTTGCATCCTGACTGAATACAGAGGCTTCAATGAATATGAAAACAATGACTGCTCAATATATGCTTTAAAATATGTGCATCAGGGATTACACACATCATAAAGTACACAAGAAAACAGTATTTGCAAAAATCACAAACGCAATTCCTTTATTAAAACAAAACCAGGCAGCTTGGCTAGACACTACTTCAAGACATTGCCATGATTTTAACACTTTTTCAGTTACAAAACTGTACACAATACATAATCGAAGCAACAAAAATTATTCAAATTCTGATAATGCCAGATATTTTAAAAAAGTTATGTAAAATTATATTTACAACAACAGACTGAACAATTTGTATTAAAGGACACAGACACAAATCAAATAAGATGAACAGAAAAATTCCATAATATATTAAAAGGATGAGGTTGAATTGAAATTAAGCCACATTTACAGAGGAGGAATGTTTGTCTCTGTCTCTCACTACTAAAGTAAAAACACAATGAAGTGGACAGTCTCAAAGCAGTTGGTGCATTTATGATCTATCTTCACAAGAAGCCAAAGACAAACAAAAACCGAGCGTTTAGAGTGACAGAACGTTTAGAAAGCACAGTTTGTGCATTCTGCGTGACATGCATGAGTCCAGAACTGTGTGACTCCACTTCAAACCTTACTAAAATGAAATGACGCACACACCCCCACAAGAACGATCCATCTGAAAATATTAACATATTCAAACACGAATCCTTTGCAGAAAGGCACAACTGCATTACTTTTTTAAAGACAACATGCATTCTAAGTGCTGAGAAATGTGTTACTCCTCACGATTGAAAGAAAAAACCAAACCACCCACTTAGTAAAGAAACAACCCCATTACAACAAAATTCAATTTCTGTACAGGCCCACGAGAAAACTTGACCTCAAAACGTTCACATCATGGAGGTCTGAGCCAAATTACGTGCAGATGTGGAAGAATAATGAGTCGGGATTCGTTGGGATAAACAGAATGATTCCCTGCACTCCTGATGGGGATTCTGAGGAAATCTTGACTGTCACCCCCCCCCCCCTCTTTGTACGAGTCTTTGAGTGCTAAGTGGGATTACAGGACATGCCAGAAGGCTTGAGCATTCGCTGTAAATATCAAGGATTTAAGAGCAGCAAGGTTAACTCGGAGCACAGAGTTGAAGGACAGGACACCATAAATAAAAAAATGAGCCAGACTGCGAGGTGTAAAACAAACAAAAAATGGGATGAAAAACGGTTTCACAGAATATACAAGAACAGGCTGAAAAAGCAATCCAGAAGAATGACAATAGCAACACCCTGATAATAAAGGAAACACAGAGCACAACATACAACTTGTTTTCAAGTCAAGTTTAAAATAAGTTTTATAAAGGCTTGTTGGACTTGTAGCACAAGGCACCTTTAAGAATGTATGGGAACTAACTTCACTACGAGCGCGCTGTGTTTGGCCACAGTCAAAGTTTCCATTTCATCAAGCTAGTGTGCCTGGCCTGTGACTTCTTATTGAAAAACAGACCCTGGCTCGCATCAAGACCCAGTCCATGGGGTTTCTACTTCACATTTCATTTAAGTCTAACCAGAGGCTAGAGACCGTTCCAACCGCATAAGAACTAGATCAAACCCTTGCTTTTCCCTAAAGGCTCTATGACAAGCAAGGCAAAGATTCCGTTTCGAACTCTAAACTCCCAGCTTCAATTTATCTATCGCCGTTGATAAAGAGATAGCAGAATGATAGGACATTCCCAGATGACCAAGTAACATAATGAAGGGCGCTTAAGCTGGGAACCGGACAGCTGACTTAGTTTAAACTCAAAGCATTTTGCAGATTTGAGTTTAAGCACAAAGAGCAAAGTAAGGTCACTGTAAAGCACTTTATTGAGAATCATATGAGCTTTATCTAACCAAAGCTGTCTTTAAAAAGGAATACTTCAGTCATGACCATAAAAAACAACATCAATATAAATACTTAAGTCGGTAAATAAAAGCAAGGAATTTGTGCACGAGACACAATCGCATAGCTTACTTTCTGTAGCGCAAAAGCACTAGCAACGCTATGGCACACACATACTGATAACTTTACATGTTTAATGCCGCAGGGATGACGTATTTGTGTATGTTAACCCAGAAGTTAGTGCCGCACTGGTTCCCTCGACCAAAAGCCTATGGATATTTCCCACAGACTTTTGAAGGATTGCAAAAAATAAGCTGTATGATTGACAATTTTTATACATGTTTTGTCTGGCCGGTAAGTCTTTGCAAATGAACACTATGTTTAATCATTTTCAATCCCAAATAGAATCGGCAGAAGTGAAAGGCTTTAAACAGACAACACTGCAGTCACTCGACGTCACCAAGCCTCCGACAACTCTTACATTTGATAAAAAAAATGCATCCTCATCCATTTTTTGGGATTTGTGCCCATGTTGCATTATTTGTGAGATTTTTATGCATGATGAGATTTACGGCCTCGACAATGACTGTGGTCGCATTTAGCAACCATCGTTGTTCAGACACAATAAAACATGCTATTTCTGGTGTGTTTCATATCGTAGAATATACATTTCAGACCTTATTTCAGGCATTTGACCAAAAAAAATCATTCAATAACCCATTGGTGATGGAATCGGATGTGCTTTGAGGGAAAGTTCACCCAAAAATGAAAATGTTGTCTTCACTCACCCTCGTGTTATTCCAATTCTGTATAAATGTCTTTGTTCTGATGAACACAGGGAAAGATATTTGAAAGAAGATTTTTAAAGAATGTAGAAAAGTTCTGAGGGGTTTTTGAGTACCATTACATTTTTCAATGGTGGCTATAGTGTTTGGTTACAAGCATTCTTCCAAATATCCTTCTCTGTGTTCATCAGAACCAGGAAATGCATACAGATTTGTACCAACTCGAGGGTGAGTAAATGACAGAATTTTAATCCATGGATAAACTGTAACTTTAAATGCTAACTCGTTTCCAGGTTTTGCATACAATATTACATCAACCCTGGGGCACTCTTGTGTACCTTTTAAGTAAACACATTGGTGGGTAAAGCACCCTGTACAACACTTACGAAATACTACTTTATTATACTGACAAATGGCGGACAACTAGTAAAACTGTATTCAATTTGCACCCTGAAACTTTGTGTTACATATTAAATCTACAGAGATTATACTGGTTAACTGAAACGGGTATGAATCGAGAAGTCAGTTTGGAGATCAAATACGGCAAACAGAATATACAACATACACAAAGTCACCTGGCACATCTGGAAACAAAATCTGTGAATTTGTGTGAAGGAAAGTGTAGCAAAACACACATTCATTTAATGGTGATATTAGTCATGGCACAGTGTTCAATTCAGACAGCTTGGCCACCTATCTTAAATCTTATGTGCACCAGACCGGTTTCTGATTGTTGTCAATGTCGTAGCTTCAATTCCCGGGAAACACACATATTCATCGAAGGTATACCTTGAATGTGCTGAAAAGTCACTTTAGATAAATGTGCCTCTAACTATAGACGCGTATGCAACTACAAACTGGCAAATCTCCACATATTCCTTTTGAAGATTAAAGAATGTCATCTCTGTTGTGTCTCCATTCATGTTTTGTTGGGATGGTGCTTTGGCTGTTGTGTGTTTTGTTGAGCTGCCGCACTTTTAGGGTAACAGGGTGGAGAGGTAGCAGAAGGGGGATGGCAAAACTCTTTGATCGTCACAGTGAAGAGATTGGCTGTAATGTCCGTGACGACCACATTGGCACACTGAGACGTCATGTCAGGACGCCAGTCTACATCTTCATCTTCCGACGGCTCTTCCGACACGGGCACCTCGGGGACCTTGAGGGCCCGGCGACCAGAAAAGGGATGTCGTCGCCGCATTCGCCTGTCCATTTCGTGAGGTACGGAAAGGTCCAGTATGTGCTCGTTGTCCTCTGAGGATGATGAGGCAGAGGACGAAGACGAGAACATGGGGGAGGATGGAAGAGCAGATGGACCTGAGGTTTTTTTCAGGTGTTGAGCGGTGAGTTTGTGAAGGGCTGGATCCACGGCAATTGTTGTGGTGGGTTTGGGCGTCAACGAGGTATGCTGGGATTGGCCTTGTGGGGGGGACGGTGGCTCACCGTCTGAAACATCCGAGCTTGAGACCGAAGGAGGCTGTTCATCGTTGAGAGTCTGACTTTTGGAAAAGTCTGACATCTGAAGCTTTGAACTTTGGGATGAAGAGGATGATAAAGACAGGCCACTGATGGGTACGTTGTTGCGGCATTCCACACCTTGAGTCTGGCTCTCTGCTTTAAGGGAATCAGAATGAAATAGCTTTCCAAAAACAGGAAAGCTAGAGCTCCTCATGGGGGGTTGGAGACCACGGTAGGACACTTCGCCAAAGCGCCTGTTCTTCCCAATCACCCTATTTCGAGATGGAATTTTCTGCCGCCCATAATGAGATGGCTGGACAGAGCCTTGCATGTGTGTCCTTTTACTGCTGGTAACATTTTCGGTCTTGTCAAGCACTTTAAGGTTCAGAATGACCCGCCCTTTCTTCACCTCTCTGGGTTTGACCTTCCGGTTCAGAATACGGACCGTTTCTGAGAACGGACTGACTGTGGGCCGAGAGGAAAAAGGACCGTCTGTTTGCGCTGAGGGGTCTAGGCGGGGCAACGGTCGACGGGCCATACGATGACAGCGGTGAATGTCTTTCTTCAGTTTTGGCTGAGCGGCACCTGACTGCAGCTTGGCGTTGGATGGGGCACTGGGGGTGTAGGACGGTGCAAGGGAGGGGTGAGGAATTTTGGAAGTGTGCTGAGGACGACTGTGCTTAAACTCCTGGACTCGTGGGAAACCCTCCACAGCTTGTGCTCTCGACTAAACAACACCAGAAAAAATATATATTTCATAATCTTTGCAAAACACATCATTTAGTAAATTCTAATGCAAAATTAACAAAAAAATCACACAAAAACTGTCAGTTGGTGAGATACCTTCAGAAGCAATGTTTTAGGTTTTGGGCCTCTCTTTTTTGGTCCATACATCTCTTGTTCTCGTTCTCTGAATGAAAAGAAGAGTTCAGTGTTTAAGTATACACAATGAGAGGTTGTGCCAGTTTCAGCATGATGGCGTTCATCCTAGCACAAACCATGACTACAAAAATGTACTTTTAAGTGATGTGGCTTAAGATGTCTGAGTGACTGTTTCCTGTGGGTATGGAAGAGGAAAGAGACGATCTTGCTTTGACTCCACTTCACACAGATGCATCAACGGTCACAACAGTATCTAACGTTCATTCCATACCACACCCAACCATAGCAAAATAAATAAATGTAACATTTCTATTACTGTCAATGAGAGAATAAATAATTCTTGGACACCACAATAAAACTCACTTTAGTTCAAATGCTGCAACGAGTCGTTCATCCAGAATGTTTTCCTCAGGTTCCCATGTACTATACCTGAGGAATAAAATCATACAGTCCATTTGCACCTCAGTTTCTTTCAGAAATACAAGGTTGATCACAGATAGATAGTTTAAAGATCCAAAGCACATCACTCACTTTATTGCCCATCCTTTCCATTTCACCAGGTACTCCATCCGCCCCTATAAGACAAATACCTTTTTAAGCCCTTCTAGCATTAAAGTTATTTATCAATTAAAAACGTAAACACCTTCGTCTATTCAAGGATCATACGTTGTTCTTTTAAGTGAAACGCACGAGCATACATTCAAAAAGCAGTTTTCGTATACAAAAGCATCCGTCAAGTTCCAAAAGTGTCTCGCAATAAATAGCGTTGTGTGGTGAACGGACTGAAAGAATAATAATACATATTCACATAATACATATTAAAATTGCTTGAATATTATCTTTCATTATTCAACCCCTTTAAAGCTTCCATTTAATTCACATTTGCGTCACTGTAACTGAAAACATAGAACTACTGTGTGGTCAGCTTGACAGATATGGTCACTATACAGCGGTAGGCTACTAAATAAAAATAGCCTCAAAACGACTGCAAATATTCATGTTCAACACAAAAGTAAATGAATATGGATTTATAATGACATATTTGGGTCAACTATGCCTTCCATTCACGATGGTCTCTTGAATGTAACTAAATATGATGCAAAAAATTCAATCAAACAAGTTTACACTAACAACTTCCTTTACAGTGGTAAAAATAGGAAGACACTAGTGATTTGACAACAAGCATCTCTCCTTTTATCAGCCCTCAAACCCCGAATGTATTGAATGAAACAGCGACGAGGATCTGTATCGTTTTACACACATCTACATGCAATGCAATGCAATGCAAGCGAGCGACACGTCGTAACGCAACGCGAACAGAACGCGACGCTGCCGTTGTAAATCAACGAAGCTGTCAATAACACAAGCGCGCAAAGTAAACGCAACATCGCCCAATGTAACGCAATAAAAACAACGTTGCGTTTCGCTGCAAGAGCATAGTGTTTATTTTGACGCGTCGCACGCTTGGGGTGTCCACCGGCCTTTGTCAAAATGTTGCACTCCTTGCTGATCCAAAAAAGCTAACCCGCTAACAGCACTTGCAAACCAAACAAAGCGTTAAAGCATCTATATTTGAGTCAAACGAGTGCCCTCAAAAGGACCGTGAATACGAGGGCACCGTGCATTACTCGAGCAGTTTTGCAGATCGCAAGGGGGGGAAGCATGCTGCTCTAATGCAGGTCGTGCATCGCAGCCGGGCTGCATGGTTGAAGTTTAATGCGTTTGTAGGCCGCAGTGAGTTGAAACGAAGATATTTGATCGTTAAGTTGCTGACCTTGCGGATGCGACGCTTCAGGATGGCCTCGGCGGCAAACACGCGGTCCCCTGCCGCGGACAGATCCATCTTTAGCGGGACAGCAGAGACGCGTTCTTCCGCGAAGCGATGGAGAGATCCTGCGCCGTGGAGGAGTCAACTGATACGCACGCACGCACGCGCCGTCGCACATACACACTACACGCACACTTTCTCCCAAACAGTACGACGACCAGTGCAAGGCTGACCGACGGATAAGATAGCAATATAGCCTATAGTTGTAGCCTATAGGCTGACTTAATATATATACATATTAGCCTTTTTTAATATTGTGTTTATAAAATCTGATCAGAATCAGAAGGAGCTTTATTATGTCCACACACACAAGGCGACATGAGTTTAGTGCAGAAGAAACTGTGCACAAGGAAACATAGTGCAAATATACATTAAGATTAAATAAAAACAGTAACGCACGATATACAAAAAGTGAAAAGAATATATAGGCAAAAAAACAGATGTGTGATTTACATGTTTAACCCATTGTTAAAATATAAATATATAAAATATAATAACAAAATATTAAACAATGCATTTTTATATTTATGTATTGTCTATCGATCTTATATTTAATATTCTTGTTCATATCTTAAAGAGATTCATTTTTTATCTTGTCCCCGCTTTTTTACAATTTTGCTTTGTTGCAAAGCTGCGTTACAGAAATGACCACAATCCGAACATACATTTAGAAAAACAGTAAACGTATAAAAACACAAGGAAACGGGAAAATATGCATAAGACAAATAAGACGTTTCTTGGAATTTGTAGAGACCTTTTTGCAAATTACCAGGATTCAGGAAATATAAGATCTGTACGCCTTTAAACACCATCTCAGTTTAACTGATAAACAAAATCATAAGGCATACATTTTATTTCGGTGAGAAAAACAGCAAAACATATACCGTAGAAGATACAATCTTGTCTGTCTCAGGTGTGCAGTGTTAACGGCAGGTGTCTAACCTCAGTCACACCCTTATTACTCTATTCAATAATTTACAGGCCACATGGGTGACAATAGGTCTTTTTCCTCCTCCCCCTACTCTGTCTCTGTCTTACACACATACGAGACAGGAGGACACGGGAGACAAGGTGGGAGGCCAAGAGACATCAGTGGGTTATCTGTGTTGTGTTTGTTGTTGGAGAGTGGACGTTGTTTTAGGTTTGTTGTGTCACGGTGAGATCAGGATGTCGCTACAAAACAGTGATCAACTGCATCGCAGCACCCTGGGCATTTATACAGTAAGTGTAACGCTTTTTTAGAAGGTGAATTATGATCTCTCAACAACTGACATGTAAACATGGTGAAATGATGGATTTTGATTACTAAGCATGGATCATAGTTTTTGTCATCTTAAACGTTTTAAACTAAAGTCGAAATTGAAGTTGAAATACAATAATATACTCTATATACATCATTTACTGCATTATGTTATTGTATTGATAACAAATATATTATTCTGCATTAAAACACTGTTGAATTTCATATATATAGATTTTAGATTGAAAACATTGTTCTGATAATCTGTTTCCAAGGTGCCAGATTATTGTGGAGTCATTTATGGAGATAAAACATGTTGACAACTGATCTGTACTTCGTACCATCATACATATTGTTTGTTTACATTGCACAGAACATAATGGAGCAGTTTAACCCGGGCCTGCAGAAACTGGTGGCACTGGGAAACAGCTACATTCAGGCTTTCCAAGGCAAGTGACCATGAGAAAGTTAGAGAGTGAATGAATGAGATGAAAAGTGGACGGGCTGAACTTTGACCTACCGCTTGTCACTGATGACAATCATCATTGTTTAATGACCGTCTATTTTATGAGCTTGAGTTTCACTCTGCATGACACTGAGCAGGAAATGAAATCTGTTACTTCAACGGAAGAGATAAACTATCAAAGACAGCTATCAAGCAACCCGTCATTAAACAATATAAATACTGGTGTGGCTTTTAATTCAAACATTTTACATGTCTACAGCAAAACAAATCTGAAGAGTATAGGTTTATTAAATGGTTTAACAAAGAAAACAAGAGAAAGGAAATTCGTGCAGTTTTATTTAAAGACATTTAAAACACAAACATTTTTTTTCTATTTAAAACAATTTATTTAGCCAATAAAACAGTTGATATTCAAGAATAAGATCATTTATTTTATTTTTAATTTATTCAAAAAATCTTGTTTTATTGATGTCTAGATATTTTTCCTGGAAAACAAGACATTCATAGAAATGCTAATTAATAATGTGATATTTTTTTTATTTTACAAGTGATCATTTCAATTGAAAAAAACAGCTGTATGTCCAATTAATATCAATCAAATTACAGTTGTTGTGTCTTTATTAAAAATAACTGAAAAAAACTGCTAAATAACAAAATAAAAACACAATACTTGATGATTTTTAATTATTTAAATATGGTTTTTGCAAATGAAGTCTTCAAAAAGAAATATTATTTGTTTATTAATTCATGTATTGCTGTGTAAAAAAGTCACGCTTATATTGGTAAATAAACCATGTCTGTGTGTTTACAGCCCTTGCTGTCACAAGTGAGACCTATTTCAATGCTTTGGCTAAGATGGGTGAACAGGCCATGCAAAGTATGTCCTCACGTTTGCTGGGTAAGCGTGTACTCTCACTTACTATCTCTTTCTTCTGCATTTCTATCACTTTTCGCCACGCACACAAACACAGATAGAGAAAGTTTGGCGTTTTTATTGAGGCCGTTAAACTGGGAGGGAGCTTGTATCCTTCACACACATAAATTGTACTTTACTCCTAAACGTACTTTGTTTCTGGATCACAAATGTGGTTTGGCGGACATTTCCTTGTTGGGGTTTGATCAAAACGTTCCTATGAATCATATTTGATGAGGATAGAGAGAGAGATGATGTGTGTAAGTTGTAGCGTAAATATCAGGTAACTGTGCTTAATCTGTTATTTAAATAATACATGATGATCGACACATGATGACGATCACAGCCTGACAACGTGTGCTTAACATCTCACATAAGTATATTAACATTTTAATTTCAATTAAATTAAATGTACATTTTAATTTTCAGAGAGTGACTTAATTCATGAAAATTCATAGCACTTCACATTTTGCATTCTCATCTGACACCTCAGGACTGGAACTGAGAAGTGATTTAGTATGTTTATTAAACAGTTTTTCTTGTGAGGGCTGTTAGCGTGTCCCCACAGCCTTATTTCAGGTTTTACTGTCCATGTGGAGACATTTGGTCCCTACAATGCAGACCAAACTTGCAACTCCGATACATAGAATAGAATACGTGTTATGGGTATATATAGGCCTACAGTA
Source organism: Barbatula barbatula (assembly GCF_947034865.1). NCBI lineage: Eukaryota > Metazoa > Chordata > Actinopteri > Cypriniformes > Nemacheilidae > Barbatula > Barbatula barbatula. The sequence continues at coordinate 7,133,373 of NC_136769.1, forward strand.
TAAAATCTGATTTGTGTCTGTTTTGTAGGTGATGTAATGATACAGATCTCAGAGAATCAGAGGAGACTCACCAATGAACTGGAAGGAGTGGTGTGTTGCATTTTCTCTCTCTTATCCTCTGGTTAACCATCTCTCAATATCCTATGCCTCTGCTTATGTGTCTTTGTTGACATAAAACTGTCTGATTGTCTTTATGACCAAACCTATGTTTGATCAGTCACTGTCTCTGTGTGTGATGTAGTTTCGTTGGTTTCACTCTGAGGTCCTGCAGGAGATGGAGCATAATGTCAGGTTGGATAAAGAGTACATATTAGTGAGTTTTATAGTTACTTTTCAATATCAATAGCACAAAACCTGCATGTTTTAATAAATCCTTAATAACAACTACTTTATCAAAACTCGAAATAAATAATATTGACTAAAAAGCATTAAGCTGAATATTAAAAAGCAAATATGTATTTATTTTCTGCTAACGTTTTTCTCCAGGGCAGCAGAAGGCAATATGAGATGGAGGTGAGAAACCAGGCAACCGCGCTGGAGAGACAAATGAGGAGAGGGGTTTCACAGGTAGGAGCGGTGACCCGATTGGTGCCCTTGTGGTCTTGATTTACCCTATGATGCCTATGGTGTCCAAAAGACCAAATGTTGTCTTATTTTTCATATAATAATTCAGTAAGGGTGTTCATGAACAACTTGAGGTTTGGGCACATTGTTCACAGGGATTGAACCAACCACCTTCTGGTTGCAAGTTCTGAGCTGCATATGCCAGAAGTATTGAATCTTTACATCTTGATTTTTGGTGGTTTTGGTGCGTAATATAGATCAGACGGCCTGTGAATGCTGAATAGGCTGAAACTAGTTTGTATATTTACACAGACCATGTATCACAAAGATGATGGTGATGAGCAACATTTTTTAAGACCGTGATGAGTCCTTCAGACAGATGGTGGAAGACATACATTATCACTCATGATGGTGCTATAAAACAGAGAAAAAGAATGATGATAACATTGGTAATGGTGTGTGTGTGTGTGTGTGTAGGACGGCAGTCAATATGTGCGTTTTCTGAGGGAAAGTCAAAAAGAGGCGTTAAGGGAGGAAGAAAGAAGATATCGATTCCTGGCAGAGAAACACTGCTCCCTCACAAAGTCTATTGCCTATCTCATGAACGAGGTTAATATTGTCATTATTTTTGTGAGTGTCTGTATCAACCAGCTGCTTAATAGTGTCTCAGTGCTTCGAGACATAATCAAGGTTATACAAACAGATGTTCATGCATTTTATATTACTTTTTAATACCTGCTGAAAATTTGTGCTTTTGCGCCATTTTAAAAGCTAAATTCATGTTTTTTCTCCCACAGACAGGGGGCAGTCTTCAGAGCAGATCGGAGGGATGGAAGGATCTGGTGAATAACACAAGAGAATCTCGTCCACGCACTCCTTCACGACTGGATGATAATGTGGTGCGCCAAAAAATAAGAACATAATATGCTTATTATATAGAGTTTAGCGATCATTACACTAAAATATCATTCATTGTTGTTGTCTGTGCTTGTTTGATGATTATAACCGTCTACGGGCCTCTTCAAAAATCTATCGAATCATGCAAACTCAAATCAATATTTAAAGGTCCAGCCAGTACTATCTAGTGGCAAGGTTGCGTTTGCAACCATCCTTTCACTCCACTACACCTCTCCCGTTCAAAACACTACGACGGCTGACAGAACATGGCGAATTGCATGCAAGGGGACCCGCGGTGTATGTAGATAAAAATAGCTCTTTCTACGGTGATATAAACATAAGGCTTCGTTGTGTAAGCTCTTTATGCAACTCTGAAGCTAAAGTTAATTATGTATATTATATTGCATTTCTATCAATAGATCATCCCAAAAATTACACACTAGACCTTTAATGTCCATTTATTTTATTTATTTAGGAAGTAGCCGTGTAATAATCCAATTACTTTCATTCATAGTCTTTCATTCCCCTGTCTGGATTTGTTTTGCAGTAACGTCCAGCTTTATCCTTTTTCCTTAATGTATTTAATAACCCTTAAAGGTACAGTGTGTGACATTTGACTACATCTAGCGGTAAGGTTGCAAATTGCAACCAACGGCTCACTCCAACCCTTCCCTCTTCCTTTCGAAGCACTACGGTGGCTGACACAGAACTAAGATGTCGTCACGTTTTCGCTTCTTTGCTGAAGTAGTTATCATATTCACAAACGCTTTCTGTAGAGAAGTTTGTTTGTTTATGTCAATAGTAGAAACAACATGTAAAAAGAATTTCATGAAACTGACTAAAGTAATTGGCATCCACTATTGTTTATTCCATATTTACTGTAATAGAAATCAGACTTTGCTTTTGATTTTTTTATTCATAATATTACATAATATTGTAAATAATATAACAAATGAAGATGTCATGGAGAAAAATGATGGGACCCCAACATAATATTTTGTTGCACAACCTTTAGAGGCGATCACAGCAAGCAAACTTTTTCTGTAGCTCTCAATGAGACTTCTGGACCTGTGAACAGATATTTTGGCCCACTCCTCCTGAGCAAACTGATCCAGCTGTCTCAGGTTTGATGGATGACTTCTGCAGACTACAAGTTTCAGATCTTTACATAGATGTTTGATAGGATTCAGATCAGGACTCATAGAAGGCCACTTCAGAATAGTCCAATGTTTTGTTCTTATCCATTCTTGGGTGATTTTAGCTTTGTGTTTTGGGTCATTATGCTGATGGAGTACCCATGACCTGCTTTCTGACACCGGGCAGTACATTTCGCCCCACAATGCCTTGATAGTCTTGAGATTTCATTATGCCCTGCACAGATTTTAGGCACCGTGTGCCAGATGCATCAAAGCAGCCCCAAAACATAACAGAGCCTCCTCTTTTTTTCATCTGTGAACATAGAGCTGATGTGACTTGCCAAAAAGCTCCAGTTTTGACTCATCTGTCCAAAGGACATTATCCCAGAAGGATTGTGGCTTGACAATCGGAATTTTAGCAAATTCCAGTCTGGCTTTTTTATGTTTTTCTTTCAAAAGTGTGTCCTCCTGGGTCTTCTTCCATGGAGCCCACTTTTACTCAAAAAGCGACGGATGGTGCGATCAGAAACTGACGTACCTTCACCTTGGAGTTCAGCTTGTATCTGTTTGCCAGTTATTCTTGGTTCTTTTTCTACCATTCGCTTCTGTTCAATCTGTGGTCGATGTTCCTCTCACGGCTGCGCCCAGGGAGGTTGGCTACAAATCCATGGACATTAAACCTCTTAATAATATTTGCAACTGTTGTCACAGGAACATCAAGCTGCTTGGAGATGGTCCTGTAGCCTTTACCTCTACCATGCTTTTCTATTACTTTCTTTCTGAGCTCCTCAGACACCTCTATTTCTTGCTTTCTCTGGTCCATGTTCAGAGAGGGGCACACAATGATACCAAACAGCACAGTGACTACTTTTCTGCGTTTAAATAGGCTGAATGACCGATTACAAGATTGGATACATGTGTGATACTTATTAAAGAAACCAATAAGTTTGTATTTTCACTATAATCCAATTATGTATATTATTTGGTACCTACAAATGTGTCCAGGCCATTTTAGATTATCTTTGTAGAACAAGCAATAATTCATCTCTTTCCACACCTTATTTGCTTTATTCTGTCACATACCAAAGGCATGCAAGCATACATGATACAATAGCTTTTAATTTCATCACTCTTCAGGAGGAATGAAGCATTCTTTTAATGAGCTGTAAGGGTACCAACAAATTTGAGCACGTCTGTATAGTTTGTTGCATTTCTGTCAATAGATCCTCCAAAAAAGGACACACAGGACCTTTAAGGTCTTAAATATATTATAAAATAATTGCTTTTTTATTTCCCTTTACAGTTTATGGATGGTGTCAATCGTTTGGCAGAGCCTCTGGGCAGAGTTCCCTCTAGAGGTGAGTTCACATCTGCAGAAACATCTAACATGACAAAACATAATCTTTCACTAATTGGTAATCAAAACCAATATTGCTAATCACAACCCATCGTCCCCCCATTTTAAATTGAAGGCCCCTCCCCTCAGCCCAGTCGTTCAAACTCCATGAGTGGAGGAAGAGTGATGCGAGCAATGGTGTCCAACCCTGCCGCAGCGAACCCCACCCTCCTGCCGTTCAACCAGGGAGACATCATAAGTTTACTTGTTCAAGAGCCAAAGAATGGCTGGCTGTACGGTCGGTGTGATAGTTCAGGACGGTGAGTGCTTTTCACACACTCTGTTCTTAAAGATTAATGGTGTAGTGACTATAAATCTGGGCTGGTTCAAAGCTTAGGACAAAATATCACCTGGAGAGTTTTTGTGCTCTCCCATTTTCACTGTAGCCTACTGTTGGAACAAGCGGTTTATCTCAGTAATGTGAGTGTGATGGTTTAAAAAAACAGACTATTGTTTCCGACCACGTCAGACTGACCACCAGATTTTGTTTCACGTTCATTCAATCCTTTCGCTTTCTGTATTGTTCAGGCAGGGCTGGTTCCCAGCTGCTTATGTAGGTCCCGCAGACGAGCCACCTGGACCATCTGCCCCCAGGTAAACTGATACGGCACATTTCCCAACACCAGGTGCTTCACTTTAAACCCGTGACCTTTGACATCTGTGTCTCTCGCTGTACAATGGCAGCTCTCTCAGTAACAGCAGCAGAATGAGTAACCTCTTCGACCAACCCGCGAGCAGCAGTTACTACGTGGCTCCGCCCCCACCGCCGCCTCCACCTTCATCAACCAAATCCAGCGTGTCACGGCCGGTCACGCCCACCCCTTCAGAAAACAAAGTAAGACCACAAACGCTATTCACAAACGACTCCATGTCAATGAAAAATTATAAACATTAAAGAGGCCTTGATTTTATACTTCAGGCATTTTTGAAGGGATTGAAAGGCTAAGCGGGATTTTTTATGTCAGCCATAAAGGAATGTTGCAATTTGATGATGGATTATGCAGGAAACATATCTTTCTTTGAAATAAGATGAACCGATGAATTATTACAGAAGGAGAAAGTAAATAGGCTTTGTTTTGATTTCATGATGACTAAATGTTAAATGTCAGTTCCACATTATGGCCAGCAGGGGCACTGTGGTAAATTTCTACTCTCCATGACACCTCATCCGTCATTCTGGTGGTTGCAAGGGGGAAGCTCTTTCTGCTGATGGTCTGTGAATGTGTTTGTGTGTGTGTGTGCATGCTTTGATATGGTCCGCTGCTTTGCTTACACCAGAGGTACTCAACTTTATAAGCCACACAAGACTATATTCAAACCTGCATTTGATCATTCAAAATCTTTACAATCACAACCACAAAATACGGCAGATGGGTGAGACGTGAATTGTTGAGTACCTTTGCCATATAGCAACCAACATTTGGGCAATTCCAGCATAGTGGGACATTTTCAGTCAAAGCTTGAACTATACATTCTCACGGAATGTATTTATGACCAATACTGAGCCATCTGTTTATTTGTTTCTAAACCCCTGATGGTAGAAAAATATCAGACTATGCAGGCGTTTTTTGGATGTGACAAAGGACACACATTTGTGAATTAAAATGTGCAAACCAGAAGCAATAAATGGAGAGCAAATAGAACATAAAATATTTTATTTAAATTTTCATGAGCCAATTTATGAGGAATATGGACGGTAATTCACTTACCTGACTATAGAAAACTATGCTTTAAACACACTCAAAAAAGCTTTAAAATCTAAGAGAGCCTTATTTATTTAAACCACCAAATATTAACATCTGACCCATCTGTGAGGTGAAAACCTTCTGTAAAAACTAAAGGTTGACATTTGCATGGAGTTGCTCTTTCAGAGTTTTAAAGATATTGCTGTGTAATGCTTTTGGTATCGTGTGCGTTTTATTAAAAGGAGGCACATTGTATCCTTACATGCTCAGCATTTCCCTGCTTTTCCTGTGATATATATTTTAACATGTGTAAAATATATTTTTAACAGAGGCAACAAGAAAACTTTGGATCTCAACCAGAACTTTTTCCAAGGTAGGTGGAGTTGGATATCATTGTGTAGTTTAGTAGTCGGTTGCTCGCTCAGCATTGGATCAAGACCTAAATGAAACTTCGCCACAATTATAATCACTTCGTATTTTGTTTTTGCAGAGGCACAAATCCATTTGCCACTGTGAAGCTGAAACCCACAAAAACCAACGACAGATCAGCTCCACGTGTATAAATGCCTGTTCGACCAATAACAGATCATCAAACATTCTTAAAGCGATAGTTCACCCCAAAATATCATTTTTTACTCACCATCTTGTCATTTCAAACCTGTTTGATGTGCAGAACACAAAAGAAGATCTTTTTTGAAGAATGTTAGTAACCAAACAACAGTAGTACCCATTGACTTCCATTGTATGGACACAATGCAAGTAAATGGAGACCACCGTTGTTCGGTTACCAACCTTGTTCAAAATGTCTTCTTTTGTGTTCTTAAGTAGAAATGTTGTCATAAAGGTTTAAATGACAAGAGGGTGAGTAAATCATGACAACATTTTTGGATTATCACTTTAAACTTCGCAACCAGATCAGCACTACACATTTTACATCGTTTAAGCAATGACATTCATTTTTCACTTTCATTTTATCAGTCAGAAAGGTTACAGTTTGGATAATGTGACTTGGCAGTGATCAATGGCTGGTCTTTAAAGTCCATTAAAATGAGGAGATTTACTACATGAAGCTGTTTGCCTTTGAAGGGCCAATCTATAATTTCTTTATCTGTACTTTGCTGGGGGTCTGGCAATAATTGCTTTAAAGCAGCAATAAGACTTGGATATCAGTGGTGACATTTGTGTTTTCAAACATAATTTCTTCCTTGGACTGTTTACTGTTAACTCAGATTTTAAGTGGTCTTCATAACTTTCTTAACACGTTGTTACTAATGCACTTTCAAATGTAATGATGTTTAAACTACAGTTGAATGTGGTTTGACCTCTGACCCCTAAACGTGCCCAATTTTCCTGCTCTTAAATTGGCTGTTCTGTCTGTTTAAGTGCCTATGAAGTGAATGTTCTTTTTGACCTTGACAGTAATGGGCAAAACTTTCTACCAAGGTGTCAAACCCATTAGTGCAAACTCATTTGTATGGATATTTCTAATGTGCATCACATCAGAGATGGTTTGAGAACATTTTCTTTAATTGGTGCAGAAATGTCTGAATATGAGTGCCCTTATCATAGCGATTCATTGTGTGGCATGCCTGGTGAATAAAAGGGAAATACATGCACGCTTCGGGAGTTCTTTCTGTTCTTATAGTTCTTCAGCTTTATCTGTTTGTGTGATAAAATCAAAGTAAAGCATTGCATTTATTACATTTTTAAGAATGTTATATAAAGTCATGCATTTCTTTTGATGGAATTATGTGCATAAAGAAACGGGGTGTACATTATTTGTAAATGTGTGTTTTTTTAAATAGCTTCAATTTGTAAATATGAACTAAGCTTAAGGGAGAATGAAGTGTAGCCAGCTGTACTTGATCTAATTCAAGTTTAAATAGATTTTAAGTAGTTTAGAAAACTTCAGTTTGAAAAAGCTTTCCCGACACTCATGCTCAATATTAAATGCAACTTCTCTCATTTCTCAAGGGATACAGTAATAATACGGCACACGCTGTGTGTCAGGCATACTGAATATCTGACAAATTAAGCAAAAAAAAAAAGAAGCGAAACAGATTCATTACGAGCTGAAACTCTTGAGGCATCATCTCTTTATTTTGTTGTCTTTCACAGCTTGACCTCTTTTTCTTTTGGTGTGTTTTCAGAGATATGAGGAGGGTCAGAGGAGAGAAATCTAGAACAATACAGACAATGAAAAGTGACAAACACAGACAAGGGATAAAAAACAATAGTGAGGGAATAAGGATATGTGAGCGTTTTTTATCTTCTATAATATCTACATATTGCATGTGGTTCTTGCCCTTTTAAAGGTCTCTTGATCTATACACTAGCAGAGATATTCACTTCTGTATAAAAAGGAAAATAAATAGCATGATTGTAGGAGGATTGTATGTGTGTGTGTAAGTGATGAGGTAATCAGGAAGGTGTTAGTGTATGTGTCTCAGGGGCGTGCTGAGGTCAAGGGTCATGAGGTATGAGCAGGTCAAGTGTCTTCCGTCACTTATTCGCAAACCAGAGCGGCAAACTCTGAAACAGAAAGAGGACAGTGATTTTTAACCCAGACAAAATGTAAATGTCGTGTTTTAGAATGTTTAGTTTTACCTTCAGCACCAATCTTTCCATCTCCGTCTTTGTCTGCAGCCTGCAGGAACGCTTTGGTCTCTTTATCGGTCAAATCTCTAGCGTCTGTCGCGAAAACCTTCAGAACAAACCTGAACATTCCAATTTAATTTTAAATTTGAATTAACAGCTTTGTTTAAGATTTATCTTGTCTTAATGCGGAGAGTAATATTACTTGAGTTCTTCTTCTTCTATAAAACCGCTGTTGTCTGCGTCAAGCAAATGAAAAGCCTTCTTTACATCATCGGCCGACTTCGCCTTCAGTCCGACCATCTCGAAAAACTTCTTATGGTCGAATGAGTCAGCGGCTGTGACAAGATTCAAACACACATATACATCAAGATTGTTCACTAGTTCACCATGAAGGGGGTTTTCCATATTCCATAATGTAACAAACATTTTGGGGCATATTTGTTTCTTAAAGCTATATTTTCATATCAACTTAAAGGGACAGTTCACTCAAAAATAAAAATTCTGGAAGATATTTTTTTAAGAATGTTGGAAAGTAAACTTTTGACCAACATTGTAATTTTTCATTCTATGGTAGTCAATGGTGGCCAAGAACTTTTTGGTTACAAGCATTCTGACAAATATCTTTTTCTGTGTTCAACAGAACAAATAAATGTATGCGATTTGAAAAATCTCAGGGGTACATTTTGACCGAATCTTTTTTTTGGTGAACTGTCCCTTTAAATCAGATAATGAGTTTCTACTGAATACTGTATATTTTTGTACAAGTGTGGTGTGGGAATGTGATGTCACCATCACCTTTAAATGCATCAAGGGCTTTCTTTATGTCATCAGGGTTCAGGATGCTGTTCATGGCCATTTCTGCAACTTCAGAGAGAAAGAGAGAGCGAAATGAGAAAACTCAGCATGCGTCATATTGCACAGCAGGGAGGCGATAAAATGTGAAATCATGCTGTTGACCAATGCTCTTCATACGGCAGTTCATTAATGAAGGGATTGGATAAAAGGAAAAAAATGAACAGTATGACTTGCTGAAATCGTAAATTAGTGATGAGGGAGGAAGATTCAGAGTTCCAAACATCTCAAAGCGATGCCATTGACAAACCATTTTTGGTTCCACCAAGAACCATCTCTTTCTTACTTTTTTATAATCTGAAGAACCTTTTGTCGCCACAAAGAACATGTTCAAGATGTTAAAGGCTTTTGAAGCACCTTTTCTTTTGAGAGTGTACAAACATCTCAAAGGCATCTGTTGTCCAGTTTTACTGCATTTTTAAACAAGAAAAAGCCAGTTTTGAGAGTTAAAGACCAAGATCGATTTTAGCTGAAACTGTAGATGAGTTCTCAGCTTTAAGGCTCCATTTCAACAATAATGCAACCAGACTGAAAATGTACTTTCCCCCACCTGGCAGTCTGAATAATGTAGGCACACAGGGAAAGTATGACTTGTACTTTTCCTCTCAGCTGGCACCTGATTTCATTGATTTGAGATCAGGTGGAGGTCAGCTGGGGCGAAAAGAGCTTCAGCACTGCTGACTTGAATGTGGCTCAGCTGACGTTCCTCAATGACTTGGAATGGCGAGAAAGTTCTGCTGAGTGAACAAATTGAAGCGGAGCTGACATCGCCAAACATGCTAATACAACACAGATAAGCTTATTAAACGGAACCAAGAAAAGTCTTCAGTTTATTGGACGAGAAAGTATGTGGGGCATTACAGTAGTGCGGGGTTGTTTTGTCAAATAAATTGCGTGTGCTTATGCACGTTAGCACACTCACAAACTGCCCTCACATGTGCACACCTGACCTTGACGTTGGGTTTCATTGTGTAATATTGGTAGGGTTCATGCAAAGCCTATTAACCTACATTATCACATTGCGATGATGAGCTTGCAGCTTAGACTGGTCCAGAACTAAGAACATAAAATAAATGATGAACAAATTATTTAGTTGGCACTTTCATAAACTTAAAAGCAACATTAAATGAAAAACAAATAGTTTAAAATACTGTAAAGGTACTGTCCAAGGAGCAAGACCTTTCAAAGGTTCTACGATAATATTTGTTGAATATTTTGTATATTATTATATGTGACCCTGGACCACAAAACCAGTAGCATGGGGTATATTTTTGGCACAGCCAATAAAACATTGTATGGGTCAAAATTATCAAATTTTTTATACCAAACATCTTTAGGCTATTAAGTAAAGATCATGTTTCATGAAGATATTTTGTAAATTTCCTAACATAAGAATATCAAAACATGGCAAACAAAAATGTCGGGAAACGCGCCTACAAACTTCGCACTTGCTGCCGCTTTCAGTGTTCAGATTGCATTCATGTACAGTATGTAAAAACTTGCTTCAAATATTTGCCTCTGTGTCTTTAAATGAAACTATATCACCATTACTAAAAACCTAAAACAAAAGGTAAGATTTTAACGTTTTCTTTACATCGGGTTTCAGAATGTAACGTGCAATATGGCCTCCATAAAATGACCATTGTCTTCACATCAACAGTCTTGTGAAAGAGCTGTTAATGAAGGTTTGGATCTCATCTTAACCCTGCACTCATTTTCAGACATTAAAAAGTATAATAGTGTCCGATTTTAGATGTTACCCTGATTTATAGCCATAAATTCAAAGTGAATGTATCCAGTGGGTTCACACAAAAGCATCAGAAACATCACGGCCCACAAAGTTTAAATGTTTTTCAAACTACCCTGCAAAAGCAGATAGACTGTTTCGCAAAGTCGACAAAATTTTAGTAATGCATGAAACATAACAATTTACTTTGTGCAAGCTGAGCAGAATTCTCAAGCCATCTTTCTTAAAAAACACTTGTTTCCCTGACAAAGATGTTCTGAAGGAGGTGACGCCTGAGCTTAACCTGTGTTAGACGTGAGGAAGACACGCTCTCTTTTTCTGTGCTAAGGTCTCCATTTGCTCTTCAGTGCATCCCATTACTGTCTAAGTGAAACAACTGAAATATAAAAAGGTTGTAATTTTTAAATTATGTTTGATCGTCACTTTTGCACACAAATATGATGCATAACCTAAATGTTTGACATTGGTACTAATACCGCTTTGCTCTATCAGTTAAACTACAGAAACGCTGGTTCTGCAAGCCCTCTTGAAAATGTTCTTTTAGTCTTTCATCTCTCATTCTGTTAATCTCCCAGAAGGGAACACTTTTCCTGTAAGCCTTTCTCTTTTCCTCCCACCTCAGAGTCTCTGATTCTCTATCCCGAGGGCTAATTTGATCTCTCTCAATGCGGCTCAGCGAACCCCATGGACCTGGAAAATTCAACTCTAATCTTGCATCGTTGCTGGGCGTATAAGTGCCAACCTCTGTGCCCACTGGCAGTGGAGCCGGGGAACGAACAGCTGGATGGAAATGGAGAGATGAGAAAGAGGAAGAGGAAGAGAGAGGAATCGGTAACGACAACAGTTGACTGCCGCCACGAGTCAAGAGCCAGGGACATTAATGCCCTAATGTGAAATAACAGCTGACCTTTAATCTCAGTTTAAAGTTTAACGCTAGTAAAAACTTCTGCTTTTAACTCACTGTAGCACCTTACATATGTCTGTCTACAGGGCAAAATGAAGCCTAGGTTGGAAAAACTTTTAGAAAAAGTGATGTGACGTTAGAGAACAATAACTGTGTGAACTGTTTCCTTTCTTCTACAAATTGGACACTTTCAAAGCTGACACAGGGGCAGCGATGTCATCTAAAGGCACTCTGGTAAACAAAAAAAGAAATCACAAAGTAAATTCCATTCTAATACGCCAACCTCACGTATACGCCAACCTCATCCACTGACATATGCATTTATAACTGGTTTATTAAAGAAAAACTCTTAGTCATGCTAGAATTGAACTCGCAACCTCACGCCCCTAAAAGATCCACTTAAATTCAGTGTCTGAGAAAGAATAAAATCCTAAAACCGCCACTGCTAAAGAACCAGCGAAGGAACGTCTTTGACTTTGTAGGGAGGAATAGAGGAACATCAAAGGCATTGTGCATGTGTGAGAAACATATTCAGGCGCTGTGGGAGGATCAGACTGTAGAGGCGTGAGATGCTGTTGGTGTTTTGAAGAGCCCATCTTGGTTTGACAGTGCAGTGATGAGAGCCGAGGCTTATGATGGAAGAGCATTGCAGATGCCTTGACACATCAGACCTGTTCAAACAAGATCAGACATGAACTGTCCATGTGAGCGAATGACCAGCCAACAGGAGCTAAGATGACCAACTGAGACTGAAAACAGCTGAAACCGGTCGAAATCATCGACTAGAATTATAAAGTAATAAGATTGAATTTGAGGGAATTTGGATTGTAATATTAATCATTTTTGCTATGTTGATGCCTGCCAATATATCACCCAGTTGTCTGCCCGCTTGAGGTCACAAGAATAACTTCGTGATGCACAAACAACTGAATGGTGTGGAAAAAAGGCAGAAATTGTTTAAAAACACACATTACTGATATTATATCATATATGATATTATATATCGCACTATATTTCATGTCATATATTATATTGTACCGTGCCACACCATATACCGTACACAATATAATATAGTGTATATCGTATCATATACCATATCATACCACATATTACATATTGTATTATACATCATACCATGTTCAGTATCATGTCGTTTCATATAATCATCGCATTGTATCAGACCATATGAAATGATGAAAGAATTTTCATTGTTAGGTATACTATGGCTTTAACAGAAAATTTGCCATGTTTGTAGACCAGCAACACCAGTTTGAACCAGTTGAGACCAGAATACCCCAAGCTGGTTTAAGCTGTTTATATTTCACCAGGGGATTGAATGGAATCGCTAAAATACAACAAACTAATGGAATACATTTTCCATTCTCTCGCACAATGCAAAATCATGACACACAGGGACTGGTTCATAAAACCATATGCCTCCGGCAGCTTTGTAATGGGAGTACCTTTTTCAGTGACAGAAATACACGCGCACGCACACTTTTTATTCATTGTGTCTCTGAGATTGAAAGAGGGAGAAAGTGAATCAACGTGAAAGGAAAAGAAAGGCGAAAAAATGGAACAAAAGTCTCCCAAGCAAAATAGTAAAGATACATTTCACAGCAAAGATTTTTCATCGAAAATGTTCTCATGGGTAGGAAAAAGCACAAACGTCAACAGAAAATGTGCAGTAGGAAGGAAAAACAAAAGATAAAAATCTCAGAGTTAAAAAACATACATTTATTTTACCTTAAAACGTAAATAAATAAACAGTAACAGTGATGGATTGATACAGCAGTGATACAGCTGCGTCTCTCTGGCTCTCTTTTAAATTGATCTGCTGTTGTTTTCCAATGCAAGCTGTGGGTATACACATATACTTCACGGACTTCATGAATTTTTTATCGAAATACTCAGAAGGTTTTCAGAACAGCGTGTGGATGAAACAGCACATAAAATACAATCAGGCAGAAGATGGAGAACGGTAACGGAATAAATCACATTCATTGAAAAAAGACTGTGACAGGATTGTTTAACCAAACAAATATTTAAACATTAAAAGAAAAAATGAATTCATTTAATGATCAATTAGATTTTGTAATGAGCCATAAACAGACTGCGTGACAACTCAAGTCAAATGAATGAAAAATGGATGGAAGGAACTGGATGTGAGGACAAAATATACACACGCCTTGAATTGTACAAATTTTAGGTTCATGATTCTCTCTCATAAACTGTTTATAAAACAAAGTCAATGTACAATAGAATGAATGAAGGCGTGAAGGTCACAGGTGCAAACGAGACGGGACAAGAAAACCTACTTTACAGCCACTCTTGTGGAAGAGGGACAACATTTCACCCTCTGATCACACATCAATACTCTCTCTTTACTGCCTTGAGTGTACGATAAAGATCATGAATGAGAAATTAGGAAGCAAACATCTTCTACTGAGCCCAGAAGGAGAGTTTTACATTACAGCGTGCTCAGTGATCCATCAACGGTGTGAAACATTGCAGTACGTGAGCCAATACAAAATGAAACAACACTCTATGAGAAACAATGGAGGTGCCGGTCTATTAATGCCCTGAACGGGGTGACGGAAACAGAATAAATGATCTAGTGCAGAAAGACTTCGAGTGAAAGTTGGTGAAAAGGCTCTTTAGTGTATGACAGAGGCTTTATCTTTATTATAAAAGAAAACTGAATAAAACACACACAAATACAGTACAACCATGAATAGATGGTTGACTTATTTGAAGTCAAACCCAAACCAATTTTTCTTCCTATCTGACAATCTGGCAGACAAGCATTAAGTCAGACCATCACCGAGTCTAATAAAGAGAAAGAAGAGTGGTTTAAATTCACGCCGGTGAGAAAGAGGACGCAGAAATAAAGTGAAGTCGACAGAATGAATCAGGCACATTGTGTGCGCTGAATCTCTAATTCATTCCCCTTTTTTAATAATGCAAGCAAAGAGCAACCCACCAAGGTGCTTACCCAAGCCAAGAGGATCGAATCTAGCTCACGTTTCACAAGTTCTCTGTATAATTTCTTGTTCTGACTCTTTTCTTCTCAAAATACAAATAAAAAAGGGACGAACCCGACCGGCTGGGTTACTTCTGGGTTGTTTTAACCCACTGTTGGGTCAAATGTAAACCTTTTGCTGGGTTAATTAAACCAAATGGTTGGGTTAAAATATCCTAGCTTTTTTTAAATATGAATATGATGGTAAAAGATTATGTAGCTCAACTAAGTTTTTTTATTTTTGGGTCAAAATATGTAAATAACAGCCGTAGAAAAAAAGATTTCAGAGAAACATACAGCTGGACAAAGTTTGAGTTACACCCTAAAACTGCAGTGTTTTTTTTAACCCAGCGGTGGGTCAAAAACGGACAAACCCAACCATTGGGTTGTAAATGAAACCTTTTAGGTTGTTTTGATCCACACTCAAATCTTAACTGCAAATCCGAACAATGAATACCGAGTATAAGCGAGCATTCTGCAGCGCTCCACTTCCATTTGAACACTTCACTTATAAGTCAGTTGTGCACAGGATCATTAACTCTGGCTGTTGTGGTGCTCAGTGGAACCGCATTGCGGTTGAAAGTCCAATTCCGCTCAAGGTGAAAAATCCACGAGCCAGGAACGTCTGACTGCCATTATCATCGATTACTGTAAATGGGCTATGGGTTATGGACCCCAGTGTAAAACTGGTTAGAACCCTTCAGTGATTTTCTCTGTTGGTAATGATGTATAATTACTTAAACCACACTAAACCTGTGGAAAGAAGTCTTGATTTTCAACCTTGGTCTTTTGTCTTCATAGTTATTGGCTTTATTGAATCAATACAGAACGTCATTTGTACTCATTTTACTTCCACTCTCTTGTAATATACACGTAAATATTAACCTTCTATTTCATAGATTTCATCTGAGAATCCTGCCGTATTGACTATTGCGTAAGTGGTGCAATAACACCAGGGACAGGTTCATTGATCCCTGCCAGCGTTCAGACTGTTCCGGTTTATCTACTCGGGAAGGGAAAGCACAGCTTGTTTTAGGTGTATCCATGTGCAGACGACGTTCTGTCCTTGTCAGGCAGATTGTGGATCTCTTACAGGCCCAAAAGGTCTAGCAGGCCTTGTGCTCAACCAGAACACGCTCAAAATACATTGGGTGCTGATCATCAGGGTGGCTGCTGGTATGTGCGGGTGGAAAACAGATCTGACCGTCTGGTCCGACAGATCTAGTCGTGGATGCACATGTGATAGATGATGAAACTCTAAAGACCTTTTTTGCTATAACCTTTTCGTGAATTTATGACAATCAAAGTTTCAGTTTTTCTAAATGTACTTATTATACGTGTTTAGGAAAAATGGTCATTTATGTTTCATTCTGTGAACTAATAAAAATATTTCTCCTTAATTCCAAATAAAAGTATTGTTTCTATTTGCATGTGTTTGCAGAAAATGTAAACTGGCGAAACAGGCTAAATAACTTTTTCAGACCTCAAATACTGCTAAGAAAACAGGCTCATGTGTACTTTTAAGCAATACAAGTAGTATTTGTTTTTTATGTGATAACCTGGATTTTTATCACTGTTTTTCTGTGTATTGCCATTCTGTAAATCTGTCACGTTGCTGTTGGATGACTTTGTCACTTCTAAGGTTTGATTTTGTTCAACATTCAATAGACACTGAACTGGAATGGGCACAATACATCTAGAAAATGTGGAAAGGTCACTTAATATTGTTTTGTGTCTGTATATAACATACCTTTTATGAAACTGTTGAGAGAAAAGAAGCATTTGCAACTCATGAATAATTTGGTTTTGCACATAAGCAATTGCTTTCTAACCTGAATTTGTGCTTGTGAGATTGAGAGCGAGGGCTCAGTAGATCATCACACCCTACAGCTAGAGTGAAAGTAGAGAGAGATACAGTGAGAGCCAGCCAATACTGTATTACAGGACTTGAAGTAATGAAAGATAACAGAACTAGTAGCTTTGGGCAAGTGAGAGCGTGTGTGTGTATAGTGCATGTACTCAAAGCAATATGGACCTCCAAATGTCTGACCCTGTACATTCAGTCGTCTATTCAAAGAAGAAATGTCTCATATAATTGTTCGGAACCACACGAGGGTAAATAAATGCATTTTTATTTACAATAAGCCCCTGCGCTACAACCACAAAATGCACACGGATGGTCCATCAATTCCAAAAAGGCATCAACACTGCTAAGACGTGTTATACAGTAAGTGACTTATACGCCCATCCATTGTGGGTCACGGGAGGGCTTATACAATCTTCCCTACAAAATCCCATTACAACACAACTAAATTGCATGTTACTTCCAAATCTAACCAACGATACATCTCGTCTGACCGCGTTATCGAATCGCGTGACACAAATCTGTTTTAACTCTTATATACGCATGCCCATGCTTCCGAGACCACACAAACTAGAAGCTTCTGTGACCCTGACCTTTCACTTCTGTACTTCTCCTGCCTGTGTGTTCGTGCCACTTCAAAAATAGAGCTCTTCAAAAACACGTCTGTGTGTGTGAGATCAATAGTTTAAACTTTGGTGATATTATATGTGCCAAAAAGACTTCAAAGTTGAGTAAAAAGATAGAACACACAAACATACAGACTATACACACAATTGATCTTCATTGTTAGTTAGACCAGCCAACTACCCATATAGTATACTTAGTTACACAGATAATTGTAGAATATATGGTTTCTAAACATCGTATCGTAGCTGATACGACATTTACTCAGTTAACATCAAATCGTTTGACAGACTCTTTTATTTAAAGCGATGCACAGATAGAGCCGATAATCAAAGAACCTTAATTTCTGCATGAACACTTCCATTACCTCTGTCGAGTGCCCGATCATGTGACCGAATTAATGCTCAAGATCCATCAGGGAGGAGAGCGTTAACCTTTTTTACATGCCCAAAAGGATGTCAGTCTTTGTTAGGCCATCTGAATTTAATGCAAGTCAGGGTGCGTGTGTAGTAATACAGCATTTTCAGAAGTACTCAAGAGGCTGAAGAGTGAAAAGAGCAAAAGGCGGAGGAAGACACACAGTATCAAACAAAGAACAAGAGATTACAACATCAAAACCATAGAGATGAAGCAGATTCAAGTCAAAAAACTTGTCTTGCTGAAGCCTTCATTCAGACACACACCCACGCTAGAACAAACTACTGAAAAAAACAGAAAGAATACTCGTACTTAAACACAAACACACGGTTTTCAGTCATACTCCAGTACACAGAATGAGAGATTGAATAATACATGTAGGCAGCTTTAAAGAGAGCAAGAGTTGGGGAAAAGAGCAAGATTATAAAAAAAGACAAAGTCAGTCAGTGAGATTTGGAAAAATGGAAGAAATGGACTCTTGCCCAGTGTTAGTCACAAGCTGGCTCTACGCTGCTCTATGTTTTGAGTTATCGCTGGAGTTCCTCATCAGCTCGGTTTGAAGTTTAGCTGCAGGGCCAAATTTACTGTTCTGAGATCAGACATCAGGGACAAGCTATGGCTCACAGCCAGAAAGCACGCTGGGAGTTTTTAGTGGAGTGACAATGACAGCAGTTCCCTAAAAGGGACGTTCTTGCTCTCTCTCTTTCTACCTCATTCTCTCTCTCTCTTTTGCACACTGCAAAAACGAAAACTAAAAGCAGGTTTAAAATATGTTATATTTAATAGCTATCTTTTTAAATGCATATGCTTATTGATAGCATAAAACAAACATCAATTTTAAATTAATATTTACTCAAAATATCCTCTAAAATTTAAGGATACAATTTGTGCGTTATTGACAAGACTGTGGATTTGGAATAGCCAGAATAGAAATAAAGTTATCAACGAATTTATAGACCTTGTCAATGTATCTAGGGCCTGATTCATAAAACAACATTTCTTGAATTCTAATTTATGAAGAAAGTTAGGAATGTCATATTTATAAGAATTTTTTTAGGGGCCATTCACATTTTGTGCACGCAAGTATCATTAATACGGTAAGTTCCTTATATTGATATAATAATGATAGTGTCTAACTGCGTTACTTTTGTTCTCATCATTAGAAACAGAGTGCTTTTAACATTAAGCGACTTGAAACGGAGAGCGTCACAAATACTACGGCGCAGTAACACACAAAATGTATTATAATAAATATAATATTATAACTAACATGCTAACATGCGATTGTTATGCCATTAACACATCACATGCAAGGTTAGAGCATGGCGGTAGCAACACCGAGGGTATGGGTGTGATTCAAGGAGATTGCTCAAATTTTATAGACGTGTACTTTTGTCTTATCGCCGTTAACCTTATTATTTATTATTCTCAGGTTAGGTAAAGTAAGTCAAGTCCGGCCTAAATTATAAGTATTTAAAATACTGGTATGTTCGTGCTCAAAGTCGACCTAAATTAAGACCTATTCAATTTCTTTTAATATGTTACTTTTCTTTTTATAACAAAGTTTTGAAGAGATACAATTAACAAAAAATATAATATTAAATACTATAACTACGGTTTCAATGGAAGGTGTATTCAGGCTTCTTATCTTCAGCTAGGTATCTAGCATCGGGGTTTACTGATGGTCTCCAGCCTCCGAGGTGGCTGTTCTTCTGTCTTTTATACCTTGTGGTGTCCTTCAACTAACGTGCTTGACCGAAAGTGAACTCATACATGGACTTGGCCTGGAAAAGTTAATCCTTCAACAGCACATGCACAAACAACTGTCCCGTTTCACTCCTCCTTCCAGGTGTAGCCACACCCATACATGAATAATAATAACTGTGCATCTTGCCCAATGCCGTATAAGCCATTAAAAAAAAAAAAAATTCTCTTAAGAACAGTTTCGTGACTCCGGTCCCTTTTTTGTACATATGCTGTTCATGATCCCATTCCTTGAAAAGAAAACACGCAATACGCAATTCAATGATCAATTTCAATTAAAAAATCATCTAATTTAATTACAGCGTTAAGTCATGAGGAGCGAACAGACATAACAATTCCTCTGATGGGTTCGTAACACCTGCTCCAGTCGTGTCGTCTGCGCACGATCTTGCTTTTGTAAAACTCTGATATAAGTCCAACGATGTTGTGCGACGAAGCAGCGGAGTAAATGATCTTCAATTCTCGCCTTGACTCCAGTGCAGATGTTTAATGGAGATTTGATTGAAGCGACTCTCACAATGCAGGCTCTTGTTGCTGGCGGACTGTTTGTGACAAATGTGAACTCCTCGCAAAATAGATTCTGGGTTGGCTGCCAAAGTCATTATTGGATCTTTTGGGCCTATGGAGAATATGTGCCTTCCGAAACATCAGATTTATTAACACAGCATGCCTGGATAAGTCCACTTGTATCTACTGACTTCCACACGCTTTGAATTGTGGGTATTTTGTGGAGAACGAGGCCAATGATGAGGCTCTTTAGTTATCCGTGATGGCAAAGACACTTGCCCCTTTAATTACAGCAAGTAAATAATTGGCAATTAGAAGCTAATGTATTTCTCTTCACACATTGATCTCTCTGAAATCGATATGCGTACACACAAACGCAAACTCTCATTATTTAAACACGAAATGACGGAACGTCTGTTCTTCAGTACGCCACACAGATGCTGATAACCAATAACCATACGACCAAAGCGGTTTCTTTTGAGATTAAAATATTTTTTGGATGAAACATTTTAGTCAAGCTTTTCCAACACTTTTGACCATATGTATGTGTAACAGATTAAAAGTCTGTTAAATATAAATCAAATTTAGACTTCCGGCCACACCAACACAGCGAGAACGACACAAGAAATATATATAAAAATAGTGTTTATTATTTTTATAAGTTAACTTTAAAATGACAATCTTAAAATGACATCTCAAAGACCCAGGGAAACAATAAAATCAGGGTTTGTCCAATGTTCTGTCCCAGGGTGAACAATACCCAAATCCAGTCCCGTCCAGTGGATTTAGCTCAGTGTTTCCTCTGTCAGCAGGGCTTTGAATAGATAACGTGTTGTTGCTTCCTTGCACTTCACGTGGGTCCATCAACAATCATGCCGCATCTGCTGCTCCACCGGACCTGGCACCTTCACAACAACAAGCAACAACTAGAATGGGTCTTCAGCTCAATACTAAAAACAATACACACATCAGTGTGGGAGAGAAGACCACTTCCCTTTAGCCTGAGGTTTTGTGAGCGTTGACACTGCGAGCTCTGTGAGTCAGCTCCACCAAAGCACAGGTCTTCCAGTCAGCCACAACGCTGAGGGAGAATACAATTGCCAAGCCAGTCCACAGCAGCACTCAGCACATCCGTCCGTCCAGAGCGTTTTTCCCGTGGTAAGAGATCTAGCCTCCTATTTATTTGGAATGGTCTGATCAGCTGGCCAATGAAATCGCTGCATGATCAGGGTTTTCAGGTGTGTCAATCAGTGTTGATCGTTACAGTTTGTGATAGAGGGAAACAGTACTATTAAATGTCCAGCAATCACAGCAAACAATATAATAAACCAATCAACCACAAACATCAAGAAAAACACAGCAAACCAATACAAAAATAAGAGGAAAATCACTATATATATAAATCAGTAAAAATTCCCAAAATAAAGTAAAGTTACCCATCAATCACACTGCTCCACTTGTATATCACATGACACTCCTCCCCCCTTTAACAGTTGTCGTCCCGACAAAGTCAGTGTCCATACCTGTCCGGGGGCCTACCCCTATTTTGTCTCTGGGACCTACGCAGGGGTGATCCATCTCCTGGCTCAGGTCCCACAATAGGCGCTACTGGGTCATCTTCCATTGGAACTGCAGGAGGGGCACATGCTATGGGCACCAGGGTTAATGGCAAAAGAGGCCCAGGACGCCAGGCATTCAAATAATTGGGGTTCACAGTTTCTGTCTCTGGGGCTTGTTGAGGCTCCTCAGGGGGGTTGAAAAGGCAAAGCCTTAAGTGATTACGATGAATTGTCCTGATGGGGCCTTCTTTTCCTTCAGGCTTGATCTGAAAAACGGGCATACCTGGACGCAGTTGGTCAATAACCACGTAGAGTTGGGGCTGCCAGTGTGGTGCCAATTTCCCTTGTTCTCTGCGACGGAAGTTGCGCAAAAGCACACGCTCTCCGGGCAACAAGGGGAGGTTCTTTGTTTTCTGATCATACCTGACCTTGTCCCGCATTCTGCTTTCTCTTGTTTTTGCTGCCACCTGTCTGTAGACTCTCTGTAGAGTCTGGTTATGCTGGCGAACCCAACCTTCCAAGTCCTGTCTTTGGGTCAGTGGTGGCGCACTGACAGCAGTTTCCACGGGCAGGCGGGCGTGTCGGCCAAACATGACAAAGTGTGGGGTCAGTCCAGTGGTCTCGTGAGGGGTGTTGTTATACATCTGCAAAAGAGTCGGCAAGTGATCTGGCCACCTCAGTTGGTCTTCTGGACTCAATGTTCCTAAAAGAGACAGAACAGTCTTGTTAAACCTTTCGCAGGCCCCATTTCCTTGGGGCCTGTAGGGTGTGGTTCGGACTTTGACACACCCATACAGACTGCACAGCTGTGCCACCATGGTTGACTCAAAGGCTGCTCCTTGATCCGAGAGGATTCGTTCTGGACATCCCCATGGCTGGATGAGGTGGCGCCAAAGGGCACGTGTCGTTGTGGCTGCTGTCTGGTCTTTTGTAGGGACAGCCCATCCGTACTTTGAGAAAAGGTCAGTTATTACCAACAGGTAAGGATAAGTGTCTCCATGCCTACCAAGGGACAAGTAGTCAATTGAAACTGTTTCCAAAGGGTATGATACAAAAATAGGCACCAAGGGTGCCCTTACCTCTGGTCCTCTTTTCTGTTGAGTGCAAATTGCACATTTGGATGCCCATTCTTGTAAGTCCGCACCCAGCCCGGGCCAGTAAAAGGTTTTTCTCAACAAGCCCTCAATCTTGGCTGTTCCCATGTGGCCTGAGGCATTGTGATACTTCTCCCACAACTCATGAGTCTTGTCTGAGGGAACCACTATTTGGTTGAGGCTCGACCTGGTATGTCGCTCTTGGGCCCTCCGCTGTAACACACCCTCCTGGATGTGTAGTCGACTCCATTCCCTTAAGAGACGTTTTGTCGCAGGCAGGCACGCTCTCCGCTCCTCAGCTCCTGGAAAATGATTTCCAACCACCCAACCCTTAATTTGGGCCACCGTCGGGTCTTTCTCCTGCAAATCTTTCCAAGTCTTGGCTTCTGTACAGGCTTCTGACTCCACCACGGCCATCTCCACTTGGGCCAGTCGGTCAGATCCTGTTTCCTGCGGTAACCTGGACAAAACATCAGCATTACGATTGGAAGCACCAGGCCGATACTTAAGTTCAAAGTCAAAATTCGCTAGCTGTGCTGCCCACCGCTGTTCTGTTGCCCCCAAGTGTGCAGTGTTCAGGTGGACCAGGGGGTTATTATCTGTAAAGGCCAGAAATTTATTGCCCCACAAATAGTCTTTAAACTTTTCGGTGACAGCCCATTTAAGGGCTAGGAACTCCAGTTTAAAAGAACTGTAGTTTTGGTCGTTCCTCTCGGTGGGGCTAAGGCTCCTGCTAGCATAAGCTACAACCCTCTCTCTGCCATCTTGTAGCTGTGCTAACACAGCCCCCAAACCTCCCAGACTGGCATCAGTGTAAAGATGAAAGGGTTTTGAGAAGTCTGCATATGCCAAGATTGGTGCACTCACCAGAGAAGTCTTCAAAGAATCAAATGCCATCTGGCAGTCTGGGGTCCAGTTAATGGCAGCATTTCCTCTCCGCATACTAGCAGAACCTACTAGGAGAGCATTCAGGGGTGCTGCCATTTTAGAGAAACCTTTCACAAATCTTCTGTAGTACCCCACAAACCCAAGGAATGATCGTACCTGCTTAATAGTGGAGGGGATGGGCCAGTTCTCAACAACTACTGTCTTTTCCGGATCTGTGGATATTCCTTCACCCGAGATAACATGGCCGAGGTAGGTGACCTTCCTCTGGAACAGGCTGCATTTATGGGGCTGCAACTTTAAGCCATGGGCGGCCAGCTTCTTAAAAACCTGCTCCAGGTGATTAATGTGGGTGTCGAAATCTGGGGAGTATACAACAACATCATCTAAGTAGATCAGGAGTGAGTCGTGGACCTGCCCGCCCAGGCACCGCTGCATCAGGCGTTGAAAAGTTGCAGGTGCATTACAGAGACCAAAAGGCATCCTCTGGAACTCATACAAGCCCAGGGGTGTAGTAAATGCAGTCTTCTCTCGGTCCTTCGGGTCCACATCTACTTGCCAATATCCACTGGCCAGGTCAAGGGTAGAATACCAAGCAGCTTGCTTGAGACTGGTGAGGGACTCTTCTATCCTTGGCAAGGGATAGGCATCTTTGTGGGTTAGGGCATTCAGTTTCCTGTAGTCCACGCAAAAGCGCCAGGATCCATCCTTTTTCTTCACAAGGACAATCGGTGCTGCCCAAGGGCTGGAGCTTTCCTTCACGACATCATTATCCAGCATATTTTGCAGGAGTTCCCTCAATTCAGGGTAAAGGCTTGGTGGAACTGGTCTATAGCGCTCCCTGCTGGGAGGTGCAGAACCTGTAGGTATGGAGTGGAGGACTGCGCTGGTCTGGCCAAAGTCATCATCGCCTGCTGCAAAGATGTCTCTCCATCGCTGTAACAGCAAATCCATCTTCCGTTGCTGATCTATTGTTAAGCCATCACCTTTCAGCAGGCTGACTGGGTGCTGGTCTTTGGTACTGATGTGGTTAGTCTGGACATCCACTTCCACCACCCCTGGATCTAAGGTCTTCAACACAAGGACCTTTTCCCCTCGAATCTGCCTTGGATCAACCTGGAAGACATTAGCAAGGGGGCGGCGTTGAGGTATCAATATGGGGTAAGGATTGAGGTTACGTACCCTTATAGGGAGGCGTCCTTTCACCACAGTAGTAACAGTCCTAGCCACCTGCCACTCGTCATCTCTTTCTGTGCCCTCCACCAAAGCACAAATATCCGACCTGGTTTCTGCACCATAAAGGTGTGTCCACAGTACCACCTCACTGTTAGGAGGCAAATAGACTGGATCTTGGCGGGTTAACCTGGCCACTCCAATATGTCCATCAGATTCGTCCTGTGAAACCTTTTGACAGAATGCAAAAGCACGCTCCCACTCCCCCTTTGCTTCACATGACATAGTTGTACCAAAGACAGTCAGGCCAGGGTGGACTCCCTGAAACAGCTCTTTCCAGCAATGTGAAATAATATTCATCCCTAGGATACCTCTTTCAGGACTCAGGCACTCATCCTTTACAATGATAACCCCTTTACCCGGCACTGTGACTCCTCCCACTGAGAAATCCAAGATGGCGTAGCCAGTATATGGGATCTGTAGTCCATTAGCTGCTTTAAGAGAAAGCCAGTGCAGATCTTGTGGATTTTGCTTCTGCTCTCCACTCAGCCATTTCTGAAAGAAAGTTTCACTAAACAACGTAACTTGTGAGCCTGTATCAAGCAAGCAGGGCAATTTAACTCCTGCAACAACAACTTCAACCCCTGGACACGTTCCCACCAGGGATGGTTTATTCATTTGGTTTCCCTGGTCCCCCTCCCCAACCACCTGGCTCTCAGTGGTTGGGGCTGTCAGTTTAACTGTCTCCTCCCCTGTTGACAGTACCTCTGGATGTGACCAGCTTTCCCACAGCCTCTGCAGATTGGTCTGCCCCGGTCATCCCACTCCGAAGTCTGGTGACGCCTGGGGGAAGCAGCATAGCGGTCTTCGCGAGCAACCCCTCTAGGGGATAAGGGTGGGTCTCTATGCACCATAGTCTGTGGAGAGAGTTGGCGTTTAATCTCGTCCGTTAAAATTTCTTTAAGAGAAGAAAGTTGGTCTGTAATTTCTTTTCTGACTTCGGCTCTTACAGTCTCCCTCCACTCTTCTAGGCTAGGTGCAACCATGGATGGATTCAGCTGTGGCACAGAGATACGGGAGGCACTGACAGGCTCCATCTTCAGCTCAGCTTCCAATGCTCTCACTTCGCTGCACACCTCAGAAAAGGACAATGTGGGTTTTCTACGCACCTGCCTCTGAAGTTCCTGTTGCACCACACCAGGCCTCAAACCCAGGACAAGCTGGTCCCTAATCGTCATCTCATCCTGGGCAGAGCCCATTGGTTCCTGCTCCTTCCATGTGGAGAATAATTCTCGGAGACGGAGAATGAAAGCAGAAACAGTTTCCTCTTCCTGCTGGTGACATTTAAAGAATTGTGCCCGGAGCTGGGCTACTGGTGTTATACGCCCATACAGCCTCTTTAACTCTCTTAACATGTCTATACTTGTTAATTGTCTGGTTGGATTCAGTAGCCTCATCTCTCTTTTTGCCTCACCCTCAAGTGCCCCATATATGAAGTCAATTTTCTGTTCCTCATTTAACCCTTGTGCCCTCAGCATAGCCTGTACCTGCCCGCTCCATTCAGAAAAACAAATTTTGCTTGAGTCACCATTAAACCTTGGGATCCATGGGACCCCCATGAACCAAGGCATCATCATTGCATTTATCACAGGCTGACTACGTGGAACATTTTCCAGCCTGGCCCCAGTACCTTGTGACACACTACACTCTGGGCGTTCAGGCTGTCCTTCATTTTCATCTGCCATTCTACACTGTGTGGTGTGGAAAAGGAAATATCCTGCCGACTACGCCACTTATGTAACAGATTAAAAGTCTGTTAAATATAAATCAAATTTAGACTTCCGGCCACACCAACACAGCGAGAACGACACAAGAAATATATATAAAAATAGTGTTTATTATTTTTATAAGTTAACTTTAAAATGACAATCTTAAAATGACATCTCAAAGACCCAGGGAAACAATAAAATCAGGGTTTGTCCAATGTTCTGTCCCAGGGTGAACAATACCCAAATCCAGTCCCGTCCAGTGGATTTAGCTCAGTGTTTCCTCTGTCAGCAGGGCTTTGAATAGATAACGTGTTGTTGCTTCCTTGCACTTCACGTGGGTCCATCAACAATCATGCCGCATCTGCTGCTCCACCGGACCTGGCACCTTCACAACAACAAGCAACAACTAGAATGGGTCTTCAGCTCAATACTAAAAACAATACACACATCAGTGTGGGAGAGAAGACCACTTCCCTTTAGCCTGAGGTTTTGTGAGCGTTGACACTGCGAGCTCTGTGAGTCAGCTCCACCAAAGCACAGGTCTTCCAGTCAGCCACAACGCTGAGGGAGAATACAATTGCCAAGCCAGTCCACAGCAGCACTCAGCACATCCGTCCGTCCAGAGCGTTTTTCCCGTGGTAAGAGATCTAGCCTCCTATTTATTTGGAATGGTCTGATCAGCTGGCCAATGAAATCGCTGCATGATCAGGGTTTTCAGGTGTGTCAATCAGTGTTGATCGTTACAGTTTGTGATAGAGGGAAACAGTACTATTAAATGTCCAGCAATCACAGCAAACAATATAATAAACCAATCAACCACAAACATCAAGAAAAACACAGCAAACCAATACAAAAATAAGAGGAAAATCACTATATATATAAATCAGTAAAAATTCCCAAAATAAAGTAAAGTTACCCATCAATCACACTGCTCCACTTGTATATCACATGACATATGTTTACACAACAAATACTGCACATTTTATACCAGAACATTGTAAAAAAAAGTCTAGATCTAATAGTCTTGAGTTTGTGTCAGAAGTGTCGTAATTCAAAGGCTTACCAAGCGAGTTAGTATTCTACCCTGGTTTCAATACTACAGCCCGCTATCAGATCGACCCACCGCATCTTCAACTCAGAGCTCTTTTCATCCCTCCATCTCAACATTCACAACCTGCCCGGACCTTTAAAGCTCACAGGGGTTTTGTTTTGCTGTTGTACAGTACAGTACACCGAGCTGACTCTGTTATTTTAAACTAGAAAAAGAGTACGTACAGTGCACACTTAATGTATAACTTTTATTCATTTGTGCATTTATGTATTACATTTTACAACTACTAGAATAAAAACACACTGTTTGACACATTTTGTAATTATCAAATGTATGATTTTACTTAGTACAGAACTCATTCATGGTAAATATGTATTTGCGAAAAATGTTTTGTCTATTTTATATAATGTGAGTAGTTCTTTCAGTTAACGTTATGACCATTTAAGACAAATTGACACGATAAGCATGAGGAAACCACAATGTGGAAATGTGCAAAACAACGTTTACACGGAAACACCAAGAAATGGTAAAGCATTACTGTAAATTCACTTTTTTATCATTACTATGGGAAACTGTGGTTACCGCCTACAGTGTTTTGTGTCTTTCTAAAGGGCACAATGGTGAGAATTCATAAGACACTTTTGCCTGCAGGTTGCAGAAAGCTGCATTTAATGCATAGACCATTTCCTCCAAGGCTCTTCCAATTCATCCCTCTTTTCTCCCATTTCCAATTTCTCCTTCATCGTCCATTCACTCATTCCTTTCTCCCTACATCATCTCTGGTTTCTCCGCAACCAAGCAGGAAGTGCTCTCTCTCTCTCTCTCTCTCTCTCTCTCTCTCTCTCTCTTTACATTCTCGTCATGTCCACAGCTTAGAGCGTGAAAAAGAGGGCTAAAATGAAATCAGTATGCTACTCATGTCTGTCGCAGTGTGTTTGTAAGGGTGTTTTTGTGCTATAAGGGGTTGTTCACTGCTTAAGAATCCTTGAAAACAGAATAAGTTCAAGTGTCCCTCCGTAGTCAGCATATCTGGGCAAGCACTTCATTTACCAGCAACAGCGATACGTCATAAAATTGAACAACTGAAAACAGAAAAGTTGCTTCGGCTCTGCGAAATAAAAAGATGTCAATCTGAATCTAGGCCGATGTGGATTAGCCAGAACGTTGAATGAATGCGAGGGTGTTGTTGAATTTTATGAATGAAAATCCTGCTGGTACTGGTTGCCTATTTATTAGCATCAGGACACAAGAACAAAAAGCCAGACATGCACATCTGTTTGACACTAAAGGTATTTAATAGCCACGACAGATTTGGTGTTTGTGATCTGTCTAAAGACAAGAAAGACAGAGGGGTCTAGTATCAGCATCAATGGCAGCAGAACATTAATTCGAAAGCTGTAACATAAATCTACACGCACAAGTTATTTTACACTCGACTGACCTTCTCGAGCCCCAGGCAAAAACAGTGTGCTAAATGCTTCATAGTGGAGAACGAAAGAGAGAGAGGATGTGAAGTAATGCATGCTCTAACAGAGGGTAAATGAAAGTAATGAGCTATACACGCACACACAGAATAATACTGTAATAATGGCATCTTACTGTAATTGTCCAGTACCCCCTGGGTATTAAAGCAATGTTCGGCCTATTTAAATCACGTTATGCCACACGTGAACAGCTCTATCTCCGGGGCTATCCCAGAATTCTAGCCTTGGGCAAATCGTATCAACCGACAGGACATGCTTACGACCTTCAAAAATGCAGCCCACCCTCGGGATTGAGTTATGAGGACGATTCCGGTTGGGCCATAGTGTTGCGAGTAAAGCCGCCTCATTACAAAGATAAGAAAAGAACTGTTAGCACAGATAAATAAGAAAACTAAAATATGAAACACAAGATCTAATGGCATGTAATATATGTTGTGAAGTAGTGGTCAGACTTTAGGATAATAAGGTCAATTATATCCCAAAGGACAAATCAAAACCAATCTTAATTCAACAAAGGAGCCATCACTGACTCGGTATCCTTAACCTCTGAAACTCTATCAGCCCGCGAGGCCTCAGGAAATTTTCAACTGACCTTCAGGGCCAAGCCGTGAAATCCTATTGGTTCTCAGATTGAAGGTAATTCTAATGGCTTTCATATCGCTGCTGTCACTTCTGTTATTTTGTCCTTAAGGTACAAGTGTCCCTGGAGATCAAGCAGATTTCTGAGATGACAAAGCAGAGATACGGTCACGGAACACCGCTATGCAGTATAAAGCAAGGGAAACATGATCTCATTCTCCATTTCTGCTGAGCAAATGAACGATTGACCTCTGCGAAATGGACTGAAAAAAGTGCCCCAAAATAGCCACACATAATATAGTAGAGCTCTGCTGCGTTTTAATCTATATGTGCAGATTTAGGGCATATCACAGTGCGTGTATTTAAGGAACGAATAGAATAGCCCTGAAAGCTAAAGAAAGAATAGTGCGCAACAGGTTAAGAGTGTGCGGGTCGGTTTTAGACCGCCGCTCCCGGTGGAACTCCGCTGCTGTGATGACCTCATTTAGGAGGTCAGGGATTGGTTAATTGAAGGTGAGACTCCTGGTGAGTCACAGTGCCCCCAACGTCAATCTAAAGTTAGACCCTCTCCCTCGGTCTGAACATGAGTAAAAAAACCTGATAAAATATGACAAAGAGCTTAGAATAAAACACATTTAATCTGACTCACACATGCCTTTTCCAACAAAAAAAGTTAAGATGTTTAGCGCTAAATTAAAAGCCCCTTGCTTCTTTCATATGTATCACCACACCAGGAATGTCACAATTTGTCTATTTTGTTTCAGGAGAAACATATAGGACAAAGTTAAAACTATAATGAAGCTAAATGAGGTTAACAAAAACAGATACACTACTTATTTGCACAGCATCCCTCACCTTTGTGTTTCTGACAATGCTTTGTTAATGCCTAAAGACAATAAGAGATAGAGAGAGACAGAAAGAGAGAGACAGCTTGTTAATTCCTATGATAAATGGATGAGCAAATTGTGAACGTAAAAGCATTAACGACTGCACGACAAAGGCAAATACAGAATGAGTAAAGATATGGCATGCGTCCCTGCCCCAAACATTTGCTTTTTGCACAGATGTGTAAATACATGCGGCATAAACCCAACAACCCCTCTACGCCCTCTTGTTGAACACTTGTGAGAACATTCACACACACCAAATAAAATCACACATTATGAGCGAGGCTTGCTATATTAAAGTTCTACATTTATCAGTCCAATGTGTGCGTGTCCATTAGGATGCGGCTCAGTTCTGAGTTGATCATTAGCAGGTGTTTTGGTGGTATGGCTGAAACCCAATTGAGAAAAACACACAAGTCTTCACATCAAACCCGAGTGTGCACACACTCAAATTTATTTCAAACACATGTACGACACCTACACAAAGGCACAAACAGCAAAGCAAAGAAGTAATGAGAACAGATCTATCAAACACATGAGCAGAGAACTCTTGAATCCAATCCGAAGGCCTTTGCGACATTTTACACGGATCCTATTACTGTATAGATGTTTACAGGCGGACCTACATATTCTGACATAAAACTCATTTGTATTTATTACAGAGATGCTCCGCTGGTGTTAGCAAGCTATGTTCTGTGAATCTGAGGCATTTAGAGATAACACGGTGATTGGACCATTTGACCTTGACTGAACGTGTGACCAGCAGTGAATGGTTAAAGGGAATTTAAAGCCAAGGAAGACTGGCGATTTGGACACCTGAAATATTTTTGACTCTCTGTCCTGGAACTAGAATCAGACTTTGTTGAATGTGACAAGGCAGAAAGCCGGTCGGAGTTCTGTTAGGTTTGCAACAGATTCAATTAATCTAAAACTCGAATCAATTATCTATCGCTTCAAGACTGTCGCAACAGTACATCTTTGATTAATCTCTAGAAAACCTTCGCCGAGCGAGCCAACGTGCACGATGGAGAGAAAGACAGAAACAGATCGTGAGCGATAGCCTGCCATTGAGTTTCATCTGAAAGCTGCCCACGTAGAGAAACTCAAACGCACACGTCCCACACACCAACATTGCATTTTCTATCTGCCAATAGTCAATTAGTGTCAGCTGTCCAATCTAGACAGCTCAAACACACACAGTTATATGGACACATTTGATGATGTCTGTCTGTTCATCCAAAACGGTGGGAAAGTACACACACACAGCAAACACAGTTACATAAATAGCCCAAATCCACCCGTACTAAATTTGAAAGATACACGGCATCACACAAACTCAGTGAGAAGTATCATTTTCGGATACTTAAATACTTTCTTCAGTCTAACCAGCTAATGAAATGAAATCACATGGTTTAAACAGGTAATGGACGATTAATCCATCCAAAAGCGCAAAGTGACCATAAATCTGCACGATCTGCTGATTTGGTTCATTAAGTGGAAGACCGCAGGCAAAATGCATCCGACACACGCTTTGGGCTAACGGTGCAGAGTGTCCGTAATTTCTTTTCATTGCTTTAACTAAAATGCTAACACAGTTCCAGCAATATCTATGTTGGCAGCACCAGAACACGCGCACACATGCAGACAGACAGAGTGTATCTGTCCTTGTAGGGATACTTCAACCAAAATTGAAAATTCGGTCATCATTTTCTCACCATCCAGATGTTCTAAATCTGTATACATTTCTTTGTTCTGATGAACACAGAGGAAGATATTTGGAATAATGCTTGTAACCAAACAGATCTCGGCCCCCATTGACTACCATAGTAGGAAAAATGACTTTATCATTATTTTTGTTCTGTCGAACACAGAAGTATACACGTTGAAGACCTCGAAGGGGATTAAATGATGACACAATTTTCATTTTTGGGTAAAGTATCCCTTTAAAGATGTGTTACTGCATCAGGACCAGAGCTACTGCGCTCTTCTTTCATCCCATGTCCATAATTCAGCCTCTGTTAAAACTCCTAAACAAAAACTAAAATGAACACAACTGGCATATGACATCATCTGTGCGTGTGTGAGGTTTTACGTCATTTTAATTCTTTTTCGGAATTAAAAAAATTCAAATCACCTAAATTGCACGGACCCTCCTGAAATCCCCAAATCTAAAATGACTTTCATAAGGTTTGTCAAAGTGTCTATCAATATAATTAGCTCAATATTGAAACAACAAAGTCGATGAGAAGTCCTTGTGAGTATAAATCTTGTTTTGAGAATGAAGACGTAATAAAGTTCACCTGAATGTGTGTGGGTTGTGTACAGGGAGATACGAGAGAGAGAGAGAGAGAGAGAGAGAGGCATTTAGAGAAGCAATAGAAGGGTAAATCAATTGACTCGGACAACATTGTTATAGCAGAAATATTATCTGTCACGGCATCATTTAACTTTGTAGATTTATAGTAGAACCAGAGCGAGTTTATGAATGAGATCGATTTAATATAGACGCATCAAAGACAAAGGACTGAACAGAAATGACACCACATGATATAGATGGATGGATGGATGGATGGATGGATGGATGGATGGATGGATGGATGAATAGATACAATTAATAAAACTACCAGTTTAAAATCTTTCACAAATGCATTATATTTGCAGTAATGCTTTACAATCGTTCTCTCTCTCTCTCACACACACGCGGTGCAGAGGGTTGGCAGACTTTTGAATGGGATATTACATGAAGATGATGTTGCAACCCATCTGACCTTCTCTCTTTGTTTCCTGTAATCTTCCTCATACCTCAGCATTTCCTTATTCTTCTTGCTTCCATTTTCAATTTTACTAACCATCTCACTTCCTTAAAGCCTGCCTGCATCGCTTTCCTGACAGTTTCCTGATTTTGTCTCTACACATTTCATAACTCTTTCTGGGTGGTAGTGGAGCATGCCGGTGTCTTACCAGCTGTGGAGTGAGCTGGAGTCCTGGGTAGAGCTGGAGGTTCAGGTCTGCAGAGGAACAAGACCGGCAATGCACGGACAGACAGCAAACCACACTAGAGCTTCAGCACACCAAAAAGAGAGAGAGACAGCGAGGGAAAGAGAGAGAGACAGTGCAGGACAGAGACGGAACACTGACTAGTTGGAGGTGAGATGAAGGGGAGGGAGAGAAAGCATGAGAGCAAGATGAAGGGAGAGAGAACGTGAGGGAGAGAGAGAGAGAGAGAGAGAGAGAGATGAAGAGAGAAAGCTGTAGAGGGGAGGGGCTTGACTCAGTTAGGAGGGACTGTGTGGTGCTGTAGGGATGGAGAGCAATGAGAATCAGTGACAAAAGAATGAATGACCATAGGAATGAACGACCAAATAACAGAATTAATAAATAGCTGAAAACAAGAATGACTAGGATAAAGGACTGAATGACTAAATGAAGGAGGGAAGGAATAAATGAAATGACCGAATGATCAACTACACAAATGAAGGAACAAATAACAAACAAAGAAAAGAATGAATAACATAGGCAATTTTTCATTCTTTACTCTATAAGAGATAATAAATGATTAAAAATGTTATTTAAATGTCTTGTAATTGAACAAAATGTAGAAACTGAAATATGCCATATAAGCAAATACGCGTTGATGAGAGAAAGGATACAAAATAATAATGACACCTCAAGGCACGAACACAATTACTTCTTAATAACGTGCTAAAATAATACTGAAGGAATTTGACAGATTTGCATGTGAGGAACGGACCCTTTCGGAACAGAAATATATGAAAATATACTGCGAAATAAACATATTACATTTCCATATATTGAAAACTGGCGCTGGTATTTTTCTATATACAGCAAAATATGCTTTGAAAATATATGGCTATACTGTATATTAAGCATACAGATAAATTTAGAAAGGAAAACGAAAATGAATCTAATATTCATCACATTTGATCTTTTATTAAGTATTTATTGCACACACATCATTCCCATATAAATGTGAATGTACAGTATGTACACACATATTAAGACTCATTCACAGAATGAGTTAAAGCAGATTTCTAGTTCTAGTTCTTTGCTTCTGGCTTTAAAGGAGAGTAAAAAATTTTATGTAGGTGTTATTTCATGTGTTATTGCTCAATATTAATATAGAAAATTAAATGTTGTAACATTTTGACATTTGGAAAGGATTCTTTCTAGTTAGAAAAAGGATGTACTCAGTGTTTTGAGTTGACTGACAAGTGTCTGAACCAACTACAAGTATGTCTGCTCATTTACCCAAGCTTTTTGGGAAGTGTTATGTGTGTAGAGTGGTTTGCGCTGGCTTACTGGGGTTCTTGGTATTGGTGAAAGAATGCTTTTAGGCTCCCGGCCAGCACAGGTCCCAGATCAGCGAAACACTAATGACGTTCAATATCACATCAAGCTACATGCTGTTCTGCAAAGAGCCAGCAGTAAGACCACAGTAAGAGTAAGCCACATAACAGAATTATACAAGCCACAATTCAGTTCACATCTACTGTTCCGCAACAAAGAGTGATTCACTTCTACCACGAACTTACCAGCAATGTCTGGTTTAGCAATAAGGGATAAATGACTAACTTTAGCATAATGTATTACAAAATAGCAAGAGAGAGAACAAGCAAGAGAGAAAGAAAAAGATCAGTAAAGAAAAGCTTCTCAATAGGCTCCATTTTAATTTTGATGGACACATCAACACTTGTTTTGGCACCTAATATTTGCTGATCCTCCCTGTTTAATATAAGAAGTCTGCTTACGAATTATCCAGTACACGCAGGAGAGAGTGCATAGATTTACGAAAAGGAACCACAAACTAAAACTACATTTCAGTTTATTTTGGGATCCAGTAGAGAATTTATTGATTTAATGTCACACATCAAGCTGATCCCTAAATCCACTTAGACATGCAATAAAAGATCAGATAATAATGAGCTCATCTCCTCACATCAGACTTGAGGGTCGACACACGCATTTCCAGCAAACCCCCACTAGAGGCACTTCGGAGACTTCAGCACATTTACTCTGCAGAGAGACTGCAGGCAAACAAACTCTCAGGGGAAATGCAAATGACATTCTAAGGATGTTTACTGACTAAGACAAATTCAGCAATATTTCAATGATCTTGTCTCTTGTTAATTCAACTTACAACGCTTTAACGTAGGGGACAACATTAGTGATCTGTTAAATGAACAGGAGTGGGAAGGGATAGAAACCCCATTATTTATCTTTATATCGTTCAAAACATGTATTGTGTGTGCAAATGGGGGGCAGTATTTTTGTTGGCAAAGTTCAAAATATTAGAAATTTACACCTGCTCCTTACCACGTGTAAATGGTGCGTAAAATATTCAAACGTTCTGTATTATTTTAGACAAACTGATGACACTACATTTACATTTACTGTGTATGAAAATGATATTTAAGGAACTTTTTGCCCTTCATTTTTTACTCTTTAACTTTGGGTAAAACGCAAAGCTCATCACAGTCCTTTTTTGCACAGCTGTCCAACCTCAGTAGAGGAGAGGCGGGACAAACACTGCATTGACCATCCATCATACAACACATTATAGACAACAATGGAGAAATTAATATTGCTGATTGTTCGGTCTATTCAGTAATATTCTTTAAATAAGACATATGTAACTGTCATGGATATTCCAAATCACTGCAACCAACGCATCTCCGGAAAAACGCAGAGTGCTTCCAAAACGCTCTCATGCGCCAACCAGCTGGTCGTTTTCAGAAGAGCACCAGGTATTATTATTTTAGCTATATAAAAACTCCACTGTCCATTTCGGTGGACACAGTTTAATTGATAAATGTATTGGTAAGCATAACCTATTAGTATCCTATGCATTTATGCAACATTTGCGAAACAATATTTGTGAATCTGGAGGAAAGTTTTCAGGGAAGGTCTGTTTTGCGCGCAAAAATGTTTTGTTTACAACCCAATTAGAACCCAAATGAGTCCTTTTCCCAGTGGGGTTACTACAAATAAGTGTTAAAATACTACAAATCTGACTGTGTTACAGAAATGAATCACTTCACATCATTTGATGCGTTGCCGTAGCCTACTTATGTATGCTGTTACTTTTCAAATGTATTGATTTCTGCCACACAATAAAATGAGTAAAACAAAATTCCACAAACTTACATTGAAGGTGACATCCTCCAATAATCCTCAAATAAATATTACAGCGCCTTGAGTGTGGGATGACTAAAGCTTTGGTTGCAAAGAAATAAGACGTGTGATGACACTTCTCTGGACCAATAACCTCTCAGTTATAAACCTACAGGATTGTTCGTATTTAAAACCATACAGTGGAATGGATATTAAAGTATATAGAGCATGCAGCATCCTTCAGAGATCCCATGGGAATTTCAGTCCATTCCAGCCAGCCGAAGAGTCAATTGCACAGCTCCAGCATGAAGGACAAAACCTGCCCAAATACCCACAAACACAAACACTGAGAGATCACATCGAGTGTCTTAAAGGACGCAAAACAACTTTAGAACTCCGTCAGAATCAATTACACTATAAAAGGCATTGGATCTTTTTGAAAATGTCATTATTGGTGGAAGAAAAAAGAAATGGGCAAAACTGTAAACAAAACATCTTAAACAAACCCAGACAACCACAACTTCAAGGACAAAGTCCCATCACTCACAAATGCAACCACGGGCAGCTGAGGTCACAGGAAGCAGACTTATGTTTAAAAGAAACAGCACAATACGTCACTCAGAAGTCGCAACTTCTTAGGAACTTCTTGTAACAAGGCCCTGACAGGAAACTGAGATGACTTGGTGGGAGTGCGCATGTTTGCTTGTGCTTTTAGGTTGGGTAAAGAAAAAAAAGAAAGAAACACAAACTCGGTCTATTATATCGGTTTTACATTGTTTAAATTGATAAACACATTTCTGAAATAGGAAATTTGCATTGAATTATGAATGAGCATGTCAAAGAAAGATGATCGACTTACAATTATTTTCAACGAGTTTCTAGTTCCTTGTTATTGATATTACCCTCATTTATAAGGCATAGAGGGATTTACAGTGTGTTATATATGATGTTGCTTTAGGGCATCATTCAAAGAATGCAAATTACTCCAAA
Organism: Barbatula barbatula; assembly: GCF_947034865.1. Lineage (NCBI taxonomy): Eukaryota > Metazoa > Chordata > Actinopteri > Cypriniformes > Nemacheilidae > Barbatula > Barbatula barbatula. The sequence goes on from NC_136769.1 coordinate 7,170,953, forward strand.
TACAGGCCCTGTTAAATATTTTAGCTTCATTGTGCAACCGAACCTTTGTACCCGAGTACAAAACAGTCTGTTTTAAGATTAAAGGTGAGTGCAGAACTCAAAATAAACAGCATGAACACTAAACAAATGGGTTTAGTGTAAAAGATGGCAGAGCCAATTCTAAAAAGGGAGCTACATGTGCTTGTTGAGTTCACTATGAATAGACACAACACTGCAAAATAAGTCACAAGAACCTTGACTAGTCGACCAGGGAGGCAAAACTTCCTTTCTGACTAATCAACCAAAGATATCTCAGACTTTCAGACTGTTAGCTTTACACACTACAGAAAAAACAGCATGTTTGTCTTGTTCTGAATTTGCAATCATAAGCATAACACAAGAAGATTTGCTGCTTTAACAAACCGCGTAAAATGACACTTATTTCATTTGAGAAACAAAACTAAAACAAAAGGCTCTGGGGGAAAAAACGAACTGCAGGCCACAGAAGATGCAGGCGTGACAGTGATCTTGAAAAAGGGAAACCAGCAACTACATAACACATGTATAATCTCCTACATTATCCTCTGGATTGAATCATTGATTTCAATATTTTCCTCTGGAGAATTATCGCAGGAAACTGAATCACTTACCAGGGTTTATAAATCTCTAGATGGCATCTTTGAAATAACTTTTCTGAACATGGTGTGCAATATTGCCGATCTGTCCTTTAATGGACTTTAATGCACTTTATTTTTCATTAAAGTGAGTAAAAATACAGAAAAGGGTGTATGCAAACACGTAAAAGTAACACAGGAGTAAAGGTGTGAGATTCAATCGAGGTGAACCGATATAGAATTAAAAAAGAAAAAGGGGAATCCAGATATCAGTCATGTGTGACATGCAAACGATCACACACTCGATTTTGAGAACATGAAGCTGCTCTGTAAATGAATATGATATTCACCTAAAATAACAGGAGAAAAACACAGTTAGATAGAATAGAATGGGTCATTATCATTGCATAATGTAAACAAGAGCTCTCTTATGGTAACCTGCAGCTATCTATAGGAAACTCAACTTTATTTTGAGGAATTATAACTAGAACCCAGACCATTACATAATATTTCTATTATTACATGTGTGTCATGATTCTCGAGTAGTGAGACAAGGACAGAGGACCCAGGTGCAAACAGCGGTTAAGGGGTTAACATATATTTAATAAATAATAAAACAAAGACCCACGTGGGGGTAACATAACAAAACATGACACGGGTACAATAACAAGACAGGACTAAAACTAACTACACTTAAACAAGACTACAATAAACTTTAAACATGAACTACAAATAACTTAACTAACAGGACACATGAACTCACCAAACGAAACCACAATGAACCAGCACAAGACAGAAGACACAAGGGCATTAAGTAAGGGAGCAAATCAAGAGGGAAACAGGTGTAGGGCATTAATCAATAACGAGAGGATGGGAACAGAGACGAGACCTGGAGAGAGCGTATGGAAGGCCATTACAACAATAATTGCCTCTCTCCACATTAAACATGAGGTTCTGTCATGATCCTGCCACTATACTTAGAAACATGACATGATGCAGCAGAATCATGACAATGTGCACTAGTGGTTCCCATAGTGGTGCATGCTAACTTTATGAAAGAAATAGTGTAACATTTAGAGTTCCTGTTTTAACATATTGATATATAATTGTATTACCATGTTTTAACTGTGGCGACTATGGTAAAACAACGGTGAGCTAAATTTGTGGTTACTATGGTTGTTAAACAAATACCGTAGTTGCTGTGGTAAAACTATGGTTGATTTTTGTAAAGGTAGCCATGTGCACCAAATGCATCAAGCCTGAATGCATCATTGGTTCACCATTTACAAATAACTCGAATTGCGCAACACCTGCAACACTCTCAATGGAGTGAAGGACTCTTACCATCATAACGTATCAATACATGGCATTTTATCCTAATGCCTCATGTCATGGCTCACAACGCCCAGGCCCGTGTCAATGCAACAAACTTCCGCTAGTCCACTTTAAACAAAACGCGCCAAAAGCTAAAAAAGCGCAATAGTCCCGCAAAGATGCATTTCTGATTTGGAATTTAACACATTCAGGTGAGTTAAGGTACATTTGGAACAAGAAAAATGTCAGTGCACTTTATCTTAATGAAAAAATGAGCAATAACTTCAACTATCGCGTCAACTACAAAATAATCGTTTTTTATTATTGTAAGGTTAGGTTAAGTTTGGGCGTTTGCTAATGTTATTTAATGTATTTATATGGTGAGATTCTGCACCTTTTCCGTCCGTAGCTGTATCCCTTCTAGCAACAACCGTTAATGCCCTTTTCTCACTGACACGCCCACAACTTGGAGACTCGCGAGTCGAGACTCAAAGAAAATCCCATTTCCCACTCGTATTTACAATGTGGTGACGTTCATGTGTGCTTGTTTCCGATGACACGCAACATTTGAAAATGGACTTGAGTGCAAAGTATTCTGTCCTGGGAAATAACGTAAAATACAGCTATAATGATATTAATTCACGCAACACATTTAATTTTGTACAAAATAACTGATTTATCTAATCATCATCATCATCTACAATTTGCCTGTATTTATTATTTCCCTTGATGTTAGTAAGTGCCCAGGCCAGAACCCACTTTACAGGTCATTCTCAAAGCCCCATAGTACATGCTGTATAATTTGCATCTGTATTGATATAGCTTTGTGTTACTTTAGTCTAGACTAGAGTAAGTCCAGACAGAAGGGTACACCGAAACATTTTGATTGTTTACACGTGTGCAGTCACGCAGTGCAGTTCACGCACTTTCTTCAAATGCGTTCAACGTTCTCCCTCGTGCCACAAGATCAGCGGAATCTGTAGTTGTCTTAAAGAATCAGCTAAAAACACATCTCTTCCGTCAACATCTGACCCATTAGTACAGTCTTCTACTTCTTCTCAACTTCCCTATCCCCCCTTATACTTCGTATACTGTGGTAGGCTAACCGAGACCAGTTTTTACTGCACCTTTGCGTTGTTGTTCTTTTGTTAAACAAACTGCTTCTAATGTTTTCCCCTACTTTGTAAGTCACTTTGTAAGTCACTAAATGTAAATGTAATGCCGCATTTAAGAACTACTGCACTACAGCAAGTCAACAAAATAAAACATAAAATTCCTTGCAAAAACACTTCAGCAAAGAATGATGCTCATAACAACAAAAGCATCATTATGTTTCCGTTCGTGTGTAAAAAACGAACCACAACCTAAAACATATCTTCACACAATCTTTCTTTATCTCGTCTTGTTTTCTTCTCGTCTTCCTCATTATTTTTCTTTTTGACGTGCGGTTTGACAGACTGCCATGATCGAGTGGCAGAAGTTCTAGAAGAATAAAATATAATTTTGACAAAATATTAGGGAAGAGAAACAAAAACAGATCTTCAGCTATCCTGCCTTTAACTGGAAAGTTCTTGATATATTGCATTAGTGTGAGTTCTGGGATGTGTTGTGTTCATGGGTGTCATTTGGGTGTGAATTTGGGTGTGTGAGCGTGAATGTGTTCTTAAATGAGCACTTGTGGGTGTGAATACGTGTGTTTAGAAGTGCTCGATAGCGTGCATGTCTGTACGAACCCTTTGACTCATTCTCCATATTTAACCTCGGTAGCAGTGCTGGGTGTAACTAGTTACTGTAATTTAATTACTCTCCCCTTGAAAATGTAAAGTAAAGGATTACTCTTATTTTTCTGTAATTTAATTACAAGTACTTCTGATGTAATTAAACAATACAATACAGTGAGATTTACAAGTACGCTCACCTTACTAGCGTAAACATTTGGGGGGTCTTAGTCAAGTCATACCAAGAAATGTCGTACATTCGTTGGGGTATGGTTACACGAGGCATTTCAGGCAGGTTGGGATGAGCATTCGCTTTTAGAATTTTTTACAATTTTACATGTCTAATGCATGCATGGGCAACTCACAAGACACCAAAAACACTGAAAAACACGTATTCGTGCCATATGACCCCTTTTATGTATCCTTCTCACATTTGTATAATTGTTAATAAGAATAATTTATGTAGTTATTTATTCTTTATTTGAATGAATTAATGTCTATCCTTGAATCAATTCTAAGGTTGATGTAGGATATAGAAAGTAGTTAGTAAAAAGTTATCAAATACTTTTTTGGAGAGAGCAATTTGTTGTTGTAATTTAATTGTTAGTATTTAGTTATTATTAGTAACTAGTAATTAATTACGTTTTCAGAGTAATTTACCCAAGACTGCTCAGTAGTATACTAACTGTGATACTAAACTATGTCAATGAAATGTATTGATTGCAAGACATCAGAATAAACTTATTGATTCACACTAAGCACGGAAACTGTATGGTCAAGAAGGACTTATGTGCCAACCTTGTTTCAATCGCAAGCTGGAAGTTACAAAGTTAGAAAGAAAGTTTCTGATGACCAAGCTAGTTACGTTTTTATGCAGTTGAAAAAGGGGAACTGCTGGTTTCGAGGTTATCTGAGTAAATTATGCACTCGTAAGAACTATAAGCACACTCCCTCTAAGACACATGATAACACACTGGGGAAGTAAATTGATAGACACAGACAGTAACACAATTGTGTCCATAGAGGAATGGAATGTTTACCAGGACATTTTTGACAACAAAAAGGTAAGAAATTCCTTAAATCGAAAAAGCACACAAGATTATTATTTTTCTAGAATGAATTATATTATGATACCAAAATATAATCGAATTGCCTTGGGCTTAATCCAGGAAAGAGGAAAATGTGCAGCTAATAACTTACAAATGAATAAATAAATGGGAAATTCCTATAAATTGCAAGATCAGGACAAATAGTTATTCAACTAAGTCCTTTCATCTTAAATAGTTAAAATAACCTCAGTCTGGGTATGGGAGATTTTCTAAATAGCCTATTTCCATTATCAGTAAATGGGACCGAAACTGAACCATTAGATAAGGAAAATATGAGAAATTAAATTGATCATGTGCCCTTGTTTTCAGTATCATAAAGCGTCTCGATAAGTGTGATGGTATATCTCTATTCTCCACTTTATCTGTAAATAAACGTTAATATCTATTTTTAACTTACGTGATCATCTCAAAGATCAGTGTTGTCGCGGCATAAATTGGGTTTGGAAACTTAACACATGCCGTATTGAAAACTTCAATGATACCACACACTGATTCTTTTAGTGTACGTGAAGACCCGTAAGATTTACCATGACTAAAACACTAGGTGACAATTGTCACCACAGAAACGTGGTGCGAGGAAAAATATTTGTACTTTCTTTTTCCTTTGAGTGCGCTCACCTACATGTACTTTACTGAAACTGAATATAGCAATATACGATACCCAACTTCTGACTTGAATGAAAGCTCAAAGAAAATAAAACATGGCATCCCACCCAAATTTTAAAACTAAGTACATTTTAAAGTCAACTTTAGAGAAAAGTAAGTCTGATTGTATTCTCTCTCTCCCCCAAACGCCCCTCAGACTCTTTAAGATGGGGAAATCCCTCACCTTGATGTTTCCTGGCAGTTGCGAGAAACAGCGTGAGGTTCCGTGTCTGTGTTTACTGTAGTCGTACGTATGGGCGGATGGTCAGGTTACCCCTGTTACCGCTGTTGTATGAGAAATTTCGTTAGCTGCATGAAAATCTGGAGCGTGCGACATGAAATGGCGCAAAACGGCTCCTTATGTGTCCTTTTGACTGATGGATTCGTCATTTTTAATGAAAGATGCCCAGTTTTATGATGGATTTGCATGACAATTGGTTTTTGTCACAAACAGTAAGTAATACTTAAAAATACTGCATATTTAATCATGTGAAAAATGAAAAATGTGTGTGTCTAGAAGTGATATAAGCATCTGGAATACAGAGGCAGTTCTGTACAAGCTGAGCTTGACAGCCTCAGACGTTTGGACAATAACCTACATCTGTTGTGACTGTGCATGTACATTTTAGAGACGTGTTGTAAATTGTGTGGTCAATATGATTCATTATTGAAAATATTTCACTTGCTAAAGTGTTTTTGGTTGTATTCTTGTTTACTTAAAAAAACAAGTATATGTACATTGGTTTAAGTGATCGCATGAGGCAAGTAGTAAAGGGGAAGGAAGCTTTGTGCCTAAATATAGTGTGAAAACCTTAGAACCACGGATGTCCGCAGTCTCTTTAACAACCTCTTTATCTGTGTGCATGAATAAGTGGCAGTTTATAAGCTCGACAAGCTTTTAATGCATGTTGTCTTGCATTTCATCACATCGTTCCAAAATATTCAGATCTCCTGGAAGTAACCTCAAGAATTACCTGTCTCTCCCTGGATTCTGATCTTGCATCCCTGCCGTCATGTTTTTCATTGGAACACTGCTTATGACCATGCTTGGTCTACTGGTCGGGTCCACCACCGCTCACCAATGCCCACTTCATGACGCCAAACCTGGGACTGGTGAGAGAGAACGATACGGCTTTTAGTCTGTTTATTTTTTAAATCCTGTTTAGTTCAGAACTATGTCCACCAGATCCTGTTGTGATTTTCATCCATGACTAATACATAGAAATTGTATCATCACTAATGCTTTAAATGAAAATTTGCTTTGTGACAACTTTGAGTTGAGCAGATTGACAATAACAGACCATGGCCAGAGTCTAGCAAGCCTATGGATGTTCTTGTCTGTGAAAACCTTAAGTGTGATTTAAATATTGCGATGGGTTTTTATGGTGGACAGATGTTGCCGATAAAGTGTAAATTCACTGTAAGTTACTTTAAATATGAAAGCGTCTGCCAAATGCAAAAGGCTTCTGTTTTAATATGTTTGCAATGTGCAGTGTTTATAGATAAAAATAACAAAAACAAAGATTAACAAAAAGTCTGTCATCATCTACATACAATCATGTCTACCAAGCCCTCATGACGTTCTTCTATAGAACTGAAAAGTACATTTTGTTCAAACTTTTTTGTGTACAAATAAATAAATGAATTTGGGTTGAGGTGAGCTACATCTCAGGTCGAAGGTGACCATTCATCCCTTAGTCATTTCCTTCCAATGCATTTCCAAAATGAAACAGCATCATTACCTTCAATACTGACCTTTGACCTCTCCTTTTAGTATCTCCAGTGATGGATTCTCTGCAGTGCTTGACTGATTATAAGACCTATGTACAATGCACATGGGAAGAAGATTCTCATGTTCACTCACGGCCTGCAGGAAATGGAACCTCACGACTCTATTACAGGGAACGAATGAATAAGTAAGTGGAAAAAAATAAATGTGTTATTTAATGTTAACAAACAAGGCAATAGGTACTTATACATTTAAACAATATTAACAGAGTGATATAAAGAAATATATAAATGCAGGTCTTCCTGACTGTTTTATTCCTCTGTAGTAAAGATACACTTTGTGCCCTCCTTGGTCCCGGTGTTGCTTTATCCAATGGGAAGATTTCCTACAGCTGTCGCTACTACACTAAAAGGTTTGTCGCTGTCACCAGTCACACTGTCTACTTCAACGTGCCCCGTGAATTGGGAAGGAAATCTTTCAGTGTAGCCCAGCACGGTGAGTGTTCTATAAAAAATATATTTATATGCAGTATTTTGTGTGGAAAAGCCTTTTGCAATTGGTTGTGTGTGTTTACAGGAAAAGTTCTGTCCCCAATTGACTTGACAGAGAAACGGTCCAATAACGGAGGTCATGTGTTGTCATGGAGAAGCTCGTATCCTGCATCCTCAAATATTACACGTATGCTCACGTATCAGCTTCAGTACAGCATGGACGGGCAGGACTGGACTGTGAGTATGACAAACAAGCACATAAAGTGAGAAGTCAGAAACCTGAGATTCAAACTTGTGATATCCATGCTTGAGTGCCTCAATGTTACCATTGAACAAGTGTTGAGCAAATATGAAGAATTCATGTTAATTTTTCCGTTTAACTTTTTAATGTTTTCATATACATAAGTTGCATTAAATTGAAAAAAAAGAGCAGCGCCGCTACATGTGACCTCACACAAACACCTCTCAACACTACACAACTTTTATTTTCTCCAAACCGCAATAAGACTCAAAAAACCCGAATATTAATCATACTGTACAATCTACCATTCTCGAAAAACAGTGTTATAACCTCAACCCTTAAGCTTCCCACTAAAGATAAGGTTTCCACATGAAAGAGCAACGCTAGCATTGTGAAACTGAACACCAATGTGCTTTAAAGATGTGGAAAGTTACTGACTGTGTGTATTAAAGGAATCGTTCACTTTCAACATACATTTTAATGATAATTTACTCACCCCTGTTGTCATCCAAGATGTTTATTACTTTTTTTCTTTAGTCAAAAAGAAATTCATGTTTTTGATGAAAACATTCCACGATTAATCTCCATATAGTGGACTTCAATGGACTCCAAACGGCTGAAGGTCAAAATTACAGCTTCAGGGCCTTAAACGATACCAGACAATGAATAAGAGTCTTTTTCTAAAAAAAACTCAATATGTATATGCTTTACAAACACGAATGCTCGCCTTGTTCTGTCCTGCAAAGCGACTTCACGTAATACGTAATTACGTTGAAACGGTCACGTTTGACGCAGGCTGAAGTACCAAGTCAGTGTTTACAAGTTGAACATGCAAATACTACGTTAAACGCCATTTACAAAAAAGAAAGTTAAAGGTAAAACAATGATGTCGGACGATTTTGAACTTTGGAGAAGATGGATTTTTTCGCCCTGCCCTACTAACATCAAGCGTGACCTTTTCAACGTAATTACATATTACATGAAGTTGTGAACGCGCTTTGCAGAACAGAGCAAGGCGAGCATTTGTGTTTATAAAGCATATCAATTGTTTTTAATTTATTGTCTGGTATCGTTTAAGGCCCTTTGAAGCTGCACTGAAACTGTCATTTTGACCTTCATCCGTTTGGAGTCCATTGAAGTCCACTATATGGAGAATAATCCTGGAATTTTTTCATCAGAAACCTGAATTTCTTTTTGACTAAAGAAAAAAATACATAAACATCTTGGATGAAAACAGGGGTGAGTAAATTATCATGAAAATGTATGTTGAAAGTGAACAATTCCTTTAAAACAATGTATATGTGTATTCAAATTTGAATGTGTATTTGTGAGATTCATTAGTTTTATTTATTGTGATAGACTGTGGATAACATCAGTGCCTCGGAGTATATGATTGACAAGCAAATGCTGTTGCCTGGTTACCTTTACCAAGCCAGAGTGAGGGCCCGAGATGCTGTTGGACTCTGGAGCAACTGGAGCCAACAGGTGTCCTGGAAAACCCACAGTGGTGCGATGAGCTCAGTCTATATAAATCTGGTCCATATGAAACATGTTAAAAATGCTCAAATAAATATTCTTTATATACATATGCTTTATACATCTCCACTTTCCATGTTCCCTCACACCCATAGGTGGAGTATTTAATCTGCAGTGTGTGATAGAAGGAGACACAAATGTGACGTGCAGCTGGCAGATGAAGACAGAAATGTCTCACTTCATGTCGTATCATCTTTGGTGCCGTCACAGTGACACTCAGTGAGTATAACCCACAGAATCACGTGCTATATTTGATTATTGATTTTAACTGTGTACATTGAAGCTGCTTTTTTGGCCTTCAGAGCCTCCACGCCTTGTTGTGAAACTCCTTTGCTGAAGTCGAGAGGTGCTGAGGTGTCTGAGTTTTACTGTCCCATAAATACTTCGGATCCATACCTGTTAACAGTGGATTTGAGACCAGTGTGCCACAGCAGACAATTCCACCCCTCGGAAAACAGTGAGTATAAGAATACTTTTCTTGAGTATTTCAATGCTTCCACCTAGTGTGCAGGAGGAACATTACACACCTTATGGTAGCTGCGAGTGATTCAAGATGCAAGATTTTAAAACCAGATGAAACTAAAGACTGAACTCTGAACTAAAATTGCACGTTTATCTTCTCCAGTTCAACTTCCACAGCCCGACCTGGTGCATGTGAAAGAGGCAAATGGGGTTTTCAGTCTGAGTTGGTCTACGCCAACTGTCTTTACACCAGAAACATTCTTCATCCAGCTGAAAATCTCAACCGATGAGGTACTGATGTTAACAGAACGTATCTGTTTTTCAGTGCACTAAACTGTTAGTGAGCATTGTCGTGATTTTCTTTTTGTAGACGTCAACGCTGTACAACCTAACTGGGAATGCAGGGTTTGAGATTTCTTCTAACTCTCTACATCCTTCAACTCAATACAAAGCCCAGATCAGATTTCTGCTTCAAGCTAGTAAGGGTCTCAAGGGTCTGCCATCTAAATGGTCACCGCCAAAAGTATTTACTACCAGTCCAGGTAACACTACATTTTATTTTTGCAATTGCCTTTTGGCAATATGTAGAATAGACTTTGGTAATAACTGGAGGCCCTTCCTACAGGAAATATTTGTAAAATGATTTGAGGAAAGTATTTGATACCCAGGACATGATGCAATGATGCATATTTTACAAAAACTGTTTGTGTTTGTGTAGCTTCCTGGTCCGTTACCACCATAATCTACATTTTGGTTGGTGTGACTGTTGCTGTGATCTTTATTGGCTTTTACAACGCCCTTCCAGTCTGTCACAGGTAAAATATGTATTCACTTTTGATGTGTACAACAATTACTTTTGCTGCCATGTTTATTTGTTTCCTTGACTGTGTGTACTTCTTTCAATAGAAGGATCAAATTATGGAATGGGTCGATTCCATCGGCTATAAATAGCAGAGTGATGGAGGAAATCATCAAGGTGAGTCTTTACTGACTGATCTTAGAACAGTGGTATACTTAAATGTTATAGGTCAATTTGGAATTTTCCAAATGTTATTCTAAATTTGTTTTATGGTAGTTTTAAGTAATATTTTTAATTAAGTTAGATTTTTATATGATTAGTTTGTATGTCAATGTTAAGTTTAGTTGTCATATTATTATTAATTTAATTGGTTTATCTGTTACTGTATAAGTTGAATTTTTTTATATTTTATATTGTTTATATTTATATTTTTGTCATAGTTTTATTTTCAGTTAATAATTTTAGTGATTCATTTTAAACTTAGTTTAGTTTTTACCTGAGGCAAAAAAAAAAGTATCCAAGTGTTTGACAAATTTATTTTTTATATTAAAATTGTATTTGTGTTCAGTAAACGGAAATGTTTTAATAGTTTTAGTAAACCCTAATAACCTTTTCAAAAACACCTGGGTAATTGGAAAACTATGTTGTACGGTACAATACATTAAATAATACTCTTTATCTCTGTCTATTTAAGAAGTCCACCACAGCATGGCCATATCTCCAGAGCGAGAAAGAGAAGACATCCATGTGCGTACTGCAGGCAACCGACAATATTAGTGTCTGCAAAAACAGGTTAGTCCATTTAGATCTCTACATTTACATCGTTGGCGCTAAACAAATGTAGTTTAGTTTCCTTAAAAGGTCACCAGAACATTACTATATAGTAAAACTTTGGCACCACCAATGTGGGCACATAGGCCGTCTTAAAGAAATTAACTAATTCAGCTAACTGTACTATATGCTGACTGTTAAACAGTTCTGCAGATTATGTTGACCAGATATCAACTTATTAAACTATATTGATTTTTTCTGACAGTATCTCTGGGGAGCCACTTTTGTTACACACGGACGCTGTGAGTTCAGATCCCACAGCTTCGAAGAAAAGATGGTCAGATGGATTGTGCCACTCATATGTGTTGGAGGGCATATACCAGGACAATTCAGGAATGAGCTTCAGCGGGCCGTATATTCTGTGCTGCGAGGAGTCCTGCGGTCAGGACGAAATCTATGATACGTCTTCTGACAGATGTCACACGGGCCTGTCTGGAACGTCTGAGAATTCAGGTCCAACAAACGGAGGCTATGTTGTGACTCCTCCCATGTTAGTATCTCAAAACCCCACCCCTGTCGACAGTTCGACCATTAACCCGTCAGACGAACCCCCTGCTTACACCCCCAAATTAGATCAGGGTAATATCGTCCACCTTCATCCTTCAGGTTATTTCATGATGCCATGCGCTGGCGTAAGCCAGTCAGAGCCGAGAGGGTATGTGGCGCTGTCACAGCCTGGAACATAATGATCGATGACTCAATGACTCAAAAGATCCTGTAAGCTTAAGAAAGCTTTTAATATAAGAGGGTCCCAGAGGCTCAGTTGGAGACTGGTATTGAGCGATCTTTGCTCCTTAGATATATGTAGACGTTTTACATGCTCATAGTCAATGAGGTTAAAGACTTGTTGGACCTCAGTCGGACATTTTGACTCAAAGATATTATCTTGTGCTGTAGCCAAGTCTGCCCAATAGATGACAGTGTTGCTTTCAATTTCATTTCTGCTTTTCAAAGTCGGCAGTAGCTGTGAAGCGCAAACGCATTAGATGAAAATGAATGTATGTGTTTAGGGCTCATATTCCACTGAAGAGGAGAAGTCGAACACTGAACTGTTTTAATGTACTTATTTGTAAATAAAGCAGATTGAATTGGCTTAATGGATATACATCCAGTTTGCATATGATGCATGTTGCAAGTTATGTGTCATGACAACCAACGCCTACAATTTGCTTAACAAAAACTTGAACACTATTTTTTTTATTTCCTTCTAGTCAAAAAAGCTATAAATGCAATGCATCAAAAAAAATTTTTTTTGTATATATGTATAACTGTGTGCAATTGTGTAGAATAGTATAAAATGCATTGTTTCAGCAAATGTTTCATGTCTTAATGTTCTTGTACTAGTGTGATTGCAAAGCGTCCTCATCCAACCAAGTATTAAAGATTTTGCTGAAGTTCATAACTGGTTCTCTTTGGGTTATTTTATGTGTTTATTTCTGTGCGAGTGTGAGATACCATCTCATGTGAGTTTGTGGTAGGCTGCAGATATCCGAGTTTCACACAGAGCAGATTTGATTTATCTCTCCACTAATCTGCTCCACTTTGCACCTCATGTTGGCCGGGTGTGTTTTCGTGACCGTTTTGTAATTGTACTAACACACAAAACAGGCCACACAACACCTCAGAAAGTTGTACAAGCACAAATATCATAACCGTTTCTCCAATCAATTTTTCTAGTCCTATCTGCCATCGAAATGGTTTAATGAGCTTGTTGCACTGGGACTTCCTTTTTTATATAGGATGTCAGTAATGTTCCTTCGTGGTAACGTTCATTACATTTTTAAAGTCCATGTTAAAAAAAGCAAGAAAGAGATGTGGTGAACAATGTGTCCCATTTGCTTTGTTGTAAGTAAACAGGAAAGTATTCAAGGCGTTTGAACGCTATGTGTTACGAGACCATTATGCAATTGTAGATCCACATGAAATCTGCAGAAATACACATTTAAAACATTAAAACACTAAACATACACTATAAGTCAACACAATATCCATATTAAAGGCATCAAAACTATGGAGTGCCACACACACAAAAAGAAACATATGTAAAAACTTCTTTATTTTATCTTGTTTCTTTTTTTAAGTACGCCACTTCGTCTAGATTACTCTATATACTCGCATTATAATGTGCTTTGTAAAGAAGGTCCTATGTATGCTAAAGAATTTTTGCTTTTGCCTACTATGGTCCAACTCTTCAAAATGAATAAATAAATACATTTTCATCAATTATCTGTGCAGGATTTAAAGATAACGCATTTTAAATAAAAGTTTACATGAAACTTAAGTCAAGTAAAATTGTAAATCAGGTTTTCTTTTAAAGTTTAAAAATGCCCTTTTTAGCAGTCATTTCTTGGTTAAAATTATATTATACGCTCAATTTGGATGCATGTGAGTGCTGTGATGTCTAACTGTCTGCATTTGTGTAACTCTCTGCCAGTCACGCAAACCACATCTGACATCATCAATACAAACCCATCCCAACACTGGCTCGGTAGACACCACGGTGTCACTCTTTAAAAAGCGAAGAGGTCAGAAGTCACGGGGAATGATATGAATAAAGAAAAACTGTCCTGTCAAGGATTAAGTCAGAGAGATAAAGGTGGAGGACTTTTCTAACTGAAGCGATGTGACCAGGAAAAAGAGGTTGTTTCAATTGACTAGATATTTGCTTGGAAACGCACAAGCGCAAAGAGAAATTGAGAACGGGCCTCTCACTTTGAAATCAGCTCTTTGCAAACACACTCTCATGCATAATCAATAGACCAATTGTCCGTCAGCTTTCAGTAAAACAAGATTTGGAGGTAATCTGTTTAGCTGCATAATCCTGCCCCCTTAGATGACCTCTGACCTTTGATGAACCACTCATGGAGAACCGATTCCCAAGCAGGACTAATGTGAACTGCTGATTCAGAACCAAACTCGCCCAGCCAAAAGAGGTCTTAAATTCAGTTTTTTGGGGGATTAATGAGTCGACACTTGGAAGGTTGTTTGTTTTAAATGATGTTGTATAGCGATGTATCATGCTTCCCATCTGAAACCAAAATGATATCAAAATTGAAAATATTAATAAGAATGTTTCACACCCGACAGGTTGATAATGTATTAAAGTAAAAACTGAATAACTTAAGTGATCAACAGCAGATGTTACGGTAACCTGATGCACATCAGGGTAAAGGATAAGAAGATCTTGAATTACTTTGAAACTGGGCCCATTGTGGAAGACAGATACGTAAGAAGGCAGGATGTTGTTATTTGTGGCTCAGGTTCGCACAAAGTTGTGCAGAGACGAACATGCGTGCACACTCATAAACTCACGCAAACATCAATGGAAGAATACACATATTCCCAAACCACACATGCGCAATAGATCAGATCTTTATCAGCCCCGGCAGCACACACTAGCTTCCTGCTGTCTTATTTCGGTCCTTGTGTCGTGTGCGTGTGCAAGTGTGTGTGTCTGTGTGTAACTACTGTACATTTGTGCGTGCATTATGGAACAGTCGGAGCTGTAGGCCTGTGTCTTACATCATTTGTAATGTCAGAAAATGGGTCTATATATCATGTATCATTTTTTGTTTTTGTCTATTGAACACATTTATATTGGGACCCCTATACGTTTTAAGGGCTTGCTCATTTATGTTTAGGCCTATAATGTAAACATTTTCCCAGCAATTTTTCAGAGACCTAGCAGGAAAATGCACTTTCAAGCGTAAATGGAGCCAAGCATAAGAAAGGATGATTTACAAAAAAAAATACTTTCATGAAGTTCTGTGATGGTTATCTTCAGCTGTTAGCATGATTGTGCATTCAGATCACAGTCGAACATCAATTCACGACTACTAAATTTCACACAAAGTGCTTGTTTTAGAATGACGCTATCCAGACGTACCCTTACCTGCATGTCAGTGTCTGTTTGTGTGTGTTATGCTAGCTGGCTAATGGAGGCTAAATCACAGTGAGGGAGGGAAACTCTCTGTTAGCATACGTAAGATTTATCTGCTCTTTATTTGCTTTACCTCATGCAAACATTAGCGCTGAGTGGCTGTACATCACACACACGCAGCAATAACGATAACAAACTTTATAGTGACTTTGATTAAGTGTTCATTGAGGGAAATGACAGAGGTAGCAGATATTCTCTGTGTTTTGGAGCAACGTTTAGTCTGTGACATTTTAATATTGCCACATGTTATCAAATCCAGAGTGTTTTTGGGAATATTTTTGCTTTGGTTTTAGATGTTTCTGCTGTAGTTCTGAAGCACGTCATATTTCAATGATTGTTTAGGTATGTCGGAAGAACGGTAGTTGCACTTGGATATATTTAGCATCCTCATCATTTTGTCGTCCATAATTTAGACATAAATGTACATAAACACAATCCTGTTAGTTCACCCAAAAATGGAAATTCTGTATTTAATTACATTCGAGTTGTTCCAAACCTGCGTAAATGTCTTTGTTCATTTGGAAACATTTGGAAGAATGCTTCCGGTTCTTGGCCATCATTGACAGCCATAGTAGAAAAACTTGCATTATAAATGTCTTTGTTCTGTTGAACACAAAATATATTTTGAAGAACGTAGGAAAGTAAACAGTTCTAGCGCACTTTTTACTACCATTGTCATTTGTCCTATGGTTGGTGTTTGGTTAGAAACATTTTTCCAAATATCCTTTTGGTAACACTTCAGTAGGCCTATAGGGTGCCATTCTCACTATCAACTAGTTGGTAGGCTATAAGCATGCCTACTATTGGCATATCGGCTGTTTATTAGAGTTTATAAAGCACATATTCTGCATGACCAGACTCTACAACCCTAATCCTACCCAATACCTCAACCTAACAACTACCTCACTAACTATTCATTAAGGATTTATTGAGGAAAAAGTTGCAGTAGACGATTTGTCAATAGCGAGAATTGCCCCATACTGAAGCGTAACCACAAATTTAGACAGATTGAGGATTTGTATTTGTGTGCCTTTACTGTAGGCCTACTTTAAATAAAGTTTATTCCACGACAGAACTTAATTCATATTCTAAAATATACCCATCAAAACATCACTGCATCATTGTATTTAACTGAAATGTAAAGTCCATTTCTAGGTGCCAGCCCTTCAGCAAGGTCACATGCTACCGCATAAATCAAGCTGATAAAGTTTAATGCATCCCACCTCCCATTTCCACACCCCTTCTCAAACTTATCTGAATATCATCATGTCTGAAGTTGTGATGTATTGATGCAACCCATTCTCTTAGATTCCCAGACCCAGGTATAGAAAGGGGACTTGTGCTGTATAAATAAGACATCCCTGATATTCTAAAGACACAAGTGTTTAGAATAAAGTGTTTTCTTCATCTGCCCCGTTCTTTCTCTTTTATTCCAATCTTATTTAAGACCCACAATTTACACTCACAACACGTCCATCTCATAAACAACATTCTTTCACACAGTTCTCACAAACTAATTCACAGCCCTCCAAACCACAAACTGGTCTCTTTTTAAAAGTCTTGCGGTAACCTGTGACACCTGTTTTCATCACTTAGCCCAACCCACCTCATTCAGGTAATGACTAGACATGTTTAACCAAACAAAACCGTGAAACTAGACAGAGATGTATCATGTTCAGTAACATCCCTCCATTTAACCGGCTCTCTTGGAGTCTCTGGTGCAGAGGAATGCAGGGAGCGTGTAATAAATAACATTCATTCAACACGTACATTTCTGTTTTCAACAGAGCAGATATGAAATGAAAAAGCGTATCTCATTTGTACCGGTGGGCCGCAGAAGAACAGGGCATCCTGACCAAACCAAAATAAACTGCATGATGAGTCATTTTTTCATGACATGTATGCTCATCAAGCACATTATACACATTTATAATCAGTCGAAGAAATTAGTTTTTCTATTCTTTAAACACTTTTAGAGTTATATACTATAGTGTTGTTCCAGAATGCCGAGTGCAGACCTGTCAGTGGCCCTGAGAAACGGCATTTTGGCTGTGTTATGTTCGCCCTAACAGGGGAATGTTAATCAGGATCCTTTGGACTAGGAACATATTTGTCACCTTCCTAAAAACAAATACAAACAACATGATTTCCCAGAGTAACAACACTATAAACATTCCCTTCCTTTCAGGAACACCAAAGGGGTGCCAGGGGAACCTCATTGAGTGACAGAGAATAAACAGTCGACACAGAAAACCTGCAATATTTAGCAAAGTACTGTGGAAGTCTGACAGGTTGGTCCGAGTTGTGCGTTTCAACCGATGTGTCAAACTAGAATCAAGTCCAAATGGTTAAAGTAAAACAAAAAGGCTTTGCCAGGGCAGATAACAAATTTCTACAGTTTCCTTGAGCAGGAATTTATTACTTATAAGATGCTATTTTACCTCAGGAGACTTTATAAGGTTCTCAGTTCATTTAATTATCAGAGATATCAAACAGAATTCCTTAGGAGATTGCAAATGGTATAAAGTGAAATAAGAAAATCAGTTACACTTTGATGGTTAGTGTTTCGGTTTTATTCCATGTATAAAAATGGGTGCAAATTCTGCACCAACAGTTTACAGATTCAACACAGACAGACAGACAATGACCTCTGTGGAAACAAAAATCCACATTTTGAACATTTTGGTCTCGTGGTGAGTGTTTCGTAGGTGTATGATAAAAAATGCTGGTTCTGCTGTGATTTAATAATAAATAATATTAATGATAAAACTCATACTGCTTCGTGTTATATATATAATGTAGCACCTTTACACTCGAAGAGAAGTAAATGAGATAGCAATGCTTTTCCCTTTCTTCACCTGTGTGAATTTCCAGTATTAAGAATTGCTTAAATAATAATAAAAAATGATACTGCAAACAGTTTATAGCAAGTGTGTGCCTTTGCTTGGTAATGTATTAAAGTACAATTTTGCATAATTATCCCTCTGTGTATGCAAAAGTGCATCACGAAGTGCATATGATGCTCCTCTTTTTGTGTCAGATGATACTGGATACTCTTCAGGCCTCAGTTTTTGCATTGATCCCACAACAAAAACAGAAATTACAACTATTTTCATCTTGCAATACAACAGGATGTAGCACAGGAGCAACTAAACCCTTTCTTAGGATCATGGGAAATGTCCGTTCTTTATCACTCCGAATTGCGTTCAGTGTCCAGTTTGCGGTTCGGTCCTTCCAACATTCTGAATTGCTTCATTGTCACGGCCCCGACTTCTGACTTTTTATCCTGTCTCTCATAGAATCCAACAGGAACATCCAGAAAGAGTCTTCGCCTGACAAATCCTCAAAGCCCAAATCTGCAGCACGTTCTGTGACACAATTGTCCTTCTCCTCATGAATAAGGGGGGAAATTGGGAACATGGTGTTGTGAGAGGTGATTAGTGAAGTAACTCCCAGGAAGGTTATACAAATAAGATCTTGCATGGGAGAGGCTGCGTCCATCTGAACATCTTTCTGGCAAAACAGACATTCATAATCATTCATTTGCAAGTCGTCTTCAATTTTTTATACTCAAACAAAACTCACGTGATTGTTGCACTAACAATAGTAAGGTCAAGGGTTCAATTTGATTTTAAGTTGCTTTGTTTTTATAAATTGTCAGCACCAGGATATGAGAAGCTCACCTGTCGTGTCGGTACTACATGAGCAGAGCTCTCATGGCCGATTTGCTAATGCGGTATCGCTGTTTTCTTTTGCGTTTCGGGGGCTGTGGCGGAGGTCGGGGAGGTGTGCGCGGAGGTGAATGCTGCAGTGGAGGAGCTATGGTTCCTGTTAACAACAAAGGATAAAAACAAATGAATCAACCTTTTGAATTCTCAGTAAGTTCATAATGTGATGTGAGTTTTTTTAGTGAACTGGCACCCGGAATCAAAACCTAAAAAGTATACAAACACGTATAAAACATCAATTCAGTTCCAAACAAAACATTGTGCTTAACTCTCACATGCAAAACAGAACTTACCCCCTAACTAGTGTTCCATGTGAATCCGTTTTATATTCATTAAAACTAAATCATTGTTGTTCTGTCCTTTTATTTCACCTGGATGAATGAAAGAAGCATCACAGACGTCTGTAGGTGTGTTTATATTACAATACCTGTTTGTTGTGTGCTTGGGTGTTGTTTGTGGTGGAGCTGCAGTAGTTTCTCATCCTGTTCTCTGTTCATTTGTTGAGCTTTGAGGTGATGTTTGTGTTTATCTTCATCATCTAAAAGTTTGTGCAGTAACAGTGGGTCCTCCATCTCCTTATCCTTCGCTTTTTGGTCTGGGCTCATCCCGTCAACCCTCTCGTCCTCTCTCTTCTCAACATCTGAAGTCTTATTGTTCGCCTCAAGAGACCGAAACAAATCTCTGTGATTTTGATTGGCTTTCTCTGCGGATTCAGAGACAAGCGGATCCGTCTGATTGGTCCTTGCAAAGTTGGCATTGTATCT
The DNA here is from genome assembly GCF_947034865.1 of Barbatula barbatula. NCBI lineage: Eukaryota > Metazoa > Chordata > Actinopteri > Cypriniformes > Nemacheilidae > Barbatula > Barbatula barbatula. The sequence continues at coordinate 7,190,853 of NC_136769.1, forward strand.
GTTTAACTGATCGACTTCTTTACTTCCTGTGTGATTGATTTCGTGTGTGAGATTTGCCTGATGCCTCAAAGTTTTATTTGTCAGTTCCGTCGACTGAATCTTATTTTCCGTCGTCCGATTGTTTGTACTTTGGTTGGCGTTGTTTTGTGTTTGATTTGATCGCTCTCTTTCAACAGCCTTTGTAAAATTGTTCAGAGAATCTACGTCCTCATTTTCCGTATTCTCTGTGTGATTCGGTAACGGACCCGTCACCCCTGTGTCATTTGTGTTGCCATGATGTCTCTGTGCATCGACAGGGTAATGGTGATGACCTTTGCCCCCGCCATACTGCGTCTCGTTCAGACCCCAGCCGTCACGGCCTATGTGGAGCTTGATATCCCCAGAGGGTCGAATAGCGTCTGATGGTCCCAATTCGTGGAGCCTCTCTTTTGGTATCCAGCTGTGGCTGAGCAGGTCCTCCAAGATGAGCCTCTGGTTGGGTTTGAATTCTTCCCTATGGTGGAGCTCAACTTTAGAGCGAGATTTTCCTGAACGATCGCGCGGTTCCTGTTTGTTGGTTGACGACTTCTTGCGCTGGGTGGGGCGAGGAATCGGCTGACAGCGGCACTCTAAGTGATCGAGGACAGAGACGACAGCCTTGTCATAGAGCGGCCGCTTGTTCACGTATTGTATCTTCATCACCTGAGATTCAAAAGAGCATACTGTTAGATTTGATTTGGCTTTTTATAAAAGGACAGAACCAGAAGGTATGTATGTGCGTGAGTGTATACCTGAAGGTATCGCGTGTGTGTGAGTACAGGAACGCACTGAAAACTTTTGGTATTACAGCAGCCTGAACACCTCTGGACTTCCACACACGGAGGCCACAACAGGAAATTTGCATTACTACGGTCCAACATGGAGCGTGTGACCTCAATGACCTCCGTCCTGACCTTACAGACGGCTTGCTGAGCGGGCTGAGCATCTGCAGACAAACACACATACACGTCTGTAATGACTTGCATAAAAACAATAACACTGTGTTAACTCTTTTAAACATCTCCTTCTTTGGTCTCTCCACCTGTCAGCTCTTTTTTTCAGTTTTTTGTTGTATTTCAGGACAAAAACCTTCACCGTTCCATCATTTTGCATCTAAGCAAAAACAGCCTGGCAGACGCTGGCTATTATTGTGCTAAAATAACTTAACTTATAATGAATAAATATTTAAGTCCTTGCCATGATTTCCATTGCAAACACTCCTCGTCCCATTACATTAGAATTATTTTATATTTTACATTGTTTGCAAAACTTTTAATTTATAAATTTAAAAAGAATTGCAGAGTGTGTGTTTTCTTGAAAGTGTGCATGTGCAACAACACACACACGTCTCTCAGGATGGGTGACAGAAAGATTGATTTGTGATCATTATTTGAGAGATAAAATATGAATCATATTTTCACAGCTTGATTCTGCCAAAAAGTAATTGCTCTGCATTGGGAGTTTTTGGGATGATAAATCACTGCAGTGTTTCATGTAGAGCAAAACGGATGTTTTACGGTCTCAAAATCAAACGTAAAATGGATCATTGTAAAGATCAAAACAGATGGACCACTAAGCAAGAAAAGAGAATGAATTTACTCAAACTAACCGAGACTCCGTGGTAGACGGTTACTGTCATTGTCACTGTGATCATCTGGCTCAACCTCTGGAGAGCAAATTGAATGAAAATTAACGTACAAAGTTCGAACGAAAAACATGTAATACTGATATCGTATCAATTATTTATTATATGTCATTATAATGGTCAACATTTTCTTAAACAGCATTTTTGAGAAATTGTATTTGTGAAATGCAATTTTGAAAGAGACATTTTGCCATGTTTGAATCTATGATTTTACATTGGCAGAAAATGTCTATGAGACAATCTTAAGCAACAGCATTGCACACAAAGATTTAGAGCACCATGCAGATGTTTCCTAACAGCTGAAGACAATTTAAAGATCTTACTAAGAGATATTTAGTTCATTATATCTGAAGCAGTCAGCGGGATATAAACTGTTTGATTAGGCAAACAAAAAATATGAATACAAGACTTGAGTAAAGTCCATGTGAATAATTTGAGACATTCATGTGACTCAATTCATGCGACTGAGAATAAGTGACATTTACCTATGGACAATAGAAACTGCAAATCCTGCATAGACGACACAGATCCACTCTTTACCAGATTAACCACAGCGGCTGGGAGAGATTCGCCCTGTCAGAGAGAGAAAGACAGACATCCGATACTCATCAGTCTGAAATATATTTGTATTTTGTTTGCCTCCAGTATGTATCCAGCATTTGTGTGTGTGTGAAACAGAGGAACAGAGTGCTATGGATGCTGGTTTGTCTCAGGGTGTCAATGCGGGTCTTGGGGACACAATAGGTCTGTTCATACGGCGTGTCCAGGCGTGGGCCACTGACCCTCTTCTCATCTGGCAGCATTTACGCGGGACGCAGGAAGGAGGGCAGAGAGGAAGTGGGGGATGGAGAGATGGAGCAGAAGAGGTGGAAAGAGGAAAGGTGAGCTTGAGGAGGAGAGAGATGGATAATGGAGGCTGTCGAAGGATGGGATTTTGATAAAGGTAAATTATAACAATACTGGCCAGTGATTTAAAGAATTTCACATTTGGAAATTGCACTACAAACTTCGGAAAGATTATTCTAGATTCCTAGAAAGCTCAAGTTTTGTTCAAATTAATAAATGTCCTAAATTTGTGGGTTTACATTTTTTGCTGTCATCTCCATTCCATTGTCCAACTCACTGCCATCCGGTTGTGCATGCACAGAAACACATCTGCCAATATCGCAGCATGGTTTCAGATCTAGATCTAGTCCACATCAACACATAAATAAACAGGTTGGATGAAATGTTGTCATAGTAATCCTGTCCAATCAGTACAGAATGAAAACACAACACACTAATATGCTAAATATGCATGCATACACTGTACACACACACTGAACTAAATTGCTTTATGGCTACCTAATGTAAATATAGAGCATCACACTTAAACAACAAAACACAACAGAACCCACAAGCACACACCAGATGGCATACAGACATATCGTTTGTACTTTTCCTTTCATGTGAAAAAAAATACTATTAATATTATGTTACGCTTGCAGTTTATCTTAGTATCATCTACACACAGTGATGTGACTGGTCTGGGAGATGTTTTTGTAGTTGTAAAGAGCTTGTTTCTGTTGATCACCAGTGCTGAACCACCCTAATGTAAACTGGGTGCTCCCAATATCACTGGCCCAAAGGATTCTGGGATTGTGGAGGAGTGGTGGAATGCTTGGCTTGTTGGGGAGTAATGATACATAATCACACATCTGCTGACAATACAGTCATACACGTGTACGTTTATATTATCTGCTAACAAATGCAAATATGCACAGCCATCAGTTTGTGCAGCTGCAAGAAATAATAATACATAACTTGGTTTAATGTTTTATTATCTGTAACATCTGAAAACATATAATCATGTGAACTTGACTTATGTCTATTTTTACCGGTGAGTTTTTTTTCTTCCAAATCACATCCCGTGAAGAGATGAAAAGTGATCTTCTTACAAGGGGAACTCCCAAAGAAGAGAGAGGGCTCATAATCACAGCTTTAAAATGGGTTTGATCTTACATTTCCAACAATAAATAACATTTTAAGCATTACGATTTCCATTAAACACTTCCTACCATAAATTCCAGTTTGCTTCCATGAACAGGATAAGGTGTCTTTCATTGAGATTGCACGAGTTGAAAGTAAATTGAGTCATTTTTCGTTTGCGCACTCTAAATGCATCTCAATCCCATTTAGGATCCCATTTATGACCCTGTCCCAGTGATTCTCAGGCTATTGCCAGGGCAACACCCCGAACGGGTGGCCGATCCATCACAGGGGTATTCCACAAACAACAAATAAATCCTTCGCACATTTAGATCTGCATTTAAGGAAATATTTAATTGAATAAAGACCCTCTACTAAAAAAATGCAGACCTTGATAACTCGCTCTATGACCTTACGTATATGGAGGGGTCACAGAAGTGTCATATTGTGATTAAGTGCCCTCGTGCAATAACACGGCTGCAGTGGTCATCGGAAGGGCAAATGCATTAGAACCTGCAGATCTCTGGTCCTCAATGTCAACAACTTTGCTCTATTGAGGATTAGGCCTACAACTCGTGAATGTCTTGGACCTTTCGGGAACATTCATTCTTAAGTTATAAAATGCACAGTACAAATTCTCATGTTTTTATTACGAACCATGAGCCGCCATTGAAACCATTACTTTGTGAAAATGAACCACAATACCCATTGGAATATAATTCTGTGTAGTGTATTTTGGGCCTAAGATGTTCGTCCCCCAGATAACAGTTCACGCTTAGATTCCCCAACACCAACAACGTCCCAAAGAGACTATTATATTTTTGTATACAATAAAACCATTAAGGAGAGAAAATCCATAAATGCTCAACAAATTAAAATAAGTTAATTCATAAAAACAAAACCCCTGTTGAAGACTTAAAGGAATGCAACAAACCCAATTACAAAACTTTCCAGGACAACAGGTTCGTGTCATATCTCACCTCCGCGCTGCCGAGCCGCAGACACGCCGCCGCCAGCACCGCGAGAAGAAGCGGGATCCGCGATCTCATCTTGCTGCCGTGCCGCTGCGGGGCTCCGCGGGACAGCGCGCATCGAGAGAGACGCGCACGCACGAGACGCTCAGCACCGGGCGCGCGGGACAGCGGCTCTCGAGCAAATAGCAGGTTAATGAAACAGCGGTTCTGAGCCCCTCAGCGGCTGCGGAGGCTTGACATTCCTCGCAGTGCGCAAACATTCAGATTGCCCTCCACGGCAGAGTGGCTCTCTTTGCTGTGGCCCATCTGAAGTCCTTTGAAAAGCAGTTTGCGGATTAACGCGAAGAGAGTTTTCCCAAACTCGCACGGCTTGTGATTCAATTAATTTACGTATCGATGTGCATGGTCCGGGCGAAGACGTGTCTTTTTGTAATATCCGACATCAAAAAGTAAGCTACGAAGAGGAAATAATGCAACTGAAATTTAATTTAAGTTTAGTACGCAACGTCGTTTTAAACGTCTCCTAAATAGCGATGCATGTGGTCTTTTGTGTTCTTCCCTTGACAAAACATAAAACAGTCTCAAATAAAGTGTTTCAATCCAAGATTGTCCACGTGTGATAGCCTCTCACACAATCTCTCCGTAATAAAAGCGACATGCGTTATATAATACACGTTTCCTTATCAATATCCAGCGCGTGCACGGCCGCGCGCGAGCTGTCTGCGTTGCGTTGATAATGAGACTCTGAGTCGAGGAGGATTTCCAGAGGACTCTTATCTTACCCTCCCCTAAGAGGCAGGGCTGCCAGTGACTTCCATTGTGAGAGAGGGTGGATGGAAGAGGGGTGAAGAGAAGGCCCGTGATGCTTGCTGAAAACGAGCATGTCCACCTATCTGTCCAATCACAGCATTATAGTGGATATATAGACCACTGTCAGGGAGGTCGAGCCCACCCTGGAAGGCAAGTCAAGTCTGTTGTTTCATTTTAAGAACTCCCTTAACTACTGAATTTTGCATTTGTTATACAAGGACATGGCCCACACAAATTAAAAGCTGTCATCATTTGCTTTCCTCTATAGTGTATCTTCGGCGGAAAATGTCTTTCGCAGAATATAGCAAAAGGACAAACATAAAGGTGTAGGTATAGCCCACACAGGTGTTATGCAAGATTTTCACTTAATATCTTTGTGCAGCCATAGTTCAAATCATCTTGAATTAAAACCATTACGTGATATGAATGGGTTTGATTTGCATATATGAATGGGATGGTTCCTGAGTGTGTCTAAAAACCAAAATCCTTTCAAGCTGTTTAAATTCTTCTGTCCTTTCATATTTGCACAATGTGTCGATGTGAAATATCAGCACCTGAAACTAAGATAGCAAAAGCAGTTGCATAACACATAAAGCAAAGAACTCTGTCATATAGAGTCGATCTATAAACTCACAGTTTATTATTTCTCTTCAGTAAAGAATCAAAAGAAATGCAGTTTCTCTATATATAACATGAGGCGAGGATCTTGGAGATGTGATGCTTTGGTGTGGAGTCCTGAAACACACATTTTGAACATGCATTTGTTTCAACAAATATAAAAAAATGTCGAAAAGACATTTTCAAGTGTTCGTTTCCAAGTGACAATAAACGGTTGCAATGTTCTAACTTTGTTAACCAAAAGAGTACTCATATCATCTCTGCTATTGTTTAGTTAAAAACATCTCATCTAAAAGGAAATTAATCAAGGGCCGTATAACTGTTACACATCCAGTTCGCTAGAAAAATGTGTGGGCAGCTGCCAATGGCCCCAGACAAAAGAGCACTGTGGTCAGATAACACGATGAGCGCTGTGTGCCGTAAAGCCACAAAGAATTATCACTGACACGCGTGTGTGTGTGCAGATAGGATCTGTCTTATTAGGAAAAGGACAAGTCAAGAGGTCGAGTGTGAACAATGCTGTTCGGCCAACTAATCCAATTTTTTATTTATCACTCTTTCTGTCTCTTTGTCTGCTCGTATTCTCTTCCTATCTCTTTCCAGTGGCTGAATAAAATGTTCATTATTTTACTCTCAATTCATCTTGTTTTGTAACTCCCACACTCCGTTTTCCTCTCGGGTTCCTCTGACCTCCATCTATTCATCTTTGTGATGTTCCTCGGATTCTTTCATCTGTAATATCTATGCATTCATGTCCGTGCATAATCTTGTGTTTTTAGTTTTGTCAAAGTCAAATAGTGATACTTAACATTAATACAGAGTTAATTGCGATCGGCATAAGGCTGAAATTATTTGTAACATTGTGTGATTTGGGCTCTGTCCTGCTGTGATGTCATAACCTTTAGCTCCTGGATAGGAAGCGTTACAAGAGCAACAGCAGTGGGCCGGATAAAGAGCCGAGAGGAACGCTATTGTTTACCACCACAGAGCCATTACAGCATGAACACAGCTGTTGGGATTCATGGGTGTGTTCACTTGCGTTGAGAGTGTGGCGGATCAATTATCAATGGAGCTCAGGCTAGTGCACTAAACAAAAATGACATGAATTGGTGTTTACAAGTTGTAGAATGTCCCTTGGTTTCCTGCATGTTTTTTCGTTTTCTTGTTGAAGTAAAATCGGTTACTCCTCTGCATTGGACTTTTGCCTTTTGAATGGGTCAATTGTCATATTCTCCAGTGTGATTAAGGGAACTTTTGGATTACTCATTGATTTGTTCTCATCAAACAACATGTTATTGTTGTTCTCTTCCATTGGTGACTGTGTTTCCAAGTGTGCTTCTCAAACCAGCTGTCACAATCATTTTCCATAACGGCAAACCTACTACATTGGTGCAATGCCAAGAGGCGATTTAGTCTTTCAACATTAAAAGTTGCAAAGATACAAATTTCTCATAAGATCAACACTTGGTATCAAAACATAGAAAACTGATATACACAAAGAAATAGTAATACTTCGCTTCAAATTTAAGATTTTTTATAAACAGGACTTCTCTCACCTTGTGTGCCATCTTAAGTACCTTACTTCACTGATGTCACAATGCATTCTGGTGTTGTGCACAAAGGATGCCAAAACTAGAAACCTAAAAAATAAGCATATTTTTATACACAATAATATGTTGGTAACTAGAATAAATCGTTTCTATAAAGCTCATGAGACTCAACTGCTAACTGGAAAATTCTTCCTAACGTACATGGATGGGAAAGAAACTAAAACAAACCAAACATGGTATCAACTGGATTACGATCTTCAAAAGCATAACCACAAATTAGCAATTCCATAAAATCTGAACTGTACACAGATATTTAGTTTGTTGGATGTTTTTAGATTCATTTGGGAACAATGTTTGAAAAGTGACTCACTCGTGCCATACAGGCTTAGAGCCAAGAAACCTTTGACCTTTTCCGAGTCTCTTAAAAAATCTCAAATATTTTAGCGACTATAGTTCACATTCAGCCACATATAAAGCTTCCACTGTCTGCAAAGGAATCATCTCCACGACACGCTGTATGAAACATTACAAACTCTACAAGTTTGCGGGTTTGAGAGCTCAGCAATAACTATTCCTGCATGTCTTTTATTTCCTGAAATTTAGGGAAAGCATCTCCAGTCTCTTTTATACGCGAATATGTAGCTGCAGACGTGCGGAGGGATGTTTTTATGTGAGTGTTTGAAGATTTTTATAGGCATATGATGTGTGCATCAAGTGTTATCAAGTGTCGAGCTAGATACGTTTGTGGCAAAATAGTTTTTAAGAAGACACAATTGTGTGGGTCATAAAACTGTGGTATGTTCAGTTATGATTGATGGCAGCAGGGTTTTTGATGTAGTTGGTGAGCCTGCAGGTGTCTCAGTGGAATGACTGTATGGTTAGGATCTTCTGTGTGATTTCATGCCTGTGTGTGTTAACTCTGGGAAAATCCCCTGTGAAAAAAATGCCTCCCTCGCTGTTCCACCCACAATGCCAGCCAAACAGACCAAAAAATGCATTTTTTCACAGACACACACTAACTGAAGCTGGTTTTACAAAGCTGAATATGCAAATATTTTGTATACCCGTGCAACATTATTAAAAGGATAGTCCTAAAGAATTAGAAGATATGCCAAGATGTTTAATCAAGGGCACAAGTGCAAATTGTTGGTGTTCCATACTGACAGAAACATCATACATTTGTTTCAATCAATGAATGAGTGAATGTGTTTGTGAGCCTCCGTTCATTTTGGCTCAGCTGTGGCAGCACGTGTGTCTGGTATTAAATAAGAAGAGAGAAGACAAGCTGCTTTCCTCTTTTTCTGTCAGCAGCACTGTTTCTACCATGTCTTGGTAATGTGAAGAATGTGGCTTAATCTCCCCGTGAAATGAGGAATTATTTGACTGAAGTAATGGAGAAGCTCGCTGACTAATATTCCTAAAAGCCAAGCCAAACACTAAGCTCCTGAGACCCCTGTTTTTGGTTACAAAACATCTTAACACTTCTCAGACTCTTTTTGTTTCCTTTGGAGTTTCCTAAGGTAATAAACGGTATTTTATATTTCCACATGAGGCTCTCTATGTCATTGTGTTTTTTACTGTATGTGCTGTAGGCTTTATTACAAATTTCTTAATTTACGTACATGCTATAATGACGTGAAGAAAAACGTGCCAATTTCCAGTTTATAACTCAGTTCTATCAGAACCACTACTTTAAAGATTTCAACAATAGCGATATTTAAGGTTGGCGGAGTGAAACTGTCTAGGTTGACACGGTTACAGTGTATTGTTGTGCGTTTCCCCCTATTGTGACGTGGATAAAATTGAATGCTTGGCTGACACAATGCAAATCATTTCAAACTATATTCTGAGAAACATTGTGTGTGTCTCAACCATCTCAAATGGGCAATAATCTCTAGTGGAAACCATTTGAACCTAGCTTGAATGTCTTTTCCTGTCCATCGCCCTTTCAAGCTATGTCTGTGGAGATAAATGATATAAATGACCACCGGACGCGTGACGTTTACCTGCCTATGCTTTGTTACCTTTGCCCTTGTTTGTCTTCAACTATTTGTTGCTGAATAAAGATGTGTATCTGGTTTGAGTATATCCTTCATCCGTGTGTGTGTGTAAGTGGGAGGGGGACTTCCACACGGTGTGGTATTAATATCTTGATGACCCCATGCCTGCTGGTTTACTCCTCTGTCTGGAAACACATGACCTCAGCACACCTTCTACTCCGATGTATACTGTAAACATACACACAATGCCTAAAGCTCTCCCATAGCCAGTGCGTTGAAGATTTTACTGCTGTCTGACTGACGTGTAAAGCGAAAATAATGACGATGATTTTACGTGCTTTTTAGGGATTGGTTTAGAGATGTATTATACCGCAAAGGATGTGTCAGCTCAGCCAATCAGAGTAGTGCTTTCTTACATACCTGCATTGGATGTGACGCTCAGAATCTAGGAAGCTAACCTTAACTGGACTGTAGAGGGTATACGATGTGCCCTCAGAGACCAATAGCTGTCAACATGAACCTTTCCGCAATGGATCTATAGTGTATATGTGAATGTACTACCGGAAAGAGTGACTTACAGGTGCGTACAGTACCTCACTGTTGCATTTCCTCTTAGACGTCATGTCCCGCTCTTCCTGTTTGCACAACAGCTTCCTGTGACCTGGACCTCTCTTCTGTATGGCAGCACGTTCTTGTGTGCGTTATCACTAAGCTTGTCAATGTGGTCCATCCATTTAGAATCCGAAACAAATGTGGGAATGTCACAGATAATGGATTTAGTTAAGTTTATAGTGATGGGCTAAAATTGTTTTTTAACCTATTTTGCCGTTGGGTTTAAAAGTAGCCTATATATGCTGGGTTAAAACAACCCATGATGGTTTATTTAAACCAATGGGTTTGTCCATCTTTTATTCAACCAAAAGATGCTTTATGATGCCATAGAATAATTTGTTTGGCTGAATCGGTCCTTGAAGAAACTTTAACACATGCAAAAGGTTGTAATAAGAAATGGTTCCTTTAAATGAGAGGCTATGTTTCCTGGTAAAGCCTAAGTCCCCCAGCTTGAAAAACACTTCCCAGTTTAAACCTAGATTTGTGCTGGTTTATTTTAATCTTTTTAGCCATAGAATGGAGAGATTAATAAGAAATATACAGATCTATCTGGGAAATGCAGTATAGACTGGAGTTAACTGGCATCAGGGCAGGGCTCTCTTGCTTTTCCGCTGTGATCTTATACTGATTTGCTCTCACACTCAAACACAAAGCAAATTGTATGTGAAACAATGCAAGCTGTCTGACCGTCTCAGGGAGGTGGGCAGAGAAGCCTTGACTGGCCCAGTATAGACTCACACGACCCCAAGATGGCCAGACAAAAGCATTTAATATAGGAAAATGCAGCACAATGTAATGTAAAATACGATGCAGAGTTTCATGCATTCTGCCTTCGTGCTGGCTCTCATGCTTGATATGGTCAACTTGTCAAAAAACGAGGTGGACGTTACTACGACGTATCCGGCGTTCGGATAGGTTTTGGAAAGTTTTTTTCGAACTTGAAATTCCCAAATGTAACAACTTTTCTTAGTCCCTTATTGGACAATTCTCCCGGAAAAGCACACCCACGCATCACCCAGCGAGATGAAAAAGCACGCCCATGCGTCAACCAATGAGAGCGAGAGAGAGAGAGCGCTGCGTTCGGATTTGGAGATCGTTTGAAACTGATGTAGATGGAGCGGTCCCAGCGCTTACGTACATAAGGTCGCTACACAACACGAACTTATACTGAATCAACAGTTATGCAGGGATAATACGATGATGTATTGTGTGCATTCTCACTCCGCTCTGCTCTTTTCCCTTACTTGTCATCCAACAATAACACATCATGCAGGCTTCCTGTGTGTCGGGGGAACAATAGGAGGATAACTTTGATGGCGTGTGTGAATTTACCGTAGGAGTGCTTTTATCTCGGCCCGTAATCGCCTGCAGAGCTTTGAGAAGCTTCTGTGTTTCTGAAACAAGCAGCACATTCATTTATCAGATGCATTTCTGAATGAAGTAAATCTTTGGATGAGAAGGTCTTCTAACACAAAAAAAATGAGGCAACTTTAGGTAACTTGACAATTCACAAAAACAGTTCCTAAAATTCCTTTAGGAACATTTCAGCTGACCTAAACCTACATTAAGCTGTTGGTGTTCTGAAATACTGACCTGCCCATTTAGGTTGACCTGCTAATGAGCAACTTTTCTTGTCTGACAAAATAAGCTTGTTTTTAGGGTGACCTGGGTAACATACTTGTCAGGAGACACACTTAACGCGAAAAACTACCACTTTCACAAACATAGCACATCTTGTCAAGCAGAAAACACCTGTCAGAATGTATGATCACCTAGATAAAAACTGTTGAAACAAAAAGGGAAAATTTTGCCAGACAGAAAGTAGCTTTCATGGTGAAAGTAGCTTTCATGGTGTCGTAATGGTTTATAAACTCTTCTTCTTTTAAGAAAACCACCGAACTGCTGATATGGGCTACTGGCTAGTATTTATGAAAACATCATAAATCTTTTAAACGGTTCTTAGAATAAAGTTAAATATACTATATTTATATACCATATTTGGTTTATTTCATCTAAATTATACAAAGCAGGGTGCAAATTATTTAGTTGGATTACAGTTCTTTTTCAACAGAGGAATGGCATCTGCTTCCATCCCAATTTTAGGTACAAAAGTAACCTATGACCGCTGTGGTTGAACTCACCATCAATTTAAATGAGAAAGCATTTAGATAGCTGTTATAATCCCTTTGTCTGTCAGAGAAGGCTCAAACCCATTAAACCATCACTTTATCAGAAGAGCAAACCTTGACACCTTTACTTAAAAGCATGAGTAATTCTGGTAGCTGCCATTCTGTTAATTCCCTTGACACAAGAAAACTCCAAATTGAACAATAAATTAATACAGATTTACATTAGGTTTAGTTTGAATGCCATCAGTGAAAGATGATGTCTTTAAAGGCTAACTGTCCTCTATCTGGTTGTACATTGACTTATAGAGTCAGTTGGCCGGCAGTGGTCAATGATAAAACCGCACACTGATCTAGCAGTTTATCATTGTCATCTTTGAGCCGGAGCCTCATAGAGCAGACAATGGTGGACTTCACTTCACAGCGTCCCTCTGAAGTGTCAGACATAAACTCTCTCTCTCTCTTTCTGTAACGTTCTGTCTCTCTCTCCATCAATGCCTCTATTTATTCCTGTAGACACCGGGTATTCCCTGGGTCATCATTGTGTTGGCATCCAGGTTGCCAATAGCAACAGTCCCATCGTTTCACCCACTCTGTGTCTTTTGTCCATACATCTGATCCGAGAGAGAGAGTAAAACAGAAGAAAAGTGAAGAGAGTGGGCGACGGAGAGTGTGAAATTTGTCACGCAAATACCACCGAACACAAGCGCGCCCCCTGTTGGCTGGGCAGAGAGCGTGGCGCAGTGGGCATATTGTGTGTGAAATGGATTGTGACAGGAATTCCCAGGTGGACACAGAGACAAAATTCCTTGTCCAATCACATCTTGTTCTCTCTCGAAGCTTCTCTCTTGTTTCCACAGACCACAGACATCCGACCACAGAGACAAAGAAATATGTGAACATTTTAAAAAGTAAATATGATTTAAGAGATTTACATTTTCTCATTACATTGTTTGTGAGATACATGAATGTTACTTTTGTATGGAATTTCATTTTTTTTCTTAAATCTACATCTTAGATGTAAACAATATTCTGCAATGTTCCTGTAGGCACTGAAGTCCAAAACTGGACACAGACAGCAGCCGGATGTACCGTATCTGTCAATCCCCTCAAACATCAATTATGTTTCCAGATTTCTAGCAAACTCATCCCGTCCAAACTCCCTCAAGCTTTTGTTCACCTCACTCTCTCCTGGTCTTTCTCTCTCGAACAGAGGAAACTGCATTACAATGATAACGGTTCGGAATACAATAGACCCTGAGAACACATTCACACCGACAAGCCCAATTTAGCTCAGAAAGGTCAGCACACACGCATACTGTACATGGATCTCTGTTGCATTACTCAGAACATATTCTTGAACATCATCCTGCAGTCTGCTAATACGTGGAGCTTGTCTTTATTTGGACAGGGAGGAAAAACTGCATGACATCAAATGTTTGCTGCCTGTAAGAATATACAGTATCAACAACCCTATTTGTTGTTATAATTTAAATTGCTGTTGTGACCACATAGAGGTCACTATTCAAAAAGCCACATGCATGGGTTTCGATAGCATCCGGGGACATACGTATATCACCTCTTCAGATGTTAGCTCAAATGGTGTCTTGGAAAATGTATGTAATCTTGTTGACACGGTGTAAAGTTGTCATATTTAATTCATGACAAGAGTTCTTTTTATGATCTCGTGATGAATTTATATGCAAAGTAGGACTGGTTTAAAATACATGAAAGATGTAGAAGAGAATGTGACTAGATGAAAAACATGGCTTAGATCATTTGTTTTAAATAAATGTGAATAAAAAATTTAGTTCACAGTAACTACACCAACACGTAATATACAAAATCATAGGCCGATTTTGCCTCCTTTCATTTTGGAGCAGCCGTTTCATCAACAGGTTATGAAATGTCACCATGATAACATTATACAATAGTTCTTAATTATAACATGCTTTAGATTTTCAGCTGTAGGCCTCTGGTCTGAGGAAAGGTCGTGGTATTCAAGGAAAAAGGTCTCCGTCATAACCGTGGCATCATGCAAAGGTTACCAACAATGAAAGAACATATCTTTGGACCTAGATTGAAGGATATATTAAATCTTACTTATTTAGCTAAATCTGATACCAACCCTTTGAATAAGTTGAAAATGGTTGTAAAACAGTCAATTTAGAGTTGAATCAATTCAATGCAAGTTATACATAGTAAAAGTTGTCATTTGTTAGACCCTTTGGTGAAAATCCTCCATTTATTGAATAAATGAAGAGTTTATTTGCAAAAACATTTTAAATACATACATGATCATCTTTTATATTACCTTTTTAATTCTGTTTTATCGCGTTATTTAGCTGAATTGTTTTGAATTACTTAATCAAAACAACACAAGTGCGGTTTAATTGATATTAAATCGAATGCACAATGCAAAATTGAGAGTTATATGTTTTTGCAAATGAACTCTTCAAATATAAATGTTTTAAATATAAAAGTTATTTTAATCACAATTATGCAATCTGTTCCCTGTCTAGCAAACAAAACCATATAAAGCTACATCTACATTTCCACCTGTCCAATCTCAAGAAAAGGATAATGCAAAGAAAAAAAAAGATTCATCTGGTCAACTTTTCCAGAATGTGCAATACTATTATCTCAGAGTCCATGTGTTCCACGTGAAACCCCATCATGAAGCACATCAAACATAAATGCAGGGAGCCTGGGGCTGAGCTGTTTCAAAGCACACATGCACCCTGTGTCTACCACTAAACAAGAGCCTCATCTACCCAGAGGACTTTGAAGAACCACGTGACCCAAGCCAAAGAACCCAGGAGCTTTAGATGTTTAAAAAGAAAAAATCTTACTCATATTTTCCCATTTATTGCCCACTGTGAGTAATTACTGTTTACACTGCGACGGCAACCAGAGAAACGGAGATTTGGTTGAGTTAAATTAAGAATCAAACTAAAGTCATTTGGGCTGAAGCTACTTATGGGTCGATTTGCTCTGGGGTTTTATTCTCCAGGGGTTTTCAGACTGCATCATCCCAAGGACCCCCGAATGGGATAAACATTTTCTAAGGGACCCCCTTTTTAAAAATACATATCCATGTATACATTTTTTCTAAAGAAACATTTAAAAAGTGAAAAATATATTTATATGCTATAATTATTTTGATGAAAGGGATACTTCACCCGAAAATGAAAATACTGTCATCATTTACTCACCTTCGAGTTGTTCCAAATCTGTATACAATTCTTTGTTCTGATGAACACAGAGAAAGATATTTGGAAGAATGCTTTTTACCAAACAGATGTCGCCCCCCATTTAATTTCCATAGTAGGAACAATTTTATCATCATTTTATTTGTTCAGTTGAACACAAAAGAAGAACGGAATATATTTCTCTGTGCTCATCAGAACAAAGAGGTGTATACAGATCTGGAACAACTCAAAGTGATATTATTAAGTCAACATATTGTTTCCAAACTTAAAAAGTTGGCTACACTTATGGGTTGTACAACCCTAAAGAGAAACATTTTCAATTCAAATGTATTTGGACTTCTCTGAAACTTTTGGGGACCCCTTTTGTAAGACCCCTGCCCCAAAACTCCATTTCCTAAAAAGAACATGATCACTCCCCACCCCAAACTGAGAGAAAAAAAGCAAGCCAAAAAACAAAAGCAGCATTTGCCATTTTCACGTGTTTGTTTGTAAACAGAAAATATCTTTATCTGTGACAGGTGTTGTATGCATACGAGTCATTATTCACATCCACAGGCCAACCGCTAGAATCTGTGATGTCATTCTATCCATGTAACTCTATTCAGCTCTCTCTCTCTCTCTACATACAATTTCCTGTTTTTCTAAACAGCTGGGCACTATCTGGGAGTTTACCCCCAAAATTAACTCACCTTCCGATCAAGCACCATACCACTTTTCTCTTAAGGGATCTGTAGGCCATTGTGTCGAACTGGGAGGTGGAAACCAGTGGTGAAGTTCCCAGAGAGATTAATAGTGTAATGTTTCGAAAGACATAACATTGATGACATCATTAATAAACAGTCTCTGTCATTGATCAAGATCTTACGTATACTAGAAACTAAAATACCTGACACTCTCCTCAAAACCTTGCGCGCACACCTCTTAGTAAGTGGGTCCGTGTGGGGTAGTCCGGTCTGGTCATTACTTCTTGTCTGATTGTTCTCTACGAAAGGGCAAAGAGGGCATATGAATGTGTGTTTCAGAGATGAGGGACTTTTCAGAGTGTGTGTAGGAATGTGATGCGCTTGGCATTTTTGAGCAAAAGGGCAGCTCTTCGCTCAAGAGCGCCAGCGTTGCGGGGTGAGATCATGACTGGAGATGCCCACTCGCTGTGTACGGCATGTGCCCCTTCTCACCCGCTCCTAACAGCTGGGGAAATTCCAGACCTGTTAGATTATGGATGGTGGCGATCAGGGTTTTGGGCCCAGATCAGTTTTTTAAAGCCTCTGTTCTTGCGTTCATAGCTGGAACATTCCAGCCTCCACAAACGTACACTTTGGCTTTCTTCTTTTTCTCTCCGAACAGGATTTGGGTAATTTGCTGATAAGCAGTGTGTGATCGAGGTGGCAAGCAGACCGTTTGCTTTAGAGATAGTGCGCTGGTGCCATTGTTGTCCAGCAGGAGCTGTGCAGAGGATAAAAATAATCTAGAATAACGCAGGTGTGAACAGAGATTATGTTCAAGGTTAAAGTCACGGTGGACCTGAGGCCCGCTGCACTATTAAAACAATGATAGAACGAACTTACACTTAGGGCGGACACGTACATGCGTTACATTATACACAGCCAGACTCTATGCCCTTTAGCCAAGCATGGTAACTACAGCATCTCTAAAACTAGAACTCATTGAATGAATTAAATGTCTCTAGACTCTTAAAGGTCAAAGTGATAGCATGTGCGTGTTTGAGGGTGGACAGGGGAGATCAAGCACAATGCGGTACATCTCGTTCAGCAAAGATTTTAAAGAACTCTTCATTAATAAAACGTAGAAGTCCAGTGTTGCCGTTTTTATTACCTTATAATGAGCTTATTCCATCTATACCGCGGGTCCCCTTACATGGAATTCCTCGTGTTGTTTCTACAGTAGCCCTAAATGGACAAACTGCTCATAGAGTGTTAGGTGAGCAAAAACGTGTGAGAGCCACCGTAGTGCTTCGAAAGGGAGGGGTGGATTGTGCCGTGGGTTGCAATTCACAACCTCACCACTAAATGCAGCTAAAATCTGAGCAGTGGTGCTTTAACTTAAATGGATACTTCACCAGCGAATCAAAATTTCCCCATGTTTTACTCACCCTCAAGGCATCGTGACTGAATATGACTTTCTTCTTGAAGAACAATGCAGTCGAAGTTATAACACCACGTATCATTCTACTTCCAAGCGGCAGAATAAGAGTGAATGGACGTCGACTTTTGAAGCTCCAAAAAGTGCATCCAGCGATCAAAGAACTGTTCGACGCGGCACCGTGGTCTTAACAAAGATCTTCTGAAGCGAATCGATGCGTTTGTTTAAGAGAAATATCCATATTGATAGCACTAATAATACCACTTGCATTTTGCCATCCCCTTGCAACTTCCATCAATTCAAATATGTATCTTATATATTATCTAACATTAAAAAACAATACAACATAAAAAGCATAGATACAAAAATTTGCAATGAACACGCTTCATCAAGGTTTGTCCATCTGTGCACAATTTGAGTTACATTGAGTATGTCAATGTTTGGACAACAGCATTTCTCATCTGACCCGATCCCCCAAAATACACAAACAAACCAAGTAGACATTCAAAAGACACAGTCTACATATTAGAATAACCCTAATCATAAAAGAGTACCAAAATAGAAAAAAAAAGAGATAGAAATACCCAAAGCTCATTCCCAGGACATTTTTGTACAACATTAAACATTTAAGGTCCTTCCTTTCATTTCTACCCCTTCTGTCCCTCCTCTCTTTCTCCCCCACCCCACCCATTGAGCGGGATGTGTATGTGAAAGAATGTGTTTTTGAGGATCACAGAGAGCTCTCTGCTGCCGTTTCCCAAAAAACACTTCAACTCTGTTGAGTCCAAATCCACATTATAAATGGCTTATTTGACGGCCAGCTCGTGCAATTCGATTTGTCCTATGTTACAGTTCTGATCCACACCGAAATTATTGATGTGACTTCTATGAGTCTCTAAAATATTTTTTTGGAAGACTTTCAATCATTTTTATCAACAAGATACACCTGTCTTGGTTGGGAGCCGAAAACGTGCAAACATGGGCAAAAACCTTGTGCACAGAGCTCCATCTAGTGATTGCTACAAGTAAATACACTTTAACCACAATTTCATATTATTGACAGTTTTAATATCCCCTTTACTTGGTAAGGTTCATACAAAAATGAAAACTGTTTCATAATTTGCTCACCCTCACATCACCTGTATGACTTCCTTCTGCAGAACACAAAAGAAGATATTTTAACAAACGTTAGCAACCAAACAACATTGGGCCCCATTGATTTCCTTTTTATAGAAACATTTATCAAAATATCTTCTTTTGTCTCCCACAGAAGAAAGAGCCATATACCGTTGAATTATGGTGAATAATAAATGACGACAGAGTTTTAATTCATGGCTGAATTTTTGAGGTGCCACATTTTTATTTGCTTTGCCATAAAGTTCACTTAGTAGAGGTTTATGCATTTACATTTAGTCATTTATCAAATATGACTCCTGGAGTGATTGTGGAATTGCCAAGTTGGATGGTGAGATCTTGTTGCACCGTGCCGGAAATGAGAGTAGTAATGCACGTTTATATCCTTTGCCAATTTTATATTTAGAACAAACATTTATTTAGAGCAAATTAAAAATAATTTAAAAAAGAAATTGAGTATAGTTGCAAAAATCAAAGCAGGTTTGAGGCATTCTTAGATAGTACTGAGATGGTACTGTACACACGTTAAAGAGACTGTTCGCCCAAAAATGAACTTCTGTCATCGTGTACAAATCTTTGTTGTGATGAACACAAAGATATTTGGAATAATGCTTGAAGCCAAACAGTTCTTGCCACGGTTGAAAATCATAGTCCCAAGTGCCCCGGAACGGTTTGTTACAATACATTCTTCAAAATGTCTTATTTTGTGTTTTTATCAATATAGAAATGTATAAAGCAATTTTTCCTACTATGGTGGCAAAGAACATTTTGGTGACAAGCATTCTACCAAATATCTTTCTCTGTGTTCATCAGAACAAAGAAATGCTATATTATGGGGTGGTTTCCCAGACAGGGCTCAGAATAAGCCAGTGGTGAGCTTTAGTTAAATAAGGACATTTCAATTGTAAACATGCCTCAGAATAAAACAATACTGGTTGGCAATCTGAGACACTGCTATATTTCCAAGTAACTCAAGTCTTGAACAGATAACATACACTGTAAAAGTGATCGTTGGAACATCAGATGAGGGCAAGACTATGTGAAATATGAGTGTTATGTTTGTCTTTTGTGGTCCTCAACCATATCACTTAACTCCACCTTGTGTGTGTCTAGTTACCGCAGTCACTATTGTCCACATCTGAAAAATCAGCTGCTTTTTAATGAATTTCCTGCAATGTCCATATCCCATTGGCATCATCGGCAGTTTTATTGCCCTCCTTCTGTATGGTGAACTTATGGAAGTCAATGTGTCTGAATTCCGCCGCAAAAACCCCAAACAGTGCAAAGAAGCACATGACAAGGGCCCACTCACACATAGCGGCCTCAGAGCGAAACCCTACATTGTGCAGAACAACCACTGAAAAAACAGCATGTTAAGAAAAACATTAAACAATTGAATAATTCATTCCATTTAGCTTAATAAACTTACTGGAAATGCATTTGCCCAGCCTCATATAACAGTTCGGTTGACCTTCTCATTTAATTCAATTCAATTCAACTTTATTTATATAGCGCTTTTCACAATTTGCATTGTTCCAAAGCAGCTTTACAGGGGAAAAAAATAAAAAATAATAAAAAAAAGGCTACAACACGCTACATGGTGTTTTATATAGTAAATTCAATTATTCTGGTAAATAATATCTAATGTCAGCATCTCCTGGTGGTTTATTTAGCATATTTTGCATTAAGTGAATGCTTGGCTGAAAAGATGCGTCTTTAATCTATAGATTTAAATTGGGCATGTGTGTCTGATCCTCGAATAATATCAGGAAGGCTATTCCAGAGTTTATGTGCTACGTATGAGAAAGCTCGACCCCCTTTGGTGGAATTAGTTATTCTAGGTGTTATCAAAAGTCCTGAGTTTTGAGATCTTAGAGAGCATGATGGGTTGTAGTGTGATAGAAGCTCTGTTAGGTAGGTAGGGGCTAAACCCTTTAAGGCTTTATAAGTGATTAAAAGAACTTTAAAGTCGATACGATACTTAATGGGTAGCCAGTGAAGGGTTGATAACATTGGGGTTGTGTGATGGTAATTTCTGGACCTGGTTAGAACTCTGGCAGCTGCGTTCTGAACTAACGGTAGTTTGTTTATTGATGATGCAGGACAACCACTAAGTAGCGCAGTACAGTAGTCAAGTCTTGAGGTCATAAATGCATGAATAAGCTTCTCCGCGTCAGCAGCACATAGAATATTTCGTAGAGCTGAAGGATACTGCCGATGACCAAACATGTACACATGCTACAGAGGATGATGCGCACTGGCCCTACCCACCGCCGGTCATGTGACGGCTTGGCGCTGTAGGTAAGCCACGTCTGGATCCAGAAGTAGACCAAACCCAGGAAGAAGGCCAAGGCTGCCCCTAGCAGATGAACTTCCAATAGTACTGATTGCTGAATGAAAACATAAACGTGCGCCAAATCAGGCACACAAATAAACAATAAGAACAACCACGGGCGAGAACAAACCACAAAATATGTGCATGTTTACCTGGAAGTTTCCAAGAATAGAAATCCCAATGCTAGAGATGAATCCAAGCACCAGACCGGCTGTGTTTGTACGAGATGCACAACCGTAATCCTGTATCTGCTGAAACCTGATCGAGACGATCCACATAGCTGACGAATGACAACACGAGAGCAAATGTTATTTAGATGTTCATGTTTTTCCAAATGAAATGCAAGGACTCACCTAACACACAGCATATGTTGCAGATTTGAGCAAACAGGCAGCTTTGGGGGTTGTATGAGCCACATACGCTAAAGAGGGTTATAAAAAGTACGTATAAGAACGTCATTCAAAAGTGAATTCACCTGAGAATGACAATTCTGTCATCATTTATCCCTCCTGTCGTTGACTTTCTTCTGCAGAACACAAAAGAAGATATTTTAAAGTAGCCGTGAAATAACTTGCATTGGTTTTGTGCCCATGCAATAGAAGTGAATAGGTACCGCTAATGTTCGGTTACCAACATTTTTCAAAATATCTTCTTTTGTGTGCTGAGGATTAAAGAAAGTCGTACTGGTGTGAAATGACAAGAGGGTGAGTAAATAATAAAAGCATTTTCATTTTGGGGTGAACTATGTTTTCAATATGAGAGCATACCTGATATAAGGGAATTCTACAGTTATATTAACTGTATTATTGTGCACAGCTATGCCATATCTGCCACACAGACACAGAGAGTTGCATTATTATATATATTTTGTTTTAATCATATGTACTGTATATAAGTGGCCATAGAATCAAACATGAACGAACGACTTACACAACCCAAAGACTAACAGTTCCAAACACTGCCAGGGTGACGGGTAGCAATGCCCATGCCCACATGATGGATCAATCAGATCACCTGTAGATAAACCATCTTTTAAAGCAACTTACATGCCAGTAAAGTGAACTTTGTGTATGTTTAAACCGCTGATGATCAGACAGAGAACAACGTGCAAGGCCACACCCATTCCCATCAATGAAATTTCCATTTAGGTTAACAGACCAGTTATTATCAATTTAGCATTTTAAGGAACCAGACTGTTAGGATTGAAATTTTAAATGAGCCGCACCCCATGTTATAAATACGTACCACTGTATCTCCCCAGAATACAAACCAAAACTGTAAAAAACATGACGACTTCTATGGATAATTCACATGCTTTTGTTTTGGCTCTCAACCAGCGTGAACATTTTCCCTTGTTTATTGTTTAATGGAAGAAATGAAGTATGGAACACAAGTTAAACATTTCTTTTAGTACTTTAAACTCTTACTATAGGATAGCTTAAAGGAATTCAGATAGCTAAAGTGCAGCACTCACCTGGATTATCTCCTTCTTCTTTCCTTTAATTTAATTTAATGAAGAAACATTTGAGAGGTGCTGGGTGATGTTCTTGAGTATAACACAGTATCATTGCTCATTTCAAACCTTGTGCGGTTGTGGACTTTGTGCCAGCGTCATTGATTTATGGTTGTATGACAAAGGTTTCCATAACCACACAAGATGTTTAGGTGCATAAACCCACCCTAGTGCAAATAAATGCAGTCATCTGTCCTGTGAATGAAACGTCTAACATTGCCTTTGGACATATGACACTACAGTATGATTTTCAGGACGGTTATGCTTCATAAAGGTGACTTGACAAGCTCTTGTGATGATGTACAGTGATGATTTATGAGTATTGCCACACACCTATAAATAACTGCATAATCTTTGAATAAAAGCGTCTGCCAAATGAATAAATGTAAATTACTCTAATTACACACAATTAAGACATAGATTACCATGGAGACAGAGAGTAATGGTAATGTAAAAAGAAGGTCATTACTTGACATTACCGTGTATGTGATCGTGAGAATATAATACACTAAACAATCAGACTTCGGTTACTTTATGGAATTCAAATGTGATTTTTAAGACATCTTTGTTGCAAAACTTGTCACAAGACACAGAAAAGATGAAGAACAAAACATTTATTCATTGTCATACAGCTTTGATTTGTCAGTCGGTCTTGCGTTTGTTCGCGCATTATAATTCCAGTTCAATCTTCAAATCCATTTGACTTTTGAATGGCTCTATTACAGGTCTGACCTCCTCAGACAAAAATCGTGTAACCTGACAGAAGGAGAGAGAGAGAGAGAGAGAGAGAGAGGAACAAATGATCAAGATACACATCTAATCGATTAGTAGGCGATCATGAACCATCCATAATTGTAAGACGTATAATGATGTTTTGATGAAACAATCCTAGTTTAGATATGTGTATGCACCTGTTGTGGGGCTCGGCCGATGAAAGTTTTGGGGTCCAAAAGGGCATCCAGTTCACCCAGTATGGGGGCAAAATATGGATCAGCTTGAACCCGTGCGAGTAGGTCATTGTCTCCCCCTTCCTGTTTGACAACGGCTGCGGCCTGCTGGGAAAGCACCCGGATCTTCTCGTGACAGTCCTGTGGGTGTTTAGCACAGAGTAGATGGGAACGTCTCGTCATTGTTAAAGGTACAATATACAATACGATGTCTAAGCACACCCAACCTGTCATCTAAGCTGTAACAGTCAATTTAAATAGTTTAGCATTTGGAGCCCATTTCATTGTTTTTTCTAACCTGTCTGTTTCCTCCAGCCTTCACCATGGCCATAATGATGTTTTCAGTAGCCATGAAGGGCAGCTCATGACGAATATGCCTCTCAATCACCTATATGCATATAGAGACACAATAAACAGACAATAATTAGGGATGATACATTCTTGGAGTAGAAACCTGCCTTTATTTCCAACAGCTTAAATATAAGCAAACACACCTTAGGATAGACCACGAGTCCTTCAGTGATGTTTTGCATCGTGCTGAGGATGATGTCAGCGGTGAGGAAAGACTCAGGCAGAGAGATTCTCCTATGTACACACATTGACAAATCAGAGCTTCATCACAGTTGTCTTCACTATAGTAATAAGTTTAAACATTTCTTATGTCAACTTATATTATAATAATAACAATTTCTCTAACTTCACAAATGTTCTGACTTGTGTAGTGGCCTAAAAACAGTGCATAATTCTAATTCCAAAGTCCATAACATTCTTTGTTTTAAAAAAAAAAATGAATCTGATTATCAATGTGCATCACAGTATGTACAGATAAGAAACCCAGACAAGAACGACACAATTGTAATTGTGTAATGGAGTGTTCGTGCCTGTTAGCGCTGTCATCCAGGGTTCTTTCAAGCCACTGGACTGATAATGTATGCAGGGGGTTTGACACCAGCGACATCAGGTGGCGAGCAAGACTACAGCATCGTTCGGCACGCATGGGGTTCCTTTTATATGGCATGGCACTCGAGCCTGGAAAGAGAACAGAGAGAAAGAGCTTGTTACCCATTTTACCATGGTAAAAAGGTTCACATTACGCCTATGAAGAAACCTTTGCTCTACAGTAAAATGCCAGCCTTTTGTTGTTCCTTATAATAATAATTATGCACAAACACACACTCACCAATCTGCTCTTTTTCGAAAGGCTCCTCGATCTCTTTCATATTAGCCAAAAGACGGATATCAGTGCAAATCTACAGCCACATAAAAACACATGACAAAAACATCATCGGCTTGAGAAAACTGACATGTCTGTTCAGCATGACATAGTATGTCCACTAGAGGGCGAATATTATTCACAACAATGCTAAAGCCATGGAAAAAATTAAAAGACCATTCCAAGTTTTCATTTATTCAGCATTTCTATATGTATTGTGGTCATTCCAGTTCATAGTCTGTTGGATTTCAACAAAATCAAACCTCAGGAGTGATAAAGTCATCCAACAGCAACGTGAAAGACTGACAGCATGACAAGACACATGAAAACTGTTATAAAATCCAGGTTAGGATTGATGTATAAGTATCTTTTTTTTACTCTTCCTAATATGTGTACAAATATTACTGTTGTAATGCTGTAAAGTGAATATGAATTTGTTTTCTTTGCAGTATTTAAGAAAATTCTGAAAAAAATGGTTTCTCCAGTTTCCATTTTTGCTAATAAATGCAAAAAGAAACAATATTTTTGTTTGAAATTTGGGAGAAAGTTATTAATAGCTCAAAGAATGCAACAAAAATTATCATTTTACCTAAACACATACCTATAAATAGTACATTTTAGATCAGAAAAATATATTTTGAAATGGTCTCTTAATTTTGTTCTAATTTAAACCTAACTTGATATTTTGCTAATCTGTGATCAATATGAATATACACATAATGCTTCAGTATTAGTGACCTTGTGTATTGTGGCTCCCAGGCTGGCCAGCACGCAGAGCGAGTCGATATCCACCTTACGACTATATGTTTGACCAGTCACCAAATACGATCTAGAAAAACAGATTGCACTGTTAGCCTTGTGTCAGATATGCACTATTTAATAGCAATTTGAGTAACTTTAGCAGTAGTTTATTGTATGTATAATGAGAACATACTTTTTAAATCCAGCCATCTCTGTGACCTTTCTATCCAACTCTTCCACCTGTGAGGAAATAGCACGTATCGGGTCAGTTCAACTACAGAAAAACGTTTGGTCATCTAAAGGTTTATTCATTTAAAATGAATTATTTCACAAAAATACTAATTCAGAAATTGTTCAGTTACACTTTAACACCAGTAGGGGCACGGTCATCATCAAAACTATTACAACTGTCTGGCAAATATGGAGCTAGATTAAAATAATAATCACCTTATCATGATCACCTTGGAAGAGCTGCAGGAAGCTGGCCTGCGTGCCCGTGGTACCCTTGA
Organism: Barbatula barbatula; assembly: GCF_947034865.1. Taxonomy (NCBI): domain Eukaryota; kingdom Metazoa; phylum Chordata; class Actinopteri; order Cypriniformes; family Nemacheilidae; genus Barbatula; species Barbatula barbatula. Next base: position 7,216,878 of record NC_136769.1, read on the forward strand.
CCCCCCGGAAACGCAAGTCGTCTCTAGCACGCTGAAGGTTGCGCATGTCCATGACCAGATCCTGCAGCCAGAGACATGCTCGCTTCCCGACGGTAGTCAACTGAGCCGGTCTGAGAGAGAAAATAAACCAATTCATCAAAACAATTATTAAAAGTACCATCTAATAAAAGTGTTTAAAAAAAAAATTTTTTAAAGTGACAAAACTAATATGGAAATTAGATATTTACTAAAGTAAATGGTGTTATACGGGTTACAGAACACATGGGTGCGGAGTGAAAAAAAAGTGAGATGGACAAATTAAAACAAACAAAAGTAATTTTTTCATGCACATTAAGATAAAATATCACAAAACAGAACTACATATAAATACTTGTGACACAGTAGATATAAACAGTTGTTTATGTGAGTGTTCTGGTACCGAGATGGACTCACTGATAATGAGTAAACCCCAAAGTTGGCAGATCAGCATATTTCTCTGCAAAGTTCCCCAACCTGTCAATGACACGAGCCAACTACGAGAGAGAAAGATTGAAAGCTGTATTGCTCTAGTGTTTTGGCTACAGTGTTTTTGTTTATAACTGTTAATATTATACATTCAAACCTTTGGAAGCAGGATATAAAATCCATCACGCAGCATGATCAGATCCTACAAATACACAGAAGAGAATCAGTGGAACCTCATACTGATTAGTGGCTCGTATTTAAATATTGCTTTTAACTCTGGCAATTACAATTTGGTCATTGTACCTAAACAATACCGACAGTTCTTCCATCACAACCTATAAACAGCGGTCATTACATACCGTATTGTCTCCAACATAACAGGAAGTGGCGCCCAGGTGGATGATGGGAGCAGCAGTGGGACAGCAGTGAGCGAACGTGTGCACGTGGGCCATGACATCATGCCGTAACTTTCTCTCCTCCTCAGCGGCCATGGCAAAGTCAATGTCCTCCACATGAGACTCCATCTCACTCACCTGCGCATCGGTTATGGGCAGACCCAAATCCTGCAGGAGAAGAACAATGCACATTCTTGCATCATTTATGGCATTACAAACCTCTATGTCTTTCTGTAGAACACAAAAGAAGATATTCTGAAGAACGTTGGTCTCCGAACAATGTTGGACGCCATTGACTTCCATATTACGGACACAAAACCACTGAGATACTTTTCAAATTGTCTTCTTTTTTCATATACGGGTTTTAAATGATATGAGGGGGAATAAGTGAAGACTGAATTTGAATGTTTGTGTGAATTTTCCCTTTAATGCTTAACATGTATTACAAGCAGAGTGATATAAAAGCATTTTTGCGTCGTCTTTAGAAACAGACACCAGGAGGGAAAAGCTCTCAGGGACATTCTCCTCTTACCCTGACATTTACATGGTCCCAGACCCAGACTTTTATCTGCTGCTGTTTACGTCTTTAGTTCTGTAAACTATCTGTTTTCAGAGTCTGCGTACAAGACGTGTGTGTTTCTCTTCACTTCATCCTAATAAGATAAACAGGTCAGATGACCAGCACGTGACTGTCCCAAAACCACTTTACTATCTGCTTATCAAAGAGTCAATAGGATTTATTGAATGATCAGAGCTGGAAAAACACATTATCCATAAAGCAGCGCATTGCACAACAGCTACGGTCAATAACATCTATTTCTAATCCAGATAACTATGAATGATCAGAGCTGGAAAAAAAACATTGTCCATAAAGCACAACAGCTACGGTCAATAATATATATTTCTAATCCAGATAACTATTCTAAGAGATTCAGAGTATCTTCTCTGCCAATGGGTGAGATAGTATGACCTTAAGGCTTAGAAGAATCTGTAACCTTTGACCTGAGCCTGAGTTAATAGGTTAGTACCTACATGCCTCTCATTAGAGGAAAACCAAGTTGCTCACAGCTCAGGAAACACCTTTGTTTATACATATTTTAGACTATGTCACAAATAGAGAAAAAATTACTTTGCGAATTATAAGCCTTCAACAAAAGCACATGCCAAACATCACATGAAACTACAAATGATATGATATTTTGAATACTAAGTTTGCCATTCTGTACCATGTCCAATAGACATTGATGTAAAACATACAAGTTACATTAAATCTTGCAATGCAACTCATATGCACATTTAAGTACTTAGCACACAGTCCTTCAAACTATTTATAGACTCGGAGATGGCAACTTGAGATCTCCACTTCTTCAAGGTCAAAAACTTCGTACTTGGCATTGAAAGAATCATTCGAGTATTATTTATAATGTGTAGTTAGTAACTGCAGAAACAATATACTTTCCAACCTTCTCGGCCTTGGCCAGATAAATCCAAAGTTTTCTCCACGTGGTGAATTTTTTTCTGTCGCTGAAGTTATAAGCCATTTCTTTACTGGCGTACCGAGACACCAGCGGTGACCGATATTTCATAAACTCGTCCCCGGATCCCTCCATGCCTGCAGTGGGTCAGTCAGTGGAGCTCAAAGCAACGGGAGTGGATTCGAGGCTGATCGCTGCGACATTTCTGACAGAGAGACGGTAGAATGATTGCGACAGTTTAAAACGAAACACGGCACAACGGGGTTTCGGGTTTAACGCCCTCTAGTGGCTGCAGAGTTGTAGCGCTTAAGTAGAGTTGAGATTTTTCAGGCTTTAGTAAGATGATAGGTCTACTTCACGCAGATATTAAAATAAATGAAATTAAATTAAGCATGTTACAAAACTTAAGTGAAATTAAACTAGATATAGATATTTAAGAAACATGTTCGAGTGCTTTAAGCGTGCTCTGTTAGTGTTATAGGCCTACACAGTAGCCTATATGAGATAAAGGCAAGAGCCATTTAAATATTACTGAAATATTTAACGATGTACGTATAAGAAATAAAAATAAGATTTAAGCGCAAAAGTATGTGAAGTATAAGTTAAAAAATGAATAAAGATTTAAGCTCTACATCAGTCTAATGTCTTCATTACTTTTGTGTACACAACATCCTCAGAATTTTTCTATATAAGGATAAAATTCACATTTTAATATGTAGTTTCATCTTTGATCATGCTCAGTCATGAAAGCAATATATACATATAAATTATAATTGTATATGTATTAAATTATCTGAAAATATTAAGGTTGCTATTGATTATACCAATAAAATATTGATATCAAATTACGTTTCTATTAAAAAGTTTTTGCTTGTCTGCGCTGCCACAGTGACAGTCCAGGAATTTTCGTCGCTTTGGTGTTTCTCACTCCCTCTGGTGTTTTAATGCGGTTGGGTTTAGGTCATACTGCAGAATCAGGTGGGAGGGGAAGATATTGACACTGCCATGTTTTCATTGGTCCGACAGCAGCCTATGCTCCACCCCTAACCTCAACAACCACACAATGAAAGCACAGGAGCCCCACATCCCACCTCCTCGGTCACCACAAAGATCTGCCGAGAAGAACTGTGGGAGGCTGTTTACTGTCAAACTCATCCCATTAACCTTGCTCACAATTCTAACCACACGCCTCCTCATTCTGACTCTTCGTTACACTTCCTCTCTCCTGCTACCCTGTTTCTGTCTCTATCATTCTAGGATCAAAAGGAACAAAACAGGCTTCAACGATTAGTGCATTTTCAGGAAATCAATGTGAGAGAGAAAAGAAAGTAGGGGAGACAAAAGAGAGGGGTAAAGTATGTTTTGTCCATTGGCAACTGGCTGATAGGACAGACAAAAAAAGAAAAAGGAGAAAGAACAAGAAAAGAGACAGCAGCTACTCACAAGATGGCTACAGTCTCTTCTGATTTAAATGCTGGTAAGTGATATTAAACATTAACTTCAATACATATTGTTGGTATTCTAACATGTTGTTTTTAATGTCACACATAAACAGCTTTCCCTCTGCATTACATGTGCTTGCTGAGTCTCTGAGGCTTTCTAATGCAGACTGGAATTTTTTGTTGAATCTAGAAATTGACCCATACAGGACATTCCGTCTGATTCTGGATCAGCATCTGATAACAAGGGTGGATGTGATCTGCATGCATTATATTGCACACAGTTCCGATCACCCACTTTATTTTTATTTATTTTATTCTATCTCTCTAATGTAGAGGGATCTTGTCCATCCATACGTCGCCTGTTGTTGTTGGGCTTCAAGGGCTCTGGTAAAACCTCAACACTGCGTACCATCTTGAGTCAAGAGAAGAACTCAACCGACCATTCCTTTACAGAACAGCAACACTGGATAGATATACTCAACTGGAGACTGTTGGTCATTGACACTCTGGGATGGCAACTTGAAAGCGAAGACATCGATGAAAAAGACTCGAAGAACCAGCAATCCATGATTGACCAGTGCTGTCCTGAAAACCAGCAATCCATCATTGACCAGTGCTCTCCAGGTCCTCACACTGTGCTGATTGTGGTTCCCGTCAGAGCAGCGTTCACCGAACACCACTGGCAAGGTTTGTGGTCCAGAGTTACAGCCCTGGGAGCCGGAATATGGCGGCACACCATGGTCCTCTTTACCTGTGCAGACCAGATGCCAAAAGAGAAGGGTGTGGAGGAATTCATTGTGGATGCTGGGGCAGCACTACAGAGGTTGGTGGAGAGGTGTGGCTGCAGGTACCATGCTTTGGATAACACCTTGTCCGACAAGAGCTCACAGGTTGCTGAGCTTTTGCAGAAAGTGGAGGAGATGGTGCAGGATAATCAGGGCTGGTTCTTTGAAATGGAGAGGCCAAGCATTTTGTTTGAAGACGAAGAGATGCAAAGGGAAAGAGAAGAGGATAGAGTCACCGAAGTGGAGAGGATACCAGCAATGTTTAGATCTCCACCAAGAGGTGGGTTTGTGTAGTTGTATAAAAAAATACTACATCCAGTTTAATTTTCTTGTCTTTTAACAGAGTTACGGGTGCTGTTGGTTGGCTGGCGTGGAGCTGGAAAGAGCGCGGTGGGTAACGTTCTATTGGGCTGTCGTGTGTTCGAATCAGGACGGTCCACCGAGGTATCTGTCCGTCGCCAAGCCCTTGTAGCCGGTCGACGCCTCACGATCGTTGATACCCCAGGCTGGGATTGGTTCTCCGTCCAACGCACACCCAGCAACATACGAAAAGAAATCAAACTAGGGGCGGGTCTTCTCCATCCGGGCCCACACGCCCTCTTACTGGTCATCCCTGTGGTTTCCACCCTCACTCCCAAAAAGAGGCAAGCCCTCAAGAGCCATTTGGAAATGTTCGGGGAGGAGGCCTGTTTACACACGCTGGTGCTCTTCTCGTGTGGCGATTGGCTGTATGGCACATCGATCGAAGATCATATCCAGCAGAATGGAGGTGAGCTTCTGAAACTAATGAAGCATTGCTGGAACTGTTATCATGTGCTGGACTGTACCAAAGCCAGCAAGGACAAGCCCCAGGTGACTGAACTATTGCAGAAAATAGAGGAAATGGTGGCGGAGAATGGACAAAAACCATTCTTACCTGTCAAGCGTGAGTGTTTAACATCCCACTCAATTTCCTGAAAACTGTTTACACATAAACATACAGAATGTAATTGTCAAGTTTGATAAGTTATGTAAAATTTTGCATTGTTGTGTTCTTGCTCTGCAGTGAACCAAGAACTAGACGAGGAGGAAACCAGTGGAAAATGCATTCTGCAATAAAAGTTATTTGCACTCTTTCTCTTGAAAAGTCAATAAAGATGAATGTGAGAATTGTTTTATGGATCCCAAAACAAAAAGTACTTTAATTCTGCAGCTGTTTAACATAAGCCCACTATTTTTATGTCATCTTGAGTCTCTAATGTTTGTCCAGAATGTTCTGCTTTACTACAACGTATTTTTCAAAATAGAAAATGCTTTATTTTGTTCATCTTTACTATAAGCGCATAGTACTTACTGGTGTCATATACAGATACCTTTTGTTAACCTTGTTCAAGTCCGGTGAACCATTCATCACAAATACAATTATTTTTGTTCAAACCTTGACACTAGCATCACATGCATGAAATGATATGGATGCAGAGTGCTAGTGTTTCACTACATGCATGTTTACTACAGAGCAAATGACAAAAACAATTCTATCTATGACCATACTTCATATGCTAACTGAAATTCTGTATTAGTTTATAGCTTCTGGATTTTAGAACAGAATTGAAAGTGCCATCTTAACATTCTGGGCTTTTTTTGTATTTACAAACTGATGATCAATATGTAATGTGATAGTAGCAATATTTTGCCTTTTCAAGTATAAATTTACTAATTCATTGTCATTGTGACCGTTACTATTGCCTAGTAATATTCTTCTACTACAACAGATATTTCTGCAATAATTTGCCAAGTAAATAAAAAGCCACGAAGACTTTGACAATGGAAACTGGTTTATGGAGTGAAATTGTGTCACAGCATATTTTACTTTTAATAAAGTTTTACAGTCAAACCTGTGCATTGGGTTCAATTTGAAATCAAATTCAAAGTTTGATATTTTATAAAATAAAAGGAAATATTTTTTTGAGGCAGTTAATGTATTAAGCTTATTTTAACTGTGTCACACAAAAAAGGACTCTTATTACAGAATATTGGTTATTTTTCCAAGTTTATTACAGAATCAAAATTCAGTTTGTGTGATATTCATAGCATGACAATACAGTCCTATATGCAAGTCACATCATTCTACTGCTACAAATCCCATTTAAGTTAAAAGCTTTAATTGTGTATACACAACTGCAATTTGGATATTACAGACACAGAGACAAATACAAAATAAACAGCTTTATATAATACTGTGCATACAAAAACTGAAAATATACAGGCAAGAGAAGAACAGGCGTAGCAGATATATGTCATACTAAAAAGGAAACGTCACTACGTCAACATCGGCTTTCTGCACCGTCCAACTATTTTTCTTAGTTTCTTTATGACCGCACCGATCTGCTTTCTCTCGCTTTCTTGACTTCTTCCATTAGTTCTTTCAGGTACTGTATTTCTTTCGTGATGGAGTCTGCTTTCTCCACCAGCTCTCGATTTCTCTCCTCAAGAGCCATGCACTCGGTGTGCAGAGTGTCGTGCTCTACCCTCTTCTTCTGTCTGTAGCGCGTGGCAGCAGTCTTATTCTGCTCCATTTTCTTTAGCTTCTTCTCAACCACCACCTTTGAGCCTCTGGCTGACTTTATTCTTCCCGTTAGGACAAGTGATTCTGACGGCTGATTCTGGGTAGGCTTCGATTCGAGCGGAGAGTAGGGCTTTGCCCTGGATGGGTGAGAAGATGGAGAAGGTGGGGGCGTTTCGGGCTGGGGGCAAGTTGGAATCATGGGATTTTTCACAATCACCTCACCTTTGCTCGGCTGGCTAGCCATCACATTAACCTCCTCTTTGGGAGCAAGAACAAGAACAATGCGGGTTGGAGACAGGGAGAGGACAATTCTAGGTACCTGGACCTCAACGGGGGGTGGACTCTGAACTTCAGTGATGTCTACCTCACTGCCAAGCTCAAGCGTGTCAGCGGGAGACTCGGGAGGGTCAATGGAAGGGGAGGGGACTGGAGAGGCTGGTTCTAACTTGATCTCAAGCTCCTGGAACTCAGAAGACTGGAGTACCACAGAGGTGGAATCGATCTCAAATGGTGTAGAGATGATCATAGGGGTGGTTATTGGGGTATTCAAAGTGAATGAGTCAATGTAATGAACAGAAACTGGAGGTGAACATGCAGGGGTGATCTGAGACGGCAAAACAGTGTTTTCAGGAGGTAGGGGGAGGGAGTCTAAATCTATCTGTGACTCCAGAGATGCGATGAGTTCTTCAGGGGAACTGGGTGGATCCTCAGTGTTTTCAGGAGGTAGGGGGAGGGAGTCTAAATCTATCTGTGACTCCAGAGATGCGATGAGTTCTTCAGGGGAACTGGGTGGATCCTCAGAGTCATAGGAGCCGATTAGAGTGTCAAGATCAAACTCGCTCAAGTCGATCTGCTCCATCTTCCAATCCATTTCACTGAACGAATGTTCTGAAGGGAAACAACAAATATGAAACCATATGAATGAGTATTTAAAGAAATAAACCAAAAACTAGAGCTTAAAAGCAGTATGGTGAGTCTGGAGTGAAGACTCAATCTCACCTTTGCCACGGTCTGTGCCAACTCTGCCTTGGCACAGCTCATCTGAGGACATCCAGGACATGGAGAGTAGGTCAAGCCCAGCCTTCTCCCCCCTTTGAGGGGAAGGAGGAGAGCAGGGTGGGGAGAGAGGGGTATGCGGAGAGGAAGAGAAAGATGAGAGGGGCGATTCTGCACCTTCAAGAGGAAGAACCTCATCATCATCATCATCTAGGAAGGACCGTAGAGGGTCAGCCATCGGTGATAATGGGTCCCAAAGGAGGACCTCCATATCGTCCGGGCCAAACCGTGAGCTCATCAAAGACATGGCTGTCTATATCAAGAGGAATCAATGAGTCTTCTTCAGGGAATTTGAGCAATTTCCTGCTGTCAGGTACAGCAAAGGTGTGAGTTTCCACAAAGGACCTGCAATAGAAAATTAAAAGTAGTTATTCTCCTACTAAATTATTTAATCAGAAAAAGTAAAAGCTGCATGACCTAACAATGCCTTTCTAAGTCATGATTACGTCACTGCCCCGCCCATCTCGTTTGTCCATACATGGACATCTGTCACGTGACCCTATCGCTGACTGTCAGCAGGCAGGTGTCTATTTATAAAACTTTAATCCCGGTTTACCAAACGTGTAATCGCCTTAGTTAACGGCTCGATCTGATTAACCGGGACTTTACTCAATAGTCGATGAAAGACATAATGTCCCATTAGAAACAGATTCCGCCATTTCACGGAATCGCCGCTCCCTGTTAAGGAACGTGCGCCATTTTATAAAAGCACGCGATCACAAAGAAAAGTCCGTTAAACCGTTTTACTTATGGTTATTGGAGTCAATTGCGAAAAAATGACTCGATGATATACGTGTTCACAAAGTCAATTACTTTACTGTACATTTTAAAATGGAAACAAGTACAAATCATCGACTGTAATCTTCCAGTGCGGCAGACAAATGGCGCGTGACCGACGTCATTGTACTAATCGCTCCTTTCGCACTCGAAACCTTTTATACAACACAGTATATAAACAACAACGGAACTTTTTTTACAACACACGTCGTTAACACATCTGACTAAATGATTTAAACACGGAAACTCCGCGACATTTGAGAACAACAACAAAAATATACTTACGCCATTTTGATATAAATGTACGGAACCAGTGCACTTTGCTGATGCACTGAGGAGTTTGCGCGCTGTTGACGAGCTGCGGTTCACACGGCCATTTCGGCGGAGAGCAGAATCACACGAGTGTTACAGAAATCGGCTGCGGGAAGGACAAAATTGCGGATGATGACGTCGAGTTTGCGTTTAAATACAGCCGCAGTGCAACACAGACATATCCCTCCGCCGGGGCGCTTTGTTTTGTGTTACTCCGCACAGACACTTTATTATTAACCCATGCGTTTTAACTTGACCCTTTTAATGCATGAATTTATGACAGGACTGTGTGTGTTTATTCCTTTGAGGGAATGTAAAACAAGATTTGAGCCCATTTTTCAGACTCAGTCATAATTTACTGAGTGGACAGTATGCGTTAGAGATACTGTCTCTATTAAAAATCTATGACACTTATTCAGTTAAAATGTATTTCTGCATTGCTTTCTATGGTGCTTCACAATAATGACATATTAGTACACGATGAATAGATCACAAAATAAATGTTTGTGACGTGTTTATATAATATGTGTGTGTGTGTTGTGTATATCTGTGGTCCAAGAGGGACAGCCTTAGGGCATAGGGAAGAGCCCTAAATGGAACGCAGGGTGTCACTTCTGGTGTCCATTCAGAATGCATTCGCCCCCTGTGTGCTGACCCTGTACACGAGTAACTTAAATCCTAACAGTTAACAATTGGATTATTCAGTTTAAAGTGTGTATATATACAGATGTGTTTCTTCGTTGTTAGGTGCTGATTTTGTTTAGCAACACCACATTTTTAAGTTCTTGGGTCTGCACTATTCCCTATTAATGAAGTCAAATAACAGTGCAACTATATTTGTTGTGCTAGAGTTAGTCAGAAATGTGCATGTGCTGCACAATTCAGACATATTTTATGTTCATATAGATTGGTGCAGGGATGTCCTATTTTTTTAGGCCAACCCGGAAGTTAGTGCCGCACTGGTTCCAAAAGCCTATACTGTATATTTTTTCCCATAGACTTTTGGAAGATGGCAAAAAATAAGCTATCTTTGGTTTATGATACTACTCCATGAATTAATCTCCATCCACGTTTTTAAAATCTTTGGGATGTGCTGAAGAAGACTTTGCGCAGCAATCAGACTTTCCCATCATCAATACAAGATCTTTGCAAAAAATTAATGTAACCCCAGACAGGGAAAATTTTACATTCTTGACATCACAGAAGCTTATCGAAACAATGCCACAGCGAAAGCGTGCCGCAATCAAAGCTAACGCGGTCCAAAAAAAATATTAGTGTTTCTTTTAGTGTAGTCTTTTTTTGGACGGGCAGAGTGTGGCACAGCACAGCCCAGTATTGTACTGTACAGAAGACCAATCAGGTAAAAGTGGCGTTTCATCACCACCCACTTGAAGCCATGATTTGTAAATTGTATTTTCTGTTTAGTAAACTAAACTAAACAACAAGTCCTGTTATTCATTTATGTAAAAAAGAACAGTTGGCACTTTAAAGTTAAATTAAAGTTTTTTTTCACCACAAAATTAAAAGTTTTTAGTATTATGAGAAATATTTAGTCAATTGATCATCAACTACGGTATATGTCTAAAGATCGTTTTCTCTATATGGAACAATGTTTTCTGAGGTCTCCCCTTCCTCCCGAAGTGCCCTTTGGATGGCAATATATACTGTGTGCAGCTATATTGAAAGGAATGGGTCCGAAATATAATCCCTATTGGCCAGTGAACGTGTCCATCACACATTCCAAGACCCTTCCATTTTCGTGGCTCCTCCTCTTTCATTCCAGTACTCGTTTCCTGTGTAACTCACAAGATCAGACTCTACGTACGTTCCTTCAGACGATTGGGCAAATTTGATGTGGAAAGTCATTGGCCCAGTCAGAAACAAATACACATTGGATGAATGTTCCATCTTACAGTAATAATTTATTAGTCATATTTATGAATTTTCAGGTTTTGTTTCCTATGATTTGTTTAAATGCTCCTGAAAACTCTGACCTACACTGCAGAACCAATTATTATATATACAGTTATTTTATGTGCAATCTGTTATTTTAATATGTATGTTTCAGTGTTGTCAGATGAATTTGTACACAAATAAATAACTAAGGTTAAAAAAACACATTCTGAGTAATCTGAATTTTGTTTATTTTCCAAATGTGTCCTACAGAGAAAGAGAATGCTTCATTTTTACTTAAACATCATCTTTACTATACAGTACATGTATAAGAGACATTTGGCAGATTTGTCATCTCAGTAAAACTGGTCACAAAGTTCACATTTACATTTAGTCATTTAGCAGACGCTTTTATCCAAAGCGATTTACAAAGAGATCAGGGAGCAATAAGCGATATGTCAACAGTTGACAGCATAGAGCACAGGTGAGTTTAAAACCACATATTACGTTTTCCTTAAATGAGTAAGACATTAGTTTTGACAGCTTTTGCATGACATGTGACATTTTTTTGTATCATCAAACGGTATGCGCTGTATAAATAGTTCTTGACAATCACAGTATGTAACCTCTGCTACACACATTTGGGCTTGCACTTAACTGTGATGTAGCTTTAGGCTCAATATACCTGACAGAACCTTGAGTCTTCCTCAGACAGAACCTTAAGTCGTTTACACATTCATGTAGAGTGCAGTCTTTCGCACTGAAAGGACACTTAATCGCTTACACCGTCACAGACCATCTGGTGATCCATCGATCCATAGCACCCCTGGATTACTTATAAAACCAGATGCTGCAACGTGGAGGTCTGCTTGTAAATGGGCTTGATTTGCAACTTTCACGAAGTTATCAAAGATGTTAAGATATCGTACTTAACTTTCTCCTGATTTGCTTTGTCCATGTTATAAGAGAGTGAATTAACACGTTATTTGTGTAGTATATATGGTTGAAGGAAAATTTGCATTAAAATCCGCGTTTGTTGCAATTTCTTATCTCTATTATCAAATGCTGATCTTGCATACCCTTCCGAAAATGTGCTGCGGCGCCCCTGGTGGAATATCGATATGAAACATCAAACACTTGTTTCAAAAACAATTAAACACCACTAACATTAAGTCTTACTAGAGTAACAGTTACTAATGTTAGCTTACCGGCATGTTGGCCCTTTAGCTGATAACTCGCTCACGTAATACTACAAGTATGTATTTATTAAATGCTAGTACTTATTGTTAAAAACTGAATTTGTATTCAATGTATTCAGTACCTATTCTATTTAAAAGGCACTCGTAGTTATTCCAGTCTGACATTCACATTCTAGGTCTTACTGAGACGTGGATTCATCCTGAGGACTCAGCCACACCTGCTGTTCTCTCCAACAACTACTCCTTCTCTCACTCTCCCCGCCAAAGAGGAGGAGGCACAGGTTTGCTAATAAACAATAGCTGGAAATATTCCACACTATCTTCCCTGTGCAACAACTATTCATTTGAATACCATGCTGTGAATATAACTTCACCTACTCCGCTCAGTATTGTTGTAGTTTACCGTCCAGGTCCTCTGCACAACTTCATTGAAGAGTTAGATGTCCTGTTCTCATCATTTCCGGAGGATGGTGTCCCTCTCGTCGTTTCACCCACGATACCACTGTAGCAGCTCGCATAAAAGCCTGCCTAGATGACATCTCAGCTTGGATGAAAGAGCATCACCTCCAGCTGAACCTGGCCAAGACAAAACTACTTGTGTTTCCGGCACACCCCACGGTGCAAGACGATCTCACCATCCAATTTGGCAATTCCACTATCACTCCCTCCGAATCAGCCAGGAATCTCTGAGTCATATTTGATGAACAGCTGTCCTTCAATGATCACATATCAAAGACAACGCGATCCTGTCGATATGCCTTATTCAACCTTCGAAAGGCTAGACCCTAACTCACTGAGCGTGCGGCACAACTCCTAGTCCAGGCCCTGGTAATCTTGAGGTTGGACTACTGCAATGCTCTCCTTGCTGGTGTTTCTGCAAAGGCTATCAAACCCCTTCAGCTGGTCCAAAACGCAGCAGCACGCCTCATCTTCCAACAGCCCAAGAGGGCTCATGTAACACCCCATTTCATCTCTCTCCATGTAGAGGGCAAGAATGTTGTGTTAAGAACAAGAAAGTCCAAGTACAAGTCCTGTATAGAGTGTTTGTATGTGCACTGTGTGTTTGTGCATTAGTCTTCTGCATCTCCTCCAGTAGGCTCCCTGTTTTAGGATTCAAAAACAAAATCAAAAATTAGAGCAGAATCATGTTTTTTTGATTGTGCATTCCAATTAATATCAATCACACTGCGGTTGGTTAGTTTTGATTTAAGCCATAATAACCAAGAAAATACAACACAATAACAGAAATCTGGGAAAACCCATCACATGTTGCAATGTTACATATTACAGGTTTTGATATCGTATGAAAGCTGGGTTTTCCTAATTTTATTCATACCTTGTATGTAACAAAAAATGTTTATCAGAAGTTGGCTGAATGTTACAATTTGCAGGAATGGAATTATTAGGGTTAAAGATCATTATGTTAACGTGGTCACTCTCTCCCACCCATCGGCTCTGAAAACATTGTGAAAAATTTAAACATTGCGGAAGAGATTAATTAAACGTTCCGAATTCAGAAAATATCATTTTGATTCGTAAAAGTAATAAAACTCCTAAGTGGCAGCAATCCTTAGGCTACCGGTCTGTAGTAATCTATGGCAATATCTGCCGGGAATGACCTTTAACATCAGCTTGCTACTATCATTTGTTATTCTTTCGCAACAAAAATTTCATTTTTCAAAATTAAGCCATCTACACTGATGATAGACCTGATGTTATATAGAATACTTTATTTAAAACCTAATTTTGACAAAAGACGACAAAAAACGTAAAAAACATGTGATCACGTGTGAAAAATGTGTGAAACTCATGTGACTTTTCTGTAAGGGCGGTCACAATTGTTTTTTACCTGTCAAATGTAATGACTAGTAGTCAGAATGGCCATTGAAGAGTCAAATCGCAAATCTTACTAGTAAAATAAAACATTTTACTATTGAAAAAAGTACTAGTATCTCGTGAATAGGTACTAGTATAAATCTAATAAGTACTGGTAGCTGATAAACACATTTACGTTTCTGATAAATAAGTACTAGTACCTAATAAATTAGTATTAGTACCTTATGAATAAATACTAGTACCTAATAAGTAGGTATTAGTGACTATCAGAAGACACATTAGTCAGAACTGAATAGTTGATATCTAAATGACAGATCTGCAATCTGAAATATGTTACTAGTCAAAATTAAATCATTACTAATTACTGTCACTGATGTAATAAATACTATAGTATCTAATGAATAAGTACTAGTATCTAATGAATAAGTACTAGTATCTAATGAATAAGTACTTGTATCTAATAAATAGGCACCAGTATCAAATTTTTACGTACTTCTATATAATGAGTACTAGTGTCATGATCGTAAGTGGTGAGACACGAAGAGAGGACCCAGATGCAGACAGTGGGTAAGGGGTTAACAGAAGACTTTAATATAAAAGACAAAACAAAACCTACGAGGGGGTAACAGAACAAAACATGGGAATATAATGACAAGACAGAACAGGACTAAGACTAAAACAAACTTTAAACATACACTACATTACACTAGACTACACTACACTAGACTACACTAGACTACACACCACTAAACACAGGAACTCACCACACAAACCACAATGAACCAGCACAAGACAGAAGGGCCTTAAATAAGGGAATAATCAAGATGGGGACAGGTGTGGGGCATGAACTAATAAACAAGCAATAACAAGGTAACGAGAGGATGGGAACAGAGACGAGACCGGAGAGAGCGTAAGGAAGTCCAAAAGGGCCAAAAATACCTCTCTCCACACAAAACATGAGTTTCTGACATGATACTGCCACTAAACCAAAAGAAACATGACATGATGCGGCAGAATCATGACAACTAGTATCTAATAGAATAGTTACTAGTAACTCAACAATAAGCCTAAAAATAGATACTAGTAAACGTCAAGGGTTAAATGACAAAATTACTTGACATAGTGCTGGGAGTGTCTACTGATACTGCATAGAGACAGAAAGATCGGATGTTAAGGAGCTAAAGGTGTTCATGTACTGTTTTCATTATCTTAAAGGGATAGTTCTCCCAAAATAAAAAAGTTCTGTCATGATTTACTTACCCGCAAACCTGTGTGAATTTCAAGTTCTGATGAACGCAAAGATGTGTGGAAGAATAATCAGCAATTATTTTCAAATAACTTTTTAAGTGAGTGTACAGAATTATGGCATTAGTGTACAAAGGGAGAACATCAAGCCCAGGACAAGGCAGATGTGGAGATGTCCCGGACTGCCGTGAGTATTGGGCTGCAGTGCACCACACCACTTCCCCAACGCTTGAGGCTGAACTCGGGGCGCACAGTGTGAAGCGTCATCCCGCTCCAATGCCCTTTTTCACATGGGTGCATGAGGTGCTTACTAAGATGTGGCAGGCCCCCTTTTCGGTGCATGCATGTCAGATGAGCTTGGGCGCCCTCACTTCCATCTATTCTGGAGCTGCTAAAGGATACGTCAATGTACCCCAGGCAGAGAGTGCAGTTGCGGGGAACCTGTGCCCGCAGACAGCCACCACCTGGCAGGACCGACCAAGGCTTGTACGTTTTGGTCAGTGCAGTGTCGGGGCAGAGGACGGGCCCATTGCCCGCTCTGGTACTTCCTGACCGAGGGCCCCCTTGGCATGGCTGCCTTAGCGCACAGCAGGCGGCGGGACTAGTGAAAGTACACCTTCCCCCCCAGCAAGCCTCTTCGCACTGGTGCTGAGCAAGGTTAGGGAAGAGGAGCATCAAGTGCTGCTAGTTCACCTTATTGGCCTGACCAGACTGGGTTCGCGGAGCTGACGCTTCTGACGACAACTCCGCCCTGGCTGATTCCCCTGACGAAGGACCTGCTTTCTCAGGGGAAGGGCACGGTCTGGCACCTGAGACCAAATCTCTAGAGACTCCATGTCTGGCTCCTGGACTGGGTGCGGTGTGCAACGGGCATGCAGTGTCGGGGCAGTGGACGGGTCCCTGCCTACAGTGGCATATCAACTGCCTAGAGTTGCTGGCTGCTTGGCTCACATGCTACCCCTCGTTCAGGCCAAGCATGTGCTGCTCCGCATGGACAACACAACTGCTGTGGCCTACATTAACCACCAGGGTGGCATATGGTCACGGCAGATGTCGCAACTCGCCCAATGCCTCCTTCTCTGGAGTCATTCCCCGGACAAAGGACCTGCTTTCTCAGTGGAAAGGCACGGTCTGGCACCTGAAACCAGATCTCTGGAGACTCCAAGTCTGGCTCCTGGACGGGACGAGGAGATCCTGATGGGCCTGCCCTCAGGGGTCAAGGAGACCATCAATCAGGCCAGGGTTTATGGAGGAATTATTTGTTCAGATTGTAAACTAAAAGTCTAAAACTAAAAGTCTAAATTTAATACTAAAAGTCCAAGTCGAAAATGAATTTGGTTTATAGGATTGGAAATTTGGTATTTAGGATAGGGCATTTTGTATGTAGGATTAGGCATTTAATCATTTAGCCATTTAGGTTTGAAGATTTGGGGATTTAGAATTTGGATTTTAAGGATTGAGGATTGGGCATTTGAGGGTTGAGGAGTGTATGCAAATTAGAAGGCGTGGCCCAAGTAATGGAAGATGGGTTTGAATTGGCTGGTGCTCAGAGGCTTATGGACAGCAGAGGGAGCTCCCAGTACAAAGGAGCACACTGTAATGAAAGCAAAAGGAGCGAGTGAGGGGCTGGAGCGAGGATATGAGGCGCCGTATAGGGTTTAAATCAAACTGTGCTTATGAATACATGTATATGTGTGTATGCAAGCTTTTATATATGGCTCACATATACATGTATAGTATTGGATGTTCAAGCAAACACGTATGAAAACAATGTGCGCACTAATGTGAAATCCATAACAATACATATTAAGTTAGTAATGCATGCATGCATGTACACTTTTTCACGCATACATATAAACTCGATGCGTGCAAACAAACCTAAACAACGCTTGCACATACATACAAACTATAGCACACACACACACATCTATAAAACACTCGCACATATATTCACTCTCGATAATATAAGCAATATATAAAAGCGTGCATACACACATATACATGTATTCATAAGCGCAGTTTGATTTAAACCCTATACGGCGCATCATATCTTCGCTCCAGCCACTCACTCGCTCGGTTTCATTACAGTGTGCTCCTTAGCACTGGGAGCTCCCTCTGCTGTCCATAAGCCATTTCAAACCCATCCTCCAGTATTTGGACCACGCATTCTGATTTGCATACACTCCTCAATCATCAACTGCCCAATCCTCAATCTGTAAATTCCCAATCCTAAATCCTCAAACCTAAATGGCTAAATGATTAAATGTCCAATCCTACATACAAAATGCCCTTTCCTAAATACCAAATATCAATCCTATATACCAAATTCATTTTCGACTTGGACTTTCAGTATTAAATTTAGACTTAGTTTTGGTTTAAGACTTTTAGTTTTAGACTTTTAGTTCACAATCTGACCAAATAATCCCTCCATAAGGGCTCCTGCCACTAGGCGCCTCTATGCCTACAAGTAGCTCCTCTTCTCGTCCTGCTGTGCTTCCCGCCGCGGAGACCAAGGAGTTGTGTGATCAGTGTAGTTCTTAAAATGTATGTTGCCACCATTGCTGAACATCACGATAGAGTTTGGACCAGGTGACTCCTACGTTCTGTTGAGACCCTGGCCAGGCTATGTGCCCAAAGTTCCCACCTGGTGGGAAGACTGGTGCGTCATACCATTTGCCAATTTCATTGGCCTTTTAAAAAGTACAATCAGAGTTGATAGGTTGTCAAGATCAAACCCCATCTGTCGGTTCGACACAACGTCTCATTCCCTCCATCAGGGAACTGAGGTTACATCCATAACCAAGACGTCATGTTGGCTTGAGAAAGCCTATTTATTTATTTAAATTAATGATCGAGTAATTGACGTCTTCAAGACTTTTTGTGCTCTACCAAACTCGGCTCAGTCCTTCAAACTAGCCTGACATGCGTTGTTCTGGTCGACTTTTTATGCTCTGTTAAATTTACATTGATTTACATTATTTTGAGCAATAAATGCAGTAATTCTTAATGCTGTCCACTAGAGGGGGCGACAGGATGATCTTATTCATCTTTTCAGTATAGTTTTTCTTGTTCGATTATGTCAGTTTAAATGACAAGTAAATGCAAACATTTTATTATTACAGCCAGGAATAGGCCATATATGTGTATGAAAACACTTTAAGCCGTACAAAAGTTCCCATTGGGGCTTTCTCACTGTGTGTTCACATAGAGCGCGAATGAGGCGTCAAAAACGCGCTATTCGCGAGTAGTTGGACGCTTGAACATTTTGTGTTTACTCGCTTCATTCGCGCGTGAAATTCACTTTTAACAGGTCCATGACTAGACATGCACCATCCAATCCTTTGAAGTAAATGAAGGAAAAGATCAGGAACTGTGATCTATGTTTGGATGTAGTGAACCTATAGTAGTGTAGCTAGTACAAGCTGAGGCAGGTTAGCCATTTATTAGTTCTTGATTCCTCATCATCAGTTCATGTGGAAGGAGTAATTCATTCATATATTAGTACTTGATCATTCATGGACACTTATTGTATTGTTAACCATTTTTTATTTAATATTGCATTCCTCTATAATGGGTGCCTGTTTTTTATCAATTTAATAACATTACAATGTCAGCCACGTCTTGAATATTCCACTCCTTATTTTTGAGTTTTTTAAATGTTTACAATAAAATTTGTGGTTTGTAGTATAAAATTGTATAAGTAATTCATTAGTAGTCTTATACATTATTTACTGATTTTGTTGTTATGAAATAAAATTAGTTGTTGAATTAGTATTCAAATTAGTATTTCATTAGTAGTCTTATACATTATTAACCAACTATAGAATAATACATTCAAGTACGTAAATGCCTAAACCTAACCCATACCTTCATGGACACTTATTGTATTGTTAACCATTTTTTATTTAATATTGCATTCCTCTATAATGGGTGCCTGTTTTTTATCAATTTAATAACATTACAATGTCAGCCACGTCTTGAATATTCCACTCCTTATTTTTGAGTTTTTTAAATGTTTACAATAAAATTAGTGGTTTGTAGTATAAAATTGTATAAGTAATTCATTAGTAGTCTTATACATTATTTACTGATTTTGTTGTTATGAAATAAAATTAGTTGTTGAATTAGTATTCAAATTAGTATTTCATTAGTAGTCTTATACATTATTAACCAACTATAGAATAATACATTCAAGTAACCAACTATAGAATAATACATTCAAGTAACCAACTATAGAATAATACATTCAAGTAACCAACTATAGAATAATACATTCAAGTAACCAACTATAGAATAATACATTCAAGTACGTAAATGCCTAAACCTAACCCATACCCTTAAGCACCTAAAGCTTACCCTTATGCTAACCTCAACCGTCTAAATCTTACTCTTAAGCTACTGTACCCTTAACCCCCAAGTACCAACACTTTAGTGAAAATGGTCCTAAACTCTAAATTATTTGTAAAACGTGTATATATAATACTAATCAAGTATATATGTACTCTATGAATATATATATATTATATTTGTCTGATTATATTAACTAGACACTGGCACTATTAAGACTATGCGTCAGGCATTTGGAGAGGATAGCCGTGCCTTCGCGGTTGGGATAATAACCATCCCCCCCAAACAGGTCATGTCTATTGAAAAAATATTTCCAATTGTCAATAAATCCAAAATTATTTTGTGGACACCACTTGCACATCCAATCATGCAGTAACGATAATCTACTATACATTTCGTCGCCCCAAAAACAGGGGAGGGGACCAGAGCATATTACAGTGTCTGACATAGTTTTAGCCAGGTCACACACCTCTTTAATATTAATTTTGCTGATCTCGGACACACGGAGTTGAACCTCGTTAATGCCTAGTTGAATAATAATTCTGTCAAATCTACGGTTAGCATTAGCCAAGACGGTTAGTTTGTTTTTAATGTCAGACGCTCTGGCCCCCTTTATACAATTAACCACGGTCCCTGGTGACTCTATTTGTACAAATTTCAAAGTAGAGTCACCTATTACCAGGGTGCTTACCACAGGCAATCCAACCGGATTATCTTCGCCGGAAGTGGATCTGTCTGAAATTATTACAGGAGCAGGATTTGAGCTCCATTCCTCCTTATGAGCATGTTCCTGTTCAGGAACAGCCTGGACTTCAGATGAAGATCTATAAATACATAAAATATTGTTAAGACCTGTTGAACATTCGAACAACAAGCAATTTATGTCTGATAAAGGACAACAGGTAAACATTGCAAACATTTAAGCTAAAACTAAGAGGATTTGCTAAACTTACTGAGACTTATCGAAGGGAGAAACTTCTGGATCACTGAAGACCACTGAATTTGGTGGTTTTGGGGCGAGTGGAGAAGTTGCTGAGAACAAAGCACAAACAGTAAATGAAGCACATTATATGTTGTTGCAGCCTTTAAGTACTTGAGTAAAAACACTCCTTAAATGTTTAATAAATGTCTTTGTTCTGATGAACACAGAAAGAAATTTGGAAGAATACCAGACAGATAGTAGGAAAAACTACTTTATACTTTTTTTGTTTTGTTGAACACAAAAGAAGAAATTTAGAAGAATGTAGGACAGCAAAAAGTTCTGGGGCACTTTTGACTACCACTTAAAATGTTCCTACTATAAAGTCAACAATATGCAAGTCGCAAAATATGTCTGGTTATAAGAATTCTTCCAAAACTCTTTCTTTTTTCGTGAGTAAATGATGACAGAATTTTCATTCAAGTAAGTAAAGCGCCAGGGTAACTTTAACTGACTAAAAAGTGCAGATTTCTCACATCGCCTAACTAGAAGCATCTCATACACATTTTCAGTCAATGTTTAAACTGCTTAATATAAAAAAAGTTCAGCCTTCATCCACCAATATTGTGATATTAAGACAGATGTAGCAAACAATCTCTGAACGCTAACCCGATTACACATTTGCTAAAGAGTTGACAGTGAGTTGATATCAAACACTTATCAGCTAGACAGTAAAGCTTCATTTGAAGAACAACTGTGAAAGACAAACTTACAGATTTTCTTCTCGTCAGAAGGCGGTGGAAAACAATCGTTCCACTTAGGCACATCTATCTTAAAATTTTTCTGTGATGTTGAAGCGATGTCAAGCTTCATCTCAGTCCGCCTCGAACAACGTGAAGACTGGACACGTAGCGGCTTCCTTTGTAGCAACATCTCAAACTTCTCTATACGCCTTTGCTGTAAATACAACAGACAGAGAATGAATACATGTGCCACATTCATGGAAAAATTCAAGTTTCATGTAGTCATTGTGGTGAGGTATCAGTTATAACTCTAACCTTTGAATTATCACAAATGTGACGTCTGTGAGGACGATAATCTACTATACATTTCGTCGCCCCAAAAACAGGGGAGGGGACCAGAGCATATTACAGTGTCTGACATAGTTTTAGCCAGGTCACACACCTCTTTAATATTAATTTTGCTGATCTCGGACAGACGGAGTTGAACCTCGTTAATGCCTAGTTGAATAATAATTCTGTCAAATCTACGCTTAGCATTAGCCAAGACAGTTAGTTTGTTTTTAATGTCAGACGCTCTGGCCCCCTTTATACAATTAACCACGGTCCCTGGTGACTCTATTTGTACAAGTTTCAAAGTAGAGTCACCTATTACCAGGGTGCTTACCACAGGCAATCCAACCGGAGTATCTTCGCCGGAAGTGGATCTGTCTGAAATTATTACAGGAGCAGGATTTGAGCTCCATTCCTCCTTATGAGCATGTTCCGGTTCAGGAACAGCCTGGACTTCAGATGAAGATCTATAAATACATAAAATATTGTTAAGACCTGTTGAACATTCGAACAACAAGCAATTTATGTCTGATAAAGGACAAAAGGTAAACATTGCAAACATTTAAGCTAAAACTAAGAGGATTTGCTAAACTTACTGAGACTTATCGAAGGGAGAAACTTCTGGATCACTGAAGACCACTGAATTTGGTGGTTTTGGGGCGAGTGGAGAAGTTGCTGAGAACAAAGCACAAACAGTAAATGAAGCACATTATATGTTGTTGCAGCCTTTAAGTACTTGAGTAAAAACACTCCTTAAATGTTTAATAAATGTCTTTGTTCTGATGAACACAGAAAGAAATTTGGAAGAATACCAGACAGATAGTAGGAAAAACTACTTTATACTTTTTTTGTTTTGTTGAACACAAAAGAAGAAATTTAGAAGAATGTAGGACAGCAAAAAGTTCTGGGGCACTTTTGACTACCACTTAAAATGTTCCTACTATAAAGTCAACAATATGCAAGTCGCAAAATATGTCTGGTTATAAGAATTCTTCCAAAACTCTTTCTTTTTTCGTGAGTAAATGATGACAGAATTTTCATTCAAGTAAGTAAAGTGCAAGGGTAACTTTAACTGACTAAAAAGTGCAGATTTCTCACATCGCCTAACTAGAAGCATCTCACACACATTTTCAGTCAATGTTTAAACTTCTTAATATAAAAAAAGTTCAGCCTTCATCCACCAATATTGTGATATTAAGACAGATGTAGCAAACAATCTCTGAACGCTAACCCGATTACACATTTGCTAAAGAGTTGACAGTGAGTTGATATCAAACACTTATCAGCTAGACAGTAAAGCTTCATTTGAAGAACAACTGTGAAAGACAAACTTACAGATTTTCTTCTCGTCAGAAGGCGGTGGAAAACAATCGTTCCACTTAGGCACATCTATCTTATAATTTTTCTGTGATGTTGAAGCGATGTCAAGCTTCATCTCAGTCCGCCTCAAACAACGTGAAGACTGGACACGTAGAGGCTTCCTTTGTAGCAACATCTCAAACTTCTCTATACGCCTTTGCTGTAAATACAACAGACAGAGAATGAATACATGTGCCACATTCATGGAAAAATTCAAGTTTCATGTAGTCATTGTGGTGAGGTATCAGTTATAACTCTAACCTTTGAATTATCACAAATGTGACGTCTGTGAGGACGATAATCTACTATACATTTCGTCGCCCCAAAAACAGGGGAGGGGACCAGAGCATATTACAGTGTCTGACATAGTTTTAGCCAGGTCACACACCTCTTTAATATTAATTTTGCTGATCTCGGACAGACGGAGTTGAACCTCGTTAATGCCTAGTTGAATAATAATTCTGTCAAATCTACGCTTAGCATTAGCCAAGACAGTTAGTTTGTTTTTAATGTCAGACGCTCTGGCCCCCTTTATACAATTAACCACGGTCCCTGGTGACTCTATTTGTACAAGTTTCAAAGTAGAGTCACCTATTACCAGGGTGCTTACCACAGGCAATCCAACCGGATTATCTTCGCCGGAAGTGGATCTGTCTGAAATTATTACAGGAGCAGGATTTGAGCTCCATTCCTCCTTATGAGCATGTTCCGGTTCAGGAACAGCCTGGACTTCAGATGAAGATCTATAAATACATAAAATATTGTTAAGACCTGTTGAACATTCGAACAACAAGCAATTTATGTCTGATAAAGGACAACAGGTAAACATTGCAAACATTTAAGCTAAAACTAAGAGGATTTGCTAAACTTACTGAGACTTATCGAAGGGAGAAACTTCTGGATCACTGAAGACCACTGAATTTGGTGGTTTTGGGGCGAGTGGAGAAGTTGCTGAGAACAAAGCACAAACAGTAAATGAAGCACATTATATGTTGTTGCAGCCTTTAAGTACTTGAGTAAAAACACTCCTTAAATGTTTAATAAATGTCTTTGTTCTGATGAACACAGAAAGAAATTTGGAAGAATACCAGACAGATAGTAGGAAAAACTACTTTATACTTTTTTTGTTTTGTTGAACACAAAAGAAGAAATTTAGAAGAATGTAGGACAGCAAAAAGTTCTGGGGCACTTTTGACTACCACTTAAAATGTTCCTACTATAAAGTCAACAATATGCAAGTCGCAAAATATGTCTGGTTATAAGAATTCTTCCAAAACTCTTTCTTTTTTCGTGAGTAAATGACGACAGAATTTTCATTCAAGTAAGTAAAGCGCAAGGGTAACTTTAACTGACTAAAAAGTGCAGATTTCTCACATCGCCTAACTAGAAGCATCTCATACACATTTTCAGTCAATGTTTAAACTTCTTAATATAAAAAAAGTTCAGCCTTCATCCACCAATATTGTGATATTAAGACAGATGTAGCAAACAATCTCTGAACGCTAACCCGATTACACATTTGCTAAAGAGTTGACAGTGAGTTTATATCAAACACTTATCAGCTAGACAGTAAAGCTTCATTTGAAGAACAACTGTGAAAGACAAACTTACAGATTTTCTTCTCGTCAGAAGGCGGTGGAAAACAATCGTTCCACTTAGGCACATCTATCTTTAAATTTTTCTGTGATGTTGAAGCGATGTCAAGCTTCATCTCAGTCCGCCTAGAACAACGTGAAGACTGGACACGTAGAGGCTTCCTTTGTAGCAACATCTCAAACTTCTCTATACGCCTTTGCTGTAAATACAACAGACAGAGAATGAATACATGTGCCACATTCATGGAAAAATTCAAGTTTCATGTAGTCATTGTGGTGAGGTATCAGTTATAACTCTAACCTTTGAATTATCACAAATGTGACGTCTGTGAGGACGATAATCTACTATACATTTCGTCGCCCCAAAAACAGGGGAGGGGACCAGAGCATATTACAGTGTCTGACATAGTTTTAGCCAGGTCACACACCTCTTTAATATTAATTTTGCTGATCTCGGACAGACGGAGTTGAACCTCGTTAATGCCTAGTTGAATAATAATTCTGTCAAATCTACGCTTAGCATTAGCCAAGACAGTTAGTTTGTTTTTAATGTCAG
The DNA here is from genome assembly GCF_947034865.1 of Barbatula barbatula. Classification (NCBI taxonomy): domain Eukaryota; kingdom Metazoa; phylum Chordata; class Actinopteri; order Cypriniformes; family Nemacheilidae; genus Barbatula; species Barbatula barbatula. The sequence continues at coordinate 7,242,131 of NC_136769.1, forward strand.
ACGCTCTGGCCCCCTTTATACAATTAACCACGGTCCCTGGTGACTCTATTTGTACAAGTTTCAAAGTAGAGTCACCTATTACCAGGGTGCTTACCACAGGCAATCCAACCGGATTATCTTCGCCGGAAGTGGATCTGTCTGAAATTATTACAGGAGCAGGATTTGAGCTCCATTCCTCCTTATGAACATGTTCCGGTTCAGGAACAGCCTGGACTTCAGATGAAGATCTATAAATACATAAAATATTGTTAAGACCTGTTGAACATTCGAACAACAAGCAATTTATGTCTGATAAAGGACAAAAGGTAAACATTGCAAACATTTAAGATAAAACTAAGAGGATTTGCTAAACTTACTGAGACTTATCGTAGGGAGAAACTTCTGGATCACTGAAGACCACTGAATTTGGTGGTTTTGGGGCGAGTGGAGAAGTTGCTGAGAACAAAGCACAAACAGTAAATGAAGCACATTATATGTTGTTGCAGCCTTTAAGTACTTGAGTAAAAACACTCCTTAAATGTTTGATAAATGTCTTTGTTCTGATGAACACAGAAAGAAATTTGGAAGAATACCAGACAGATAGTAGGAAAAACTACTTTATACTTTTTTTGTTTTGTTGAACACAAAAGAAGAAATTTAGAAGAATGTAGGACAGCAAAAAGTTCTGGGGCACTTTTGACTACCACTTAAAATGTTCCTACTATAAAGTCAACAATATGCAAGTCGCAAAATATGTCTGGTTATAAGAATTCTTCCAAAACTCTTTCTTTTTTCGTGAGTAAATGATGACAGAATTTTCATTCAAGTAAGTAAAGCGCCAGGGTAACTTTAACTGACTAAAAAGTGCAGATTTCTCACATCGCCTAACTAGAAGCATCTCATACACATTTTCAGTCAATGTTTAAACTTCTTAATATAAAAAAAGTTCAGCCTTCATCCACCAATATTGTGATATTAAGACAGATGTAGCAAACAATCTCTGAACGCTAACCCGATAACACATTTGCTAAAGAGTTGACAGTGAGTTGATATCAAACACTTATCAGCTAGACAGTAAAGCTTCATTTGAAGAACAACTGTGAAAGACAAACTTACAGATTTTCTTCTCGTCAGAAGGCGGTGGAAAACAATCGTTCCACTTAGGCACATCTATCTTTAAATTTTTCTGTGATGTTGAAGCGATGTCAAGCTTCATCTCAGTCCGCCTCGAACAACGTGAAGACTGGACACGTAGCGGCTTCCTTTGTAGCAACATCTCAAACTTCTCTATACGCCTTTGCTGTAAATACAACAGACAGAGAATGAATACATGTGCCACATTCATGGAAAAATTCAAGTTTCATGTAGTCATTGTGGTGAGGTATCAGTTATAACTCTAACCTTTGAATTATCACAAATGTGACGTCTGTGAGGACGATAATCTACTATACATTTCGTCGCCCCAAAAACAGGGGAGGGGACCAGAGCATATTACAGTGTCTGACATAGTTTTAGCCAGGTCACACACCTCTTTAATATTAATTTTGCTGATCTCGGACAGACGGAGTTGAACCTCGTTAATGCCTAGTTGAATAATAATTCTGTCAAATCTATGCTTAGCATTAGCCAAGACGGTTAGTTTGTTTTTAATGTCAGACGCTCTGGCCCCCTTTATACAATTAACCACGGTCCCTGGTGACTCTATTTGTACAAGTTTCAAAGTAGAGTCACCTATTACCAGGGTGCTTACCACAGGCAATCCAACCGGATTATCTTCGCCGGAAGTGGATCTGTCTGAAATTATTACAGGAGCAGGATTTAAGCTCCATTCCTCCTTATGAGCATGTTCCTGTTCAGGAACAGCCTGGACTTCAGATGAAGATCTATAAATACAAAATATTGTTAAAAATGTTTCTGTAAACATTCAAGGACAAAGCATAATAGTTATTTTAATTAACACGGATAAACCTAAACAAATCTGTCTCTTAGAAGTTATTTTAAAACTTAGTAACTGTTCATTAGACTTTCAACTGGTTCTTAATGTTATCTGCGCAGGATCTTTCGTTACCCTGCAGCGAAGGAACTGTTAGTCCCAGCCATCGGTTCATAAGATGTGCAGTCCACTCTTCTGGTCTTAACAACTGGATCTGTATATATAAAAAAAGATCATAAACATAACAGTACAACAAGACTGAAGGAGCACAGCAGCATATTGTCAGATGGGTGAGAAAGACAAGTGATGTCAATAACATTAAATAAATAAATAAATGGGTACGTGACCTTATTAGGTTAACTCTACTATACAAGATAAGCAAACATCATATTTATTCTAGATTTGAGCAGATACCATTACCTGAGCTTCTCAAGTTATTTTTAAAGGGTGCAGCCAAAAAGTAACAATAAAACTAAAACGTATATGTAGGGCATCGTGTGATTGGGCCGTAAAATAACTTCAGTGACAGACACTGTCCGATGAGCAACACAATCAAATAAATAAATATACTTTATGGATGTAAATTGTTAATAACTTACAGATTTTCTCTACGATTTTCTGCAGTGACTCGAGCGCAGGATCTTCTCTGTTTTTGACCAGGCGCATATAAGGATGGCCTGTCATCCTCTGGCGCTTCAAACGGAGCTTAATTGAGCTCAACGCTTTCCGCTGAACAGAGAAAAGCTCAGTTGTTTCCTGTACATACAACCGACAGAGAATTAATACATGTGACAATTGCAATGTAAAAATACATTTTGTGTAGTGATTGTGAGGAAGTTTCAGTTATAACTCTAACCTTTGAATCATCACTATTGTGACGACTGCTTGGAGTAACAAGCAGAGGACGTGCACTCCAGGTGGATACAGGACCCTGAGATGAAGGTCTATAAATACATACAAAATATTGTTAAAAATGTTTCTGTAAACATTCAAGGACAAAGCATAATAGTTATTTTAATTAACACGGATAAACCTAAACAAATCTGTCTCTTAGAAGTTATTTTAAAACTTAGTAACTGTTCATTAGACTTTCAACTGGTTCTTTATGTTAACTGCGCAGGATCTTTCGTTACCCTGCAGCGAAGGAACTGTTAGTCCCAGCCATCGGTTCATAAGATGTGCAGTCCACTCTTCTGGTCTTAACAACTGGATCTGTATATATAAAAAAAGATCATAAACATAACAGTACAACAAGACTGAAGGAGCACAGCAGCATATTGTCAAATGGGTGAGAAAGACAAGTGATGTCAATAACATTAAATAAATAAATAAATGGGAACGTGACCTTATTAGGTTAACTCTACTATACAAGATAAGCAAACATCATATTTATTCTAGATTTGAGCAGATACCATTACCTGAGCTTCTCAAGTTATTTTTAAAGGGTGCAGCCAAAAAGTAACAATAAAACTAAAACGTATATGTAGGGCATCGTGTGATTGGGCCGTAAAATAACTTCAGTGACAGACACTGTCCGATGAGCAACACAATCAAATAAATAGATATACTTTATGGATGTAAATTGTTAATAACTTACAGATTTTCTCTACGATTTTCTGCAGTGACTCGAGCGCAGGATCTTCTCTGTTTTTGACCAGGCGCATATAAGGATGGCCTGTCGTCCTCTGGCGCCTCAAACGGAGCTTAATTGAGCTCAACGCTTTCCGCTGAACAGAGAAAAGCTCAGTTGTTTCCTGTACATACAACCGACAGAGAATTAATACATGTGACAATTGCAATGTAAAAATACATTTTGTGTAGTGATTGTGAGGAAGTTTCAGTTATAACTCTAACCTTTGAATCATCACTATTGTGACGACTGCTTGGAGTAACAAGCAGAGGACTTGCACTCCAGGTGGATACAGGACCCTGAGATGAAGGTCTATAAATACATACAAAATATTGTTAAAAATGTTTCTGTAAACATTCAAGGACAAAGCATCACTTTGACTTTCATTCTAAACTTAAAAGAATCCGTCTCTTAGAAGTTGTTCATAACCTAGTTGCCGTTCATAGACGTTCAACTGATTCTTTATGTTAACTGTGCATGTGCATGTCTTTTTTTACCCTGTAGTGATGGAGCTGCTAGTCCCAGCCATTGGTTCAGAAGACTCGAGGTCCGCTCTGCTGGTCATCACAACTGCCTTAAAATGAAAAGCACATCATAAGCAAAACAATACAACAAGACTGAAGGAGCACAGCAGCATTTGTCATACGTGTCGACGACATTAGAAAAATAGTGACCTTAAAAGGTTTAGCATACTCTACTATACAAGATAAGCAAACATCATCTGTACACTAAATCTGAGTAGATATGCTTAACGTGAGCTTCTCAAAATATTTTTACGGAGCAAGTTACAATAAAACAAACACTTTTAGGGCATCGTGAAATTGGGACGTTAATGCTTCGGTGACAGACACCGTCCGATTAGCAAAACAGTCAAATAAACATATATACTTTATGGACGTAAAGGATAAATGACCTACAGATTTTCCTCGATATCTCGAGCGCGGGATCCTCTCTGTCGATTGTTTGTTTTCCGTCGAGAGTGTCGCTGAAACCGTAAAGTCGTTGCAAGCACGGAACGCTGAACGCTGAACGCTTTACTGAACGCTTGGAAACGCCAAAATACAACAACTAGATAACGCACCGTGAGCTCTCACAAGCATCAAACGACCGAACCGAGTGAGTAAAGCTGGCAAAGCGCTTGAGTTTAAATAACTTTTGCTCCACTATGACGTAATGACGAACGTACGCGTTTAACTGCAGAAAGGCCAAAACAATATTCTAAGGCTATTTAAAGGTACAGCGCGTATTTTTTTGGGCCGATGTATTAATAGAAATGCAATATACATAGCTGTGTCCTCAGAGGTGTATAAAGAGCTTACACGATGAAGCCTTGTGTTTTTATTAACATGTAATTCGTGTTCTGTCAGCCGTCGTAGTGTTTCGAAAGGGAGGGGTGGAGTGAGCGTTTGCTTGCAATTCTCAACCTTGTCGCTGGATATCACTGACTGGACCTTTAAGCTTCGCATGAAATACCTCAATAAATCCTTTTCAATATATTTAAATGTTACACGTTCTGTCAGTATTTATATATGCTAACAAATGAAAAGTTTTAGTTCACTTTATGTTACACGTTAGATTTGTACACTGATCGGCCTGATAGAAATAAAACTGTTGAGGCAACTTGACAGGTACGTGCACAGGTGGGTTGCTCTGGTTGCCCGGGCAACTGCCCATATGCCCTTCTCGACTCACGTTGCCCTTCCGAGGTGGAAAATAAATAAATCATACAATGGATGCAGAATTTCACATACGTCTAGATCAGCAGCGCCTCGCCCATAGAGGGCGCCGACCTCCCTGACAGTTTTTTATTTGTATTTTTTAGAAATAGTTTTTTTTTTAATAATCTCTCATTTTGAAAAGTAATCTGTGGTAATTACATGATATTAATGGTTTTTCTTTAGAATGTGTTCAGAACTCTCCAGAATGATATTTGCATGTCGGTGTAGTAGTAGTAGCCAATAGGCTGTCTTCCCTGGGCTCCAGTTCGCTCAGCCCTACAGTGCTGGAATTTAAGCCAATGGTTCCCCGGTTGCTACGCAAAAAAGTTTATATTTCGCCAATCATCGTTGTCTAATTTTAAGGTTTAGGGGCTCTGAAAACAGCGCCCGTAGTACCAAGATTAGAGCAGTGCACCACGGGACATTTACCTCAGAGCGGAGTGCGAGTGCGAGTGCAGTATGGCGGCGCCGGCGACGTTGAATAGCATTAATGTAGTCGTGGGAGTTAATCTTGCCCCATATTCAGTTAAATCTCTACACCTGTATCCATTCGAAAGAAGAACATTCGCGGAAAAACTAATTGTAAAAGAACTCGGACCAGACAAGCCAGAAGTGAATATATAACCCAACAGGTGCGAGAAAAGGAGAAAACCTACAAGAGAACCTTTTCCCGAGGTTGGTTCGATCGAAAGTTTTGGCTTACTAGCTGTGGTTACGCCAATGCAATCTTTTACTTCCCTTGCTTACTGTTTAAAACAAGTGCTTGTGATAACTCGTGGACACAGACAGGGGTTACAGACCTGAAACATATGTCAGAACGCATTAAGAAACATGAACGGGCAAGAGTGCATATGGACAACTCTGTGAAGCTAGCCCGAATTAGCGTAGCCACACAGCTAGATGAGGGACACCGCATTGCCATAAGAAGGCACAACGAGGAGGTGGACAGGAATCGGCATATTTTGTCAAAGATCATTGATGCCGTGAAATTTTGTGGTGTCTTTGAACTTGCTTTGCGTGGTCACGATGAGAGTTGGAGGTGCACCTGGAGAACGCCACTGTTTTTAAAGGCACTTTACCTGTGAGACTTGATTTCTACATGGCAGTTCAATTAATATTGTCTTTTTAGACCATTGGTATTGACTGGTTTGAGTTCTTTTATTGGTATAGACAAGGGACATGGACTAAAATGCACCAGAATGCAGGAAATCACATCTATGAAATTAAAAAAATTCTGCCCACACACACACACAAACTGCCCCACCTAAAATATTTTTCACCAGCCGCCACTGGTCTAGATAAAAAAACGCGAACAGCCTCATTCACTTCCGTATTCGGGCAACAAAAGTAAAAGTCAGAAGGGGAAGGGCAAACTCTGTTTATGTTTACGCAGCTGAGCCTGCATGAGCGGCCCTCGAAGGAGATTGTTGCGGTTATCGGGTGATAAGACTCAACGTTGTCTAGGGCGGCCATACTTCTGGATTTCGTCCTGACAGTCAGGATTTTAAGCCCCCTGTCCGGCGTCCGGGGCAGCCTCAAACCAGACACTCATTTGTACTCGTTTTTGGAGTTGTCCTGAATCGGCCTAAACAAAACCCGCTTTAGAACATTTATTGGGACGCAGCAGCATAGCGTCTGACGCCGTAAGATCTCCGGTCAAACAAATGATTGGCTGAGGTATCAAATAAATATCTGATATATCATTGGTTAATAACGTAAACAAGCCTCCACGACGTGGAAGTGGAGTCCACATGCTGGCTTCGTCACATCATAACGGTAACTTGCTGAAACGTCAGACATCATTTAGTCCGGAATGGACAAAAGAGCACAACTTTATATAAAAAAAAAGTACAGACACTTTTCATGGATGTCGCCGTGAAGTGGACGTTTGTAGTAAAGGGACCTGCGACATGCCAGCACAGAAAAACAAAAAGTAACCGACAAGCTGCAGGAACATCTTCCCTTAAGCTTAGGTCAAATATTCATTGCCAGACAATTAAAAAAACTAGTAGACGGTTTCAGAATCACTGTATCATGAGACCATCGATATGATGCACAAAATTGTATTGTAGTTGCGAGTACACCAGAGTCCTATGCTATTATTCACGCCTCACTAAATGCTGCAAAGTGTCCTCCTTTTTGGTGTTATGGAAATAGACACCCTAACGTTGTCAGAAAAGGTGAGTTTGTGATGTATAACAAACGAACGATCATCATCAAGTTTTATTAAATGAATTAATCTTCAAAAATCCAGGCTGAGTTTGCAACGTTTAGCCTAAATAATAAGACAGATAGCTTGAAGACAAGCAGCCTAGGCTACTATTTTTTTTTTTGGTAGGTAGGCATTAGGCAAACTAAGCTACTGTCATGGTTCTCGTGGTGCGACACGGACAGAGGACCCAGGTGCAGACAGCGGGTAACAAGGGGTTAACATATTTAATAAATAAAACAAACATCCACGAGGGGGTAACATAACAAAACATGGATACAATAACATGACTAAGACTAACTACACTTAAACAAGACTAAAATAAACTTTAAACATTAACTACAAAACTACACATGCCTAAACTAGACTGACAAGAACTCACCACACAACCTCAATGAACCAGCACAAGACAGAAGACACAAGGGCATTAAATAAGGGAGCAAATCAAGAGGGTAACAGGTGAAGGGCATTAATCAATAACGAGGGTAACGAGAGGATGGGAACAATGACGAGACCGGAGAGAGAGTATGGAAGGCCATAAGAACAATAATTGCCTCTCTCCACATTAAACATGAGGTTCTGTCATGATCCTGCCACTATACTAAGAGAAACATGACAGCTATGTGTCTGCTGATAGTTAGTTTCTCACATTTCGTTTAAGCAAGAAGAATGAATGATGGAAGCAATGCATCACATTAATTATTTTATTCTAAATGGTTAAATGCCTAAATCCTTTCACTATTTTGGGTATTGTTTGAAGCCAAGATGCCCAGAAAAGAGGCGGATTCAGGAGAGGGAGAGATATTTCAGGGAGTTATGTTTTTCTGTGTTATTATTAGTACTAGTTACGGTGATTGAGTGCTGTATTTCAGTGTTTTACTTCTTTATATATATATATATATATATGAATAAAGATCCTGTTATTCTCAGTCCTTCAGCCTGTGAGGTTTTTTTGGGGGGGGTTGCCCTTTTTCAGGTCAGAGCAACTGCCCCTCAAAATTCCTGTGCACGTCCCTGGTTAAGATAGTTTTAACTCCATTTGAAAATCGTTTTCATTAATTATTTGCAATTTGGGTTGCTTAAAAGGGTCTATAAAATCTGTATAGATTAGGCTAGGACAGAGTACAGAATATTAAGTTTCACAGATGTTAAATAGACATTAAGGTTAGATTTTACTTTCGGTCGACAGTTTGATACATCGGGCATAGCGTCTTTAAAAGATTTACATGAAATCAAAAGTAGGCAACATCCATTTGGGTCAAGGTCGTTCACAGTTTCCCGGATGAAATGTTGCGTCTGCTGCCCCCTGCTGGACATGATACTTCAACGCAAGTTAAATTGCACTTTGTAATTAATAAGAGTGGCCCAAACTGAACAGCTGACGGTAGAACTAAATAAAGAAATAACGCTTGAAAATCTCAGGAAGAAATGACTGAAAACTGTGTATAAACGAATTTATTTATTACTAGGCATATTTACATACAACAAATGCTATTTTGTACAAAATTTCGTTTAAACTGCCATCTAAGCAAACAATTAAATTAGGCAATGTACAAATATCTTAACATTTATTCAACATAAAAGCACAATCGTTAAAATAGAAAGCCCCGTCCTCTTTGTTAATTAAATCGTATACACCTTTATAATAAATATTAGCTTTGCACCATAAATGACATTTATACCTATAGCACATAGCAATTCATATATTATTTCATTTTGTTATTGCAACAGGAATGTTCATTCAAAAACTAATTTTGGTCTTGTACAGGTGGTTTAGAATCCAATGTTACATAACGTTTTTTTACCCCCTCATTCAGTAAACACATCAAAGAGTGTGTTTTAGTACTCCTACCAATTTGACATAATAATAATGATAGCAATAAATAATCAAACAGTGTATCTGTTATAGATTAACAATATACATTTAAATAAAATACCATAAAAGTCTTTTATTACTCTTGTTGCTGATAATGTCCATTAATAAATTCTTCAATCTGTAGAATCGAATGTGGTAGCTGTAATTCTAGTTTGCAACACCACATAAAATACAGGGAAATGTGCTAGAATGAGCAGACAAAATATTCTATCATTAATGGTATCTTGTGCTTTCAATGGAAAACTCCAGTGCTAAAAATAAAATCAATTGCAGTCTTGCTGTGTGTATCTGTGTAGAAACCTGATCTTTGACTCTGTACTTCTCTTTGTTCCCAAACATCAGTGTCAGTCACTAATTCAGCAAACCTTTTCTCTCTTTAGGCAACGTAGCCTTGGGTGATTGTAAACGGCAGAGAACATCAATACAAAAGTGCTGCATAGGCCGAGGCCCTGTTGACTGTGTTACACGCATGTTAGTGTGTTTACACAGTGCCTTATTTTCCAGTTTTATTACCCTCGGTCATTTCTGTCTCGGGGAACAGGTCGGGGTTTTCTGCCAGCGTAGATCGGATTCTCTTCTTCTCTTTAAAACGACCCGAATGTGACACTTTTACGTGGCGGCCCTTCGTTGCCGTTTTGTCCACAATGCGCTCTAAGCGGGCGTTAAACTGGCTGTCAGCAGTCGGATCGGGTGTGCCGGGTGTCTCTCCGCTGTTGCTGCTGTGTTCCGCAGGGATTTCATACAACACCTTTTGCTCTGATTTCTTTTTACGCATAAAGGTCAGTTTCCACCAGGATGGCGCAGGCTCCGCAGTAGCCATGGAGATGACAACAGACTCGAATGACTCTGCAAAGAGAACAGAATGAGATACTTTAAAGTGTGATACATTTAGGCTACTGAAATTAATATATCTGAAGAATTCATAGGCATGTTATGACCTCAGGGTGTTTCTGGAGTTGTGCCGAAGTGACCATGAATTATTGAAAATTATGAAAAAAGTTTTGGGTAAGTGGATCTAACTTGGATGCTAGCCACAACGTAAAAGAACACCCTAAATAAGACGCATAGATGTAAACAACTTGTTCTTGTTCTCCAGCTATATCTTCTCAACATAAGCAATAAGACGATGAGTAATGAGTAAGATGAGCACTGCACTAAAGCCGATATAAGATGTGTGTCTTTCATTAGGAGGGGTAGCCACTACTGAATTTTTTAGTGTAATTGAGAAAGCACCATATGGTAGAAGTATGCTTAGTTTGAACATCTACAGCTCTGGTTACAAGCGTCAAATGTCACACATACCAAACTGAAGCTATATGTAAGATGAAATGCAACAGACAGAAAAATCATTCAAGCTATTTCGTCATCATGAAAATGCTCCAAAAAGAATCTCATGTGCTTCAACAGAGCCAAAGAGCTCCAGCCTTGCCCACGGTCAATCTCACAAATTTGCTTAAATTTAAATATTTATGCTTAGAACAATTCTTTGTTTTTAATACAAAACAACATAATATTAATTATGAATAAATAAATAGTGAATAATTAATAAATAAAATGTGAACCACAATGACAATGTTAAATGATTTTTTTTGACAACCATCTACAATTTCTCTATGAAATTGACACACAGCATTTTATTCATTACTGATTCAATGATTCTTGTCACAACTAAATATTATAAAATGCATTTAAATATAGCTAAAGGGTGTCAGTGCTCCTATTTGTTGCAGAAATCAAATTTTAGATTAACCGATATATTCCATAAACATGTAAGAGCCCAATCTTGGAGAAATCTGTCAAGTTTGTGTGTGCAATTCTGTTCAGACCTGTGACTGTTCTGGACAAGATGAACAAACACACATTTTGACCACTGACCCATTGTTTGTCATTTTAGCCATAATATGGAGATCGTGGGTCATGTTGTATTTCTCGAATTTAACATCATGGAGACACCGCGGTGCTCTTAACAATCCCAGTGCTGCTTTTGTCAAAAAGTTTACAATCCGGTAAGAGTTCAATGTCCATAATGTCAACACAACCCAGAATGGCCTCTTTGAAGTAAACCATTACACCAGAACAATTAAAGCAAGCACACCTTTATCATACGCCCATAGTGGAAATAAAATACACCCACATACATAGATACACAGATGAAAGGAAAATATGCTTTGGGATTGATTCACACACGTACAATTAAAATCTACTGCCTATACATGACTCTATTCGGTGCTTTCTGAGATTTAAAAAAACCTTTTAATAGGGAAACTCCATTCACACAAAACAACAGTGTCGTGTGGCCATGTCCACTCACCATTCACAGGAAAGGAGTTGACCATTTACTGCCGGTTGCTTGGCAACAGAGCAGTAATTTTCATACAGTATGCTAATATTGTTCAGTCTCTGAGAGCTTTGACTCTCACTCCTGCTTTTATGTCTACGAGCAAACAGAGATCAGGTGGTGCTGGCCAGCTCTATTTCAAACCACAGCCATGTTGTTTTATAACTTTAGTGCTTTAACCTTTAAAAAAATAATGCTGGTTTTAACAAGTGTTTGTATTGCATTACACATGCTTTTTGAAAGATGCAAAATCTCGTTTTGTTTATTATTCTGGTCATTATTTACCGGTTGTTAAACACGTGATCGCAGAATATTGCGCATGAGCAGCATTTTATTGACCTATTATTGTTTCATTTATTGATTTTAGTCAGTATACATATGAAACTTGAGAGAAATGATTTAAAAAAATATATTTGTCTTATTCTTATTATAACGATTATTTTCCAATGCAATGCTGATTTTATGTCACCTTTGCCTGGGCATTGTAATGGTTTTGTCAAGGTATCGATAAAGTTTCTCTTTGCACGCAACATGGCACATCCTGTGTAAGGCCTCTATCAGGGCAACAGAGCACTTGCTGTCCAGAGGTGATCTAAATCTAGTTTTGTGGCTTTCCATATAGAGATAAAGATTGCGATGGGGTCAATGAGGCTGACCTGTCAATGGTCAATTGAGAACTTTTTGTGTGCAAAATACTCATAAGCTCATGATAAGACTGACAGATCTAAATAGAGACAAGACACTGATTTGTCCATTCATGCACTTTTCATTTCTCTGAAAGAGTTTCGGTTCATTTCATCATTGAGATCAGGCTGCATCTGTTTTTGTTTTGTCCTTGACTTTCAATTTAGTTACAGTTGCTCTCTGAGGAAACACAATTCAATTATATTAATGTACTTATTACAGTCGCTAGTTGGAAAAAACATCAGGTGTTAATTGGACGTCCGTAGAGAGCTACTCTCCGTAACAACTCGGATCTGATGGTGGTGTGGTTCGGCAACAGAAATGTGACTGCAAATGCAGGTAAAACGAGGACAGAAGTATTGCATAAGAGTTTTCATCATTTAAATCTTTACGTCAGAGCATCATCGCAGGGTGAAACGTTTCTGTTTGACTACAGGCCTTTCATAAACCTAAGATTTTTGACACAAGATTATAATTAAATTATAAATGCTTACTTCTGTTGTGCATGTATACAACTGTTTTGCAAAAACATAATGCAATGTAAGTCGCTTTGGATAAATGCGTTACGGAGAGTAGCTCTCTACGGACGTCCAATTAACACCTGATGTTTTTTCCAACTAGCGACGGTAATAAGTACATTAATTACCAAATGTGAATGTAATTTTTGTAAACCCCCTCCATCACACACACGCAAAACACAAACACATTCAAGGCTCACTATTGTGCAGGATACGATTAGTCAGCGATAAAGGTTAACTGTTTGATATGAATGTATCAAATGTGTGTCTGTCCAAAGGTCATGAAACTTTACAGCTATGAGGACACATCATCTTCCAAAACACTTTGGATTTTATTTGCATTTTATATTTAGTAAACAAGAAACACTGTAATTTCACCAAGAGACTATTTATTATAGTACCCTTAGAAATAAAATGTAACATTAAACGGATGTCAAGAATAATGTTTTAATTTTTGAATTGCCAAAAAACCTTCCTTACCTGTGCAGGTGAATGTACGTCTGTTGAGTTTGCTGTTATCCGGCTTGTAAAGGTCACTGTCCCCCGGTTCAGTTTTAAGTTCTACAAACAGTCGAGTCCGGCAGGTAAGGTCATAGGCCCTTTGGGCCCCTGAAGTTATAGATGTATTTTTACCTTAAATATTTAATTTGCTTTTCTCCCTTTGTTTCTCTTCTGCCTCCTCACTGGCTTTGATGTCCCTCTATCTGTTTCTGGAAACCAGGTGTACATTCACAGGTGCATGACTCCTCCCTTTTGCTGGCACACAAACAGACATTGGGCCCCTCCTCCCTCTTGTGCTTGAGTAAACAGAGATATCGTGACATCAGACCGATAAAACAACAGCAAATGTACTTGGAAAGGGTGTAGAAGATTAACGGCTAGATAGTATTTGTTCTCAATACCCCTCAGGTAACATTAAACCATCAAACTAAGGTGTCAAAACAAAATATGGATTTGTTTGAATATACAAAAATGCATAAATAACAACAATATTGTACATAGGAGCGGACACTGTGTCCAGTAAAGGGAATGAGTCCGATGCCAAGAGGCAGGTGTGAGGGACACCAATGGCCGATGGCTTGCTGGGACCTGTCTGAGGGCCGGTCGGTTCACGTTCTGTGCTGGTGGCAAGAAACAGTATGTTCAGTTCATACACACTGTGATTAAATAAGAACAAGTCACGTTTCATCAAACACTTGAAGGCAATGTGACTGGGGGCAGGCCAGTACCAGCTGGGCTCTGGCTTTGATAGGACGCCCATGAAAGCCAAGATCTGACTCTTCACAGCCTGCAGAACACACGGACCATTTATCACCATCTTACAGATTCGGATAGGAAACTTACTTTTAAGGAGACACATTTTTGGCACTTTAGGCGTTCGGCCTATTTACTGAGTTTTAAACAGAAGCACTTACAAATACAGGTTTTTCATTAAATGACCTTGGGATCATTAAAGTAACTGCATTTGCTATTAATCTTACATTTAATGTCATTGTTCTGGATCACCAGAAGCTGTTGTGTGCTTTTTATTGTTTTTAATCACCTTGAGTCGATGTCATGAAGCCTTTTGTTGTTCTACTGCGCCCCCTGGTGGCTAAACACTTGAACAAGACGTTCCCGTCAGCTTTCGAGTTGACGTAGTGCGGCCATTGTGCAGCTTCTATTCCTCCACTAGGTGGCAGTAGCATCCATCAGTCATCCTGACAGCCTCAAGGACCCCAGCAAATCGAAATAAAGTTACACCGTGTCAGTCTTTTGAGAGAATTTGCTTTATTTCATATCATATCCACAGTCAATAGAGGCAGAGAAACTGACAGATGGACCACACAATCTCTTTTATGTGTGATCTCTTTGCTTTTTATTTCATCTCCTCTTTCACTTTACACAGTAAAAATGGTTGTTTTTTATATTAATGGTCAAGGAAAGAATTGAGAATATAAAAAAACGGTGCTTGAGTGTTATATGTTCACCTAACCTATAGATTCTTGTTCATGAACAAATGCACGCAGGAAGATTTCTGGGACAGAAGAGAAACAGAACAGACAAATGACACATCATGAAATGACCAATGATAGCGACACCTAAAACAATCTAAATATCTGAGAAACAACTGATCTCGCTCGCCCTATCTCTCTCTCTCGCTCTCAAAATCTCGATCAAAGCATGTTCTTTAAATTTGTGGATTTCTAACCCGTTTGGTTCGCTTGTTTTAAAGTGCTTGTTTTGATATTTTTTGTTCATTTCCCAGATAGCACAATCCATTTTACGTCCGCATAGACATCTGCAATAGACAGTTTGCTCATCTGCGATACGTCTCTGAGACGTCTGCTAAAGATCCGGAAACGTCTGCTGCGTAAAACATCTGCTAAACATCTTAGAAAGAGCTGTTGTTCATCCATTCTAAATCGCAAACACCTTACAGACATCTTCTAGAGGTCTATATGACGTCTGACAGCAGACACCTCGTATTGCAGATGAGCAAACTATGTATTGCAGATGTAAATGCAGACGTCAAATAGACGTAAGCCAGATGTGTGTGCGCTAACAGGGGTTTGAGGCCCCCTAGTGGACCCGTGGTGGAGTAACACATCTTAGACCTCAGTTCTACACCTTGTTGTCTTCACTTGCAAGCATACATTAACCCTCACCACAGTCACTCGTTCTTGACGATGTGAAATAATGGAGTCCATCAATCAAGACATGTCTACTTCTTCACTCACCGACTTACAGCTAAACACGTCATTCTCTTCACTAAATGAATAAGACGAACATTCTCAGTAACGTTCAGACACCACATTAAAAACACGCATTCACATTTTATTTTTGCTGACAAAGAAAACCAGCCACAGTGGCAAACCACGGCTCTGTCATGCTGCAAAGAGGGCTCGCACAAAACACGCGCCTTTATCCCAAAGCTTCTCGCATTTTTAATAAAGCATGAGAAGAACAAAGTTTCCAGCTCTAAACTCCTGAATCCGCGGGGAGCCATCGTGACTTGAGGCCCGAGTCTCAAACTTAGCGTATTTATTTATATAAACAGACAGTTCATCTTCCGCACGCCTCCAGCCAAACCGAAGCATCCGCACCGGGCTGCTTTTTGGCGGGCAAAGGGGTTAAAACCGATGGGCAGGCATCAGTTTAATCATAATCAAGCGAGCTAAAGAGGAGTAATGGAACCTGCGAGCCGGGCGCGCCTGTGTTCCGCCACAGATTAGCCACTAATTTGCATAGCGCTTTCGTTCATCCACGTCGGCCCGACGACAGGCCGTCCTCCCCGGACACAGCCATGCGTAGCCTCCGGGGCCGCTTTGACAAATGGCTGGCCGCGCGGCGCTGTCTTTGCGCCCAAGACGGGGCAGCGAGAGCGACGTTGATTGATAGTCTGACGGGGTAAATAGTGCAGAACTTCTTCTTCTTTGGCTCCCCTTTTCTCTAATGGCGGTGCAAGAGGTGTTTAAAAACCCGCGTAATGGAGAAATATGAAGCCGAGCGGAGCTCGAGGAAGAAGATGGTGAGAGAAAGAAATATTGGGTGGCTTGTGATTGAGAGCTGTTGGTGTATAGGCCCCTCTTATCTATTATACTTAAGTATTTTTTATAGTAAAATTCATAGATACGATTGGTTTTTGAACATCATAATAAATATTAAAGGAAAATACAATAGTTATTTACCACATAAAACCACTATAGACGGTTTCATCGGACGCACGCGATTGGTCCGAAGTCAACCTCCGGTCTGTGTTTGCTATTCCGGGTGGCTAATGATATTTTGTTTATATTAATATTTTACTTTGTAATATTAGTATTAAATAAACAATTCGTTCAGTTTTATTGTATACATTTTTTAATAAACAAAATTCTGACGCATTTAAGTTTTGCCTTGAAACGTTTCTTCTACTGATAACCCAAAATAATACTACTGGCTAGACATACTTTTAACCTACTAGCTAGTTTAATTTACTTGTAATTTATTTTCCTTGTTATCGGAAATAACAGGGACTTTTGCAGATGTGTACCGGAAGTTGCAACAAAAGCATGCATGCACAATAACGTTTGTTTATTTTTTGTGCTTTGAAACCATCTATAGTTAAAACTACATACATTAACGAATACAAACAATTTACTACAGTTTATTATAGTAAAAACTACTATGTTGCATTAAGTATGCCTTTTAAAAATCACCCCCTTAACAGACTGTGCACTGAACAGTGTGCTTGTGTGACATTCATAACACAGCCAATGATCCATCTACCTCCAGCACTTGCATGAAGAAATCGTGCTTCCTTCTCATCCTCATCATCGCTAATTATAATATATAATATGTCAAATGTAATAAATAGCAATACCCTGTTTCCTTTGTGTGCGAAAAAAATGGATTCATAGATTTTAAGTCAGACAATTCAGCTGCTCACATCTTCCAGAGTGAAACTGACATCAGGTGTGTATTCAAACATTTTAGCAACCGTGCCATTGTTCTTTCCTTATAATCAGTACAATAACTAAAGAAACAGGGTTGGGCTGAAAATAGAATTTGCATAACACACACACTTACACACTACACATGCATTATTTATTCTCTTGGAGATTTATCTAACTCCTAACCCCACAGTATGAGCTCAAGATATTTACATAGCACACAAACATTATCCGCCGCAGATTCACCCTTTAAACAACACAACGCTTGCATTGAGGTGATGAGAAAGAACGGAATAAATTGACTGAAAATGATTGTGTTAGAATGTGATTACATACAAGCATTTAAATGCTTTACCGTGAAATATTCAACAGTTTAAATGACATAAGCACATGCACGATCATTATTATTGTATTAGGAATTATAAAGCCATATAATGTTTTCGCACTGAATGTACTCTCCTAATGTTCTGGCGCGTTCACACACCCACACACACGTACAGTATGTCCCTGGGTGGTTGTCTGTGTGCAGATGAGGTTGTAATAAGGCTGTATAATGAATTCATTACATGCTATCTCACACCATTACCATAAGAATGCCAAACACATACATCAGCATGGCCCGAGTTACACACCTCACCTCGCTCAGCTGGTCTCTCTCTCTCTCTCTCTCTCTCTCTTTTTCTCTCACACACACACACACACACAGTCCAGATCAGCACAGCTGGACTTGTAGATGATGCTGGACGTCCATCAATTCAAATAAAAGATTCACAGGAGACAAAGAATCTGAAAGACATCATGTTTTGATATTCTGTGCCAATTTGTTCATTATAGCGTGTAGTATTTTATCCCATGTACAGTGAGCGAGAGCAATCACAGATTTTTAATAAACAAAACAAGGCCCACACATATTTACTGTACTCACACACACACGGTGGAATCCTTTTCCAGGCGCTCTACTACACAGAGATAGATCACAGACGTTAGGAAAAATAATGGTGTGGATTTTGCAGCCTCCCGTCTTTGGTCAGAGTGCCTTAATAAAGTGTGTAATAAAACGACGCTCTGAATTATCTAGCGTAAGTGCGGCGGATCTGTCTTGGTTATGAAAACACAGCATCACTCATTCACAATAAAACCCGGCACGATCATCTCCGGAAGGCACTGAAGCAACAGAGCTCCAGCACACATTCCGACATTTGTTTTTATTTTTTCAAATTAAAATTGTAAATAGTGAAAACCTGTCAAAATCTAGATTGCAAGTTTAACGTATTATGCAGGTGCAATATTAAAATGCTACAACATAATTTTCTGTTCATCTATATCGGAGGTTATTGGGCAATTAGTTTATAATTCAGGACAGATGGTAGTTAAAGATGCTTTATTGCATTAGAGCTCATGGGAGCACAACTCCAGAGAGAGGTTTAGGTATTAATGGAAGTCATCTGGCTACAAACAATAATACGATTTCAAGAAAATTCTCTTATGACTCAGGAACTAATTTGAATCAATTGCACCTGGAAAGTAAGATCAAATTCGAGAAGTACAATTCAATGTTGCGTGAATCCTGGATGAGGCATGTGAAATGATTTGATGGTAA
Source organism: Barbatula barbatula (assembly GCF_947034865.1). Taxonomy (NCBI): domain Eukaryota; kingdom Metazoa; phylum Chordata; class Actinopteri; order Cypriniformes; family Nemacheilidae; genus Barbatula; species Barbatula barbatula. The sequence goes on from NC_136769.1 coordinate 7,261,031, forward strand.
AGGGAGGCGGACCGAGACTCCAACAGCTGTATTAATTAATATGACTAATTAAAATGTGCCTTCCCTTATGGCTGTCCAATGAGATGTGATTGAAGATGGCAGTAATCAAGATGTGGAAAACTTCATATATTTTTTTAAAAGCGGTTGACAGACCTCGATTCAGTGTGCTTGGGAGAGAAACGGCCACTAACTATGTTATGTAGAACTTCCAGACACACACATGCTCATTCAGGCCTGTGTTACATCAGGGCTGTATGTTCACACACTCTTCATAAAGCTCAATTTAACTTCTTGCGTGTAATAAATAGAGTTGCCAGATCATTTGGGCCATATGTGATGTATCACACTTAAACACACATTCATTTGCTCTCTGTCGTAGGTGCGTTGACTGGCAGTGTTCTGGAGACGGAACATGGAAATGTGATATACCGCAGCACCTGGGAGTCTTACAAGAGACAGGATGTGTGTTTGGGTTCTGCAGGACTCCTGCTTGTTTCTGTTCTGTATATTATCCTGCACTATTGCCCTTTGGTCCTCTGGGCCCAAGCTCCTGTCAATGTGACATTCAGTGACTAAAGACTGCCAGTTTTAAAGGAACAGTTCACTCAAAAAAGGAACATTCTGTCATCATTTATCCACCCTCATGTCATTCCAAACATGTTTGGCTTTTTTCTTCCGTTGAACACAAATGGAGATATTTTACATTGACTTTTAGTCATTTAGCAGACGCTTTTATCCAAAGCGACTTACAAATGAGGTAAACAATGGAAAGCAATTGGCACCATATAAGGACAACAAAAAGCATAAGCGTCTCATATAGCCTACCGCAGCATACAAAGCTAAGTTTTTTTTAAGGATAGAACGAGTAGAAAAGAGATAGAAGTCAGAACTGATCGGTCAGGTGTTGACGGAAGAGATGTGTTTGCAGCCGATTCTTAAAGATGGCTACAGAATCTGCTGATCTTGTAGCAGCGGGCAGATCGTTCCACAGATGTGGAACATATCCGGTACGTCAGAGCGATTTTTTCCTTTTTTGGGATGGCACTACAAGACGTCATTCGTTTGCAGAGCGTAGGAATCTGGCGGGTCCACAAGTCTGAATTAGCGAGTGAATATATATGGGTGTGCCCAACCAGTGGTGGACTTGTAGGTCAATTTTGAGAAATGTTTGGGTTTTGTGTCCATATAGTGGACGTCAACGGGGGCCACTGTTGTTTGGTTACCAACACTCTTCAAAATATCTTAGTTCTACAAAAGAAAGTAATTCAGACAGGTTTGGAATAACATGAAGGTGATTGAAAGAATGATCAAAGAATTTTCATTTGTGGGTGAACTTTCCTTGTAATGGCAAATTTTGTCGTAAGCCAGTGCAATCTTTCATGTTTTATTAAAGCATTTAGAAATTATATTTTGTTAAAATAAAAGGGGATATGTCTCAATTTGCACACTTGCACTATGCACTAAAATATGTACTTTACGGATGATGGGAAAGCCTGTACTTCGTACGTTGTAAGATACCATTTGTGAATATATGTTTATTCAAATATTCAAATAAAAAAATACATTTATGCAGTTCAGCCCAAACATAACTTTCAAAATCCTGCATGAAGGCTGAACCTATTATCCACTAATTCTAAATCATCCATAGTGTCTAAAATAAATAGTATGCAAATTGGTTTGCAGACAGAGATAGAGAGATACATTCATTATAAATGTGGGCAACATAGACAAAGAAAGACGCAAAGGCAGATAGAGAGAGAGCGAAAGAATACAAAACGAATCTTATGTGAAATCGGCACGCATGATATATATGAAATTAATATGGCAAAGAAAATGCGAGGGAGCAAAAAATTGAAAAAATTAAAAATGTTCACATTGGTTGCTTATTCAGATTAAACACAGACAAGTTATTATTTATACAAGTAATTTTATCCCAGCATCTGAAAAATAAGGTTTAAAACACATGCCCGTCAAACAAGCATGAATGTGTTTTGTTTTTTAGTGAAGACCACTCTATTATGTCCAGTAATTCGCTAGACACACACATTACCAGATGTCTTTCCCTTTTGCATGTCACTAAGAAGTTTCTCTGTACAAACAGCAGGGGTCACATAGTGACCCTCTGAGAGGTCAAGGGTCAGGTTCCCAGCTTGGTGTAGCCATGGCTATGGCATCTGGAGAGATACAGCAAAGCGGAATCTCCTCGGCTTGTCAAACCATCCACGCGCGCACGCACACACACACACACACACACACACACTATGTGGGATTAATTTAGTAAAGTCCTCTCTGAGTTGTGTACATATTAAGTGTATTATTCATAATCACAATGGTGATTTATATGTACTTTCTTATATTATACACCAAAAACCAGAATTCAAACCGCCCACATTACCCCATAAACCCGCCCTCCCTGTTACCTGGGCAACAGCTGTCCATTCTAGTCAACAGTGGAGTCCAGAACAGGCCCGGGGGTTCGGACGCTGTCCACGTCTATAAGCTTTTATCCCGATGGCTCCACGGCCTGGACAGCTGAAAACCAGAACAGAAAGAGCTGTGTGCATCTGTGTCTGTGAAGTCAGCACGCCCGGAGGCTGGCATTACGACAGGGTCAAAGGTCATCTCTTTCTGGGTGGCTTCTCTCATTACATTCTGCTGAAAGTCACGATGGAAAAACAGTTTGAGAGATTTCCCCCTCACTTCATTTATAGTATTCATTCATGAGGATTCCAAAACTTTATATGCAGCCAATATCAACCTGCACCATTTTATTTTAAGAAACGCTATAGCTGGGGAATCTATTGTACACAGTAAAATGTTTAGTAAGGTCGGCTAAAAATCTCTTCCATGCCATAACATCTAATAATGACAGATGAGGAGTAAAAAAGGGAGAAAACACAAAGTTGTTTTTTGGCAGCAAAAAATTAGAACAGTTAAGAAATAGGGGGTTTATTGTAATGCAAAAATTAATTGTACATTGTCTAAAATGGAATCAGTAATTAATATTTTGTTAATTCCGACCTGCTTTTAATGTTTTTGTCATTCTTTTATTTTCGGTCTTGATTCAAGAAGCTTTGCTCATGTGTTGTGTGAATATTTTTGCCAAGCCTCCTTAAAGTCTTTTCAAAACTGAACTGCTTTAACGTGCATGCACAATTTTTACACATATTTAAAAATGTATTTGAATAACGAGTAGAGATGTCTATTGTCCAAAGCTGGACATCACTTTTGGTCACTTTCTGAAAGAGAGATGTTGCATTTTCTGACTATGGGAAATGCTTGCCCATATATATGTATGTGTGCGCATGTGTGTGTGATATCAGGTGACGGGTAAGGTGAGGGTGCAAGACAGCTGTCTGAGGGGGCGTTTGATGTCCACGTTGTAAATTCGGAAGGGGGGGATGTCAGTGATGTATATCTGACAGACTCGTGTGGGCGCGAGATGTGCCCGGGTCTTCGTGAGAGTCAGCGACCTGTAATTGCTGTAACCATTATACAAACAGCACCGCTGCCCTGGACTGATCAGATAACATACACATATTCATGCAAACTGTCACACTACCCTTCTCTGATCTACCTATGAGGGCTCTGAATGACCTCTTATAATAGCTGGTTCTCTCTTTCTCTCCCTCTCGCACACACACGTTCCCATCCCGTAAGACTGCCTGCCCTGTCCAGATCAGACAATGGTCAGACGCTTTGGCATTCCAGTAAACCAGATGATCTGACGTACCCGGCCTGTTTCTGAGCTTTCCATCTCTGGCTGTCAATCACGCGGGTGAATTACGGAGACCGCGAAACGCCGTAGGCCTGGCAGATGAGAAGGCCTTCTTTCCATGTCACAGATCCAGTGAAATATCTCTCTGTGAGTGATCTGTCTTTGTGAATTATGTGTGCGAGGGTGTATGCGAGGGGTTCCCTTTCTCCGCGCTATTCAGAGAGGTTGACCCCGCGGCCATAAACCACTCACTACACACACACTCAGTGTTGAGCATGTCTCCATCACGCCAACATCTTTCTGTTTTCAATCTAACAATGACAGAGAACCTGAAACACAGGATTGTGGTCAGAGGACATGGTGCGGTGGTTAGCGTCTTCTGATACATTAAGCTTTAGTTTTAGGAAAATGTAATTCCCCATGATGTTCCGACAGATAGAAAAGAACCTTACATAACAAGAGCATCTTCTATAATATTTCAAACATGCCCCAAACATTTATTTTAGCAGTCAAATATGGACCCATTTAGCACAAATGTTCATTATTTGGACAACAAAAATGCACTCAAAATATATTAATGTCTTTGCGTGATTTAGGTAAATATTAAATGAAGTGCATATTTTCCAGATAAAACACGCTAAATCAAAACACAAGAAGAAGTTTTAAACAGAATAAGACATTTAAAGTCATCACCTTAGTCTGATTTGAGATCAGCTTAGACTGTAGATCTCCTAACCATTTAATGCATGTTAGGATGTGTCTTGGTGATTTTTTTAATTCCATGATGGGGCTGGTCAGTTACATAACACACAATGTGAGCCGGTTACCATTGATAACATTACCATGCCACCCAGTCTACAAAACCCTTAAGATAAAGAAAAGGAAACAGACCAATGAAATGATAGATCAGACAAACAGAAGAGAGTCAAAATCCCAAGTCTGTATGTATAGACATATGATTGTGTGTATCACACGGATGTGTCTACATGCGGGTACCTTTTGCCGTGATTTGAATAGAGAAAGCAAAGGTGGTCCCTTTAGTCCAAAGATGCAGGCAGGAAAGCAGATATCATTATGGAACTGTTTGATATGCATACTGACATGCTCTCACACACACACGGCACACACAGAAGCACCTGACACTCCATCATGATGTCGTCCCTGTACCTCCCAGGGGGCTGCAGGCACTAGCTGGCGTCAGAAACACATTACAGTCAAAAGATTGAAGAGCCAGAGGCTATTATCTCCCGTCTACAGAACACAGAACTGCATTTTCCTGCAGAGAGAGAGAGAGGTTGATGTGTGGGAAAGAAGAGAGATGTTTTGTCTGTTTATCCGAATTTTGTGTTTATCCAACAGATATATTAAAGTGGCTGTGGGAAACACGTGTCGAAATGAAAGTTATATTTTATCGTGAAAATTGCATGTTTGATATTAGGTTGTGGTGGAGAGTTGTTAGTCATTTTTACAATCATTCTTCTCACGAGATCAAAAAATGTAGGAATTATAGAGGAACTCACTCATTTCGTCTCTGTTCTGCATCGTCCCGTAGAAGTAAAAAATGTAAATTTCTACATGACACATTATAGTATTAAACAACTGATGTTTTAAATGACTGGATACAACGGTAAGATCAGTGACCTGTAATGCGTCTCTGTTTTTACGACATTGATGTTTTGATCAAGATATTGATGTCCTTATTTTGGCTAATTGATGTTTTTGTCATGATAATGTTTTTTAAATCACATTAGGATTTCCACCATTGAGGTTTTTAGTGATGGGCGCTTTTCAGTCGCAACAGAGTTTGTCATTATGCATGTGGTTTAATAAGATCAATATTTATTAAAGTTATTGACGTTCAGTTTCATCAGGTCGATGTATCATCAGGCCTTCAGAATTAAAACGTTTGTAGGTTCTGTTATTACTTCTAAAGTAAAAAAGTGACGAAAAATAACCCGAGATTTAAAGACCAGTGTTTACATCTTGCCAAGTGGTCTATATATATAAAACACACACATGCATGGAAACAGTTTTTGTGAATATATATTTTAATAAAAGAAAATGTTAAATTGTGATATAACAGCAATATATAACTGCACATTTTGGCATAAATATATTTGAATAACAAATAATGTATCTTTAAAGGACATTGTTGGAATAAACAATATCTATCATAACTAAATAAAAAATCTGTCAGAAACTAATTCAGAAAATTCACAGTTATGCTGTGTCACTTTGACATAAGTGATCTTGTTTAAGTTTGTTTTTTAAAAGTACATTTATGTTGTTGTGTGTGTGCATGTGTCGACAGTCAAACCAGACAGAGGTCAGAAATGAAGAGCACCAGGCAAGGCAGATGTTCCTGTGAGACCAATGGCATCCACAGCGGTCACTTCATTTTGTCTAAAGACAAACTGTGCAAAACTGTCTGTTATGGACAGAAACGTCAGTGAGACAGAGGAGTGAACAGATGAAAAGCCTCTTTATGCCTTATTACAAGCACCTCTTTCAATTCCTTGATGACACGCAATGAAAAATTAGGTTGAAGCTTTAGAGTGTAGTCTCCAGCAGTGTGGAATCACCAAAAAAACCTTGAAAGTGTCCGCGGGAAGACACAACATTAATCCAACGGCAATTAACTGTCTCTGATTGGCTAATCAGGGTTTGTTTGGAAATGCAAAACGTTGGCGGGCAAAACGTTGTGTGGTGACGCCAGCGTCATGGGGTCAGCTGCTTTAAAACAATCCTGAA